>NC_092876.1:412448284-412782212 GCF_028372415.1 Notamacropus eugenii
GGGGCATCTAAAACAGGTAAAGTACTAGTGGCAATGCAAATGGGGAAAAAAAGAAACAAATTTTCCTGTAGGATAATCTTATAAATTGTGAATTTAAAGTAATTAAGCAATAATTACTTCTGGTAAAAGAAATATAATAAGAAAAGACAATAAGACCTTTAAATAAAGTCAAAGTCAACCTATTCTCTGATGTTTTGTGCATTCAATGCAAAAGTGGGGAAAGGTAAAGATGCAGGAAAATATATGGAAAAGGATGGTTCAGGATAAAGAAATGAGAGAGGTCAAAGGTTCTATGTTATATAGAAGTATTATGAAGACCTTATTTAAAAAAAAATTAGACACTGGACTTCACAATGAAATTGACCATCTTTAAATAGACAGGAAGAAATTTATGAAAGGGTCAGTTCTTTGAATAGTCATTTCATCAACTCATCAGAGCAAAGAAAAGAATTTATAATGAACAGGAAAGCATAGGAATCAGATGAAAGAAGAAACATAACACTAACTGTAATATTTTCATGGAGATGTTAAGTCAATGTGAAATAATTGCTATATTAAGTTGAAATTGTGTTTGGAAGTATTTGACTTTGTTGCCAAATAGAAAGTGATGGCTTGCAAAAACAACAACAGGTTAGAAATATATATTTGTCTGTAAAGTCTTACAAAAAAGAATGATGGATTGATTACCTGTCTTAAACTAGAGAGAAGAATTGGAGGGTAAAGCCAGTCTCTGCCCCCCCACCCCCCAAAAAAATCTTGGCAAGATATTTACCCAAGGAAAGCCATTCCAAGGCCATTCATGGATAAAAACATATAAAGGATTATGAAAAGAAGAAAAATGGAAATCATCTATAAAAATTTTTCCTCTTCATCAAGAATAGTGGAACCCCTATACTTGAAGCCTACATACCACAGTCCCTGAATTGTTTACTTCTACAAAGTAGAAATAGCACAAAAAGAAACAAAGATAGATTGGATCAAGTACATATAGAGGTCATCTCTGCTGGAGTTGATATTATTGTGAAGGCATTGAGAGACTGAGTAGAAGGTCTAAAGAATATTGAGGAAATGATTTAAAAGGAGGGCAAGTTACTAAAGGAGTAGAAAAAAAATCTAAAACTTTATTGATAGAAAAACAAAGTTGCTGAGAAAATAACCTCTGTGACTCACATCTATAAAAAAAATTATGAGGACCAGAATGTATACACAAATTGAGAGTATCCTTGATGAAGCTATCGATAAGAAACAAAGAGACCTTCATAGATATTCAACAGTGGACCATATTTATACCAAGCACAACTGACCGAAAAATATAGAGAATATAAAATTCCATTGTCTTAGCATTTGTTGATTGCAAAGCAGAATTTTACTTGGTGCAGAGCCTTGTGGGGTCTTTTACAAGGTTGCTCTTATCTATATATTAAGCTCATTTAAGACTCTTTGCAATACATAATAGCAGTAGTAACCTTGTTTGATGGTCCGCTCATAATAACTGTGGCATAAAACAGGGAAATGTATGCTTATGAAAAGTATTTTGCCACCATGAAGGAGGAAATGCAGCTCAGAGTACAGATTGAGGAGGGATTTTCACTTGATAAGACCATATAGATTCACCTCATGGTGGCATACATTGTGTTGACTGCATCCATCCTTGAGACATTACAGAGTTTCCTGAAAGAGAACTGTAATTATGCAAGAGTTTAGTGTGTTAATCTATATGGAAAAAAACCAAATGAATGAGGAATATTACCCAGATTTCAACATGCGTCAGTATTGACACCCTGTATTGATTGTCAACAATGTGTAAATTTGGGATAGACAATTCACATATATCCACACAAACTGTACCCACAATTTAAAAAGGATAGGAAAGGAAACTGGGTTGCTTTTTGGAAAATTACAGAGCACTTTTTTATTAACTTATTTTATTTTTTATTAACCTTTTTGGGAAACTGTAAAAATTAAAACTCATCTTTTTTATGTATACGTATTTTAGTTTTCAGCATTCACTTCTATAAGATTTTGAATTCTAAATTTTCTCTTCCTCCTTCCCCTCCCCCATACCCAAGATGGCAGCTCATCTTTTTAATATAATTATTTTACTAGTGTTGCAGCATGGAAGCAAGACCTGGAAGACCATTGTCAGTCAAGAAGTTAAATAGGCATTTTGTAGAGGACAAAGGAAATGCACTTGGGGTGAGCAGGGCATAAAATGAGGAATTTCAAAGAGCTAGAGAGGATAGATGGCCAGTGTGCTCCACTGGCATTCTCATGATTACAGGAGGAAGTGAGGAATGCTTCTGGTGCATTTCATTCTTTGGTGAATTTGGGAGGATATGAAGGGGAACTGCACAGATTAGATAAATGGTTTGCTATATGTGTTAGAGTAAACTCCCATGATTCAAATGAGTAAAGGAATCAGAGAGTCAGTTTAGAGTAGTGCACAGAGGACCAATGTGATAGCCAGGAAAGCCTAGGTTTAAGTCACCCTGTTGACTCTTTAGGATGAGATCGTGGGCCAGTCATTTAATTTCTTAGTGCCCCCTAATAGTTGTCTAAGACTAAATTGCACATTTTCTATTAGATAAATGGACAGAGCATATGAAAAGGTAATTTTCTTAAGCTATCAATAACTATGTGAAATGCTTCAAATTGCTAATAGAGAAATGCAAATTAAAGAAACTCAGTTTATATCTGAGTACTAGAAGATTGACAAAGATCATTAAAAAACATAAACAATCCCTATTGGAGTAGCTTACAGAAAACAGGCACACTAATGTAATGTTGATAATTGTATAGTGGGCCAAGAATCAGATGTAAGGTAACTTCCCATAATAGGCAAAAGTTGATGAATATTTATTAAAAACCTAGCCAGGCATTGTGCAAATACCAAAGTGATACTCACTGGGACTGTTGGAGGCAAGGATCTTGTGATGTAGAGTTAACATTTTGGACAAGAGAAGTATAAAAAGCAATTTTTAGACGTTAGTAGGGAATTCTAGAGAAGCCAGGAAGTTTCTTTACTGATGGTTTTTTTAACTTTTTTCTTGTGTTTCATTTGTTATTGCCTTCTGGACTGCTTCTGAACCCTTGAGGATTATTTCTACATGATGTTAATGGAATATGCTTTCAATTAAAGTACCATTTCCTTCAAACATCTTGTTCTGATTGTTCTGTTGTACCACATGCTGGATAGTGACTCAGAGAAGCTGTGAGCTGATCTAGCTATTCTGGAAAAAAATCTGGAACCAAACCCAAAAAGTCATTAAAGGATGATTTAGCCCCAGCAATGTCACTTGCAAGATATGGCATCACCTTCCTGATGTCATAGTCCTCTCTGAGAACAAAGGACAAACAAGGAGATGAAAGAAAGAAGAAAAAGACTCATTTGTACAAAAAGTGTATGGCAACTTTTTTTTTTAAATAACAAAGACTAGAAACTAAACAATTCCTGTTAGGGAGTGGCTTAGCAAATAATGGTATATAATGTCATGGAATATTATTGTACTTTAAGAAATGAGGAAATTAATGGTTTCAGAAAAACTGCAGAAGACCTTTTTGAACTGATGCAGAATAAAGTGAGTAAGCAGAAAAGGAATAGATTGCATGATAACATTATAAAGAAAACTACCTTGAAAAACTTTAACTTTTTAATGTGATGACCAACCACAATGCTAGAGTACTGATGATAAACTCTCTATTTTTCTATCTGCATATTGATAGAAAGATGAAGGAACAAAGGTGCTGATAAGGCATATGTTTTTGGACGTTGCCAATGTAAGAATCTTTGACTATGCATATTTTTCTGAGGTCTCTTACTCGCCTCCTTTCCCCCCCGCATTTGGATGGGTGGTAGGGAAAGGGGGGATAAAGATAAGGTAGCCAAAGTAAAAGTGGGTCATTGAAGCAATCTTTTTTAAGTGTCCCCAAAATGACAGAAAGCCTCCCCAATACACAACTGGGGCAATTTCAAAAATTATATTTTGAAATGATTATTTGTGTATAAAATATCAAGATATATGTAATATCTACAGTTTCAGTACTGCCTTTTTCTATTAAACTATGTATATGGAAATGCCCATTTTATTTTGTGCTTGTTAAGTTCACAATATTAAGGAAAAGATTTAAGTCACAGACAATTTGGTCCGCGTTGGTGGAGGGTGTGTCCACACTGGAAGTTCCTTCTACCAATGAAATCATAAATGCAGATTCTTCTCTCCCTAATCCCCCCCTGAAAAAAGAATACAAAATTTAAAATCTAAATGAAAAACAACATATAGGAAGTAAAATTCCTGGAAGGAGCTTAAACAAGAATTAAAAATATTAAATCCTTTCTTCCATAAATCAAGAAAAATTAATGAAGAAAATTACTAGCATGGGGTTTATAATAAAAAAAATGGAGAAATAATTAAAATCAAACAATAAAAAGGCTTATCACTACATTAAGATACTAAAAATATAAGATCAGAAAAAATCACTAAACTATTTAAATTGGAAAACAGAGTCATGTGACAATCTTGAAAGATAGATCATAATGCCTCAATCTCAGGATTACTAATATTCTAGAAAATTAAGGAAAATAAATGGATGGGCTATGAATACAAAATTTTCTACCTAGAAAGTCAGTTTTCCTAAAGAATGAAAGGTGTACAAAACGATCAGAATTGCTTAAATTTCCCTTATGTGACCAAAAGATGCTATTGATTGCTGCAATAGCCTGCCTTTAGTGTTTCCTTACCCCAATTCATACTCCATTCAGCCACCAAAGTGATTTTTCTAAAACACAGGTCTGATGGGGTCAAACGCTCCCACCCTCTCAAACTCCAGTGCTTCCTATTACCTCCAGGAGCAAATATAAAGTGCTCTGTTTGACATTCAAAGCCCTTTATAACCTTGCCCCCCTCCTACTTTTCCAGACTTCCTACACTTTGCTCCTCAACTCCTTCTCTTTGATCAGGTGACGCTAGCATCCTGTGTGTGTTCCATAAAGACACTCTATCTCTGGACTCCTGGCATTTTCTCTGGCTATCAGTCATGCTTGGAATGCTACTCTACTTCCACCCTCCAACTACTTTCCTTCAAGTATCAGCTAAAGTTTCATCCTCTACAGGAATTCCTCAACCCCTCTTAATTCTAGTGCTTCCCCTCTTTCAATTATTTCCCATTCTATATCTTGCTTGTTTTGTAAATATTTGTTTGCAAGTTGATTATAGCTATATTTAGATTATAATTATTTATAATCATTACAATTATAATTAAATTATAAGCTCTTTGAAGGCAGGGACTGTCTTTTGCCTCTTTTTGTATCACTAGTGCTTAGCACAGTGCCTGGCGCATAGTAGACACTTAATAGAAGTTTACTGAATTGAAATTGAAATTGTAAATTGTCAGAATGTAAAAGCAATAAATAGGATTTAGTACTTCTGGAAAATGTGTATATTTGTAAATCTTATCTCGGAGAAAGCGAGGCAGAATGGGATAGAAGAAAGAAGGAAATAGCATGATGCATTAAAAAGAATGCTGAACTTGAACTTGGAGACTTGAGTTTGAATCCTGGCTTTTCTTACTATCTAAGTTGACCTTGGGCAAGTAACTCAAAAGCTATCATTTCTATTTATTGGCATGATGGCAAAGGCGAGGGAAAGCTCAGATGATGAAAGCCCTTATGTAACTGCTGTGAGGGGCCATATAATCAGTATTCCTTAAAAAATAGAAAAAGACAAAAATCTAATTAGAGATCAGTTGACAAGCATTTATTAAGCACTTATGCTTGTTGACTGACTGCTGACTACCAGGCTTTGTTCCAAGTACTAAGGGTGCCAGAAAACAAAAACAGAAGGCAAAAAATCAGTCCTTCTTCACAGGAACTTACATTTTAATGGCAGAGACATTTCCCATTTGCAGTTGAGATAAAATGAAATCTCTTTGAGTCCAAGGGTCTTCCACCATTTGGCTTAAAGATACCTTCTTGTCCCTTTGCCTCTTCATTACTCACACACTATTCCAGCCAAACTGGACCACTAGCTTGACAATTCATTTCCTATCTCAGTATCTTTACAAAGATTGCAGTACAATCCTATCTCATCTTTGCCTCTAACAATCCTTATCTTTCAGGAATTAGCTCAGATTCCATCATGTCCTAGGTGAAGCTTTTCTTAGCCCCTAGGCTGAATGTTCTCTTTCCCCCTTTTCCTAGAGTACTTTATCTAGATGTCTTTTGACCTCTTAACTTTATTTCATGCTTTTCTGTATGCCTCTTGTATACAGATATTTAAGTGAAGTCTGGAATTGTCATTCTTGATCCTTTTATCACCAATTGTGGTTCCCCTGCTCCTCTTTCTCCTCTTACTTCCCCTTTTCCTCTTCTTCCTCCTCTGGAATTACCTCTACTAACATAGATTGCATGTGTTTTATAATTCACAGTCTTCTAAAAATTACTTGGGACATGGAAAAATTATTTATCCAGAGTCAAACCATCAGTATAAGTCAAAGATGGGACTTGCAGGTAGATCTTCCTGCCTCGAAATCCAGCTCTCTCTCCACTATACCAAGTGGCCATTTTCACCTGATGCTTTGTGGATACTTAACAAATATTAGAATGAATATGACTTCTTAGACATAGGAGATAAGGTTACTAAATGCCTTTCTGAAAGTTTGATGAAGTCAAATCTTTATCAGCTCATTATTTGCTCTTTTTCTATTTCTTCTTAAAGGATATTACATTGATCTACTCTAATTAATATTTAAGATTTTGGTTATATCAATTTTACTATATAGCATGAATGTTTTTTTTTTTTGGCTTGTTAGAATTGGATGTATTTAAAAAAATTTTTTTAGGACAATTAAGGAATTTGCATTATTTCTCCCTTCTCAATTATTTAGGGGCCACCAGCATTTGGACCATACTATGAAAACCATGGTTATCAACTGGACAACTATCCTCCAGGACACCTTTTGAATACTAATGATTATGTACCTTACCCAGCTCCATACTGTCCTTCAGCAGTGCCACAGTACATCCCAAGAGTTCTTACTCATACTTCAACACCAGCAACAGTTAATTTACAACCAAAATCTTCATCTGGAATCGTGTTTACTTCAAGTATGATCTATTTTACATTTTTCCCCGAAATAAATATGCCATTTAGGAATCTTTAGTTTATAGTCTTACCCTATCCACTGAACCTTCTCTTACTATTAATTCCCCAACATGGATACTCTGTAGACTATCACCTCACACTGTTTTCTCTGCTTCAAAGCTTTGTTCATGCTGTTTCTACTGTGTTCAAATCCTACTCACTCTGCAAGACCCAGATTAAATCTGACTTTTTACCATAGGCCTTGCTGAAATGATCAAGCTCACAGTGACTTCCCTCAAAGCTAAACTTCATAACATTTATTTTCTAACACTCTATCAAATGCTGCTTCACTCTTACTGTACTTTTCCATATGTGTATGTCTTATCGCGTGGCATTGTATGCCTAGAAAGCAAGGACTATGTCTTACTTTTCTTTGATATCTTCCTTTTTTTCTAGCACAGTGCTATGTGCATATTTGTTCTATTATGATATTAATGAATTAAATTTTCTTGTGAAGACTAGCTCATACTGAAACATGCCAGGGATACCTTTTCATGTTTGAACTGTTTCCTTGGAGTCAGCATAGCAAACTTTCTCTGTGGTAGGTCATGGGATGGGTCTTTAAGAAAATGTAATTTCCAGGATTTGGACTGTGACTCATTCATTTTCTGTTTGTATTTTACCTTCATTTTTTCTTCCATCTTTCTTTTTTTTTTTTTCCTGTTCCCTACAGAATTCTTCCTGAACTACAAATTCCCTTCTTTCTGCCTTCTACTTTAATTACGTCTTCCAGACTAAATATCCCTAGTTCTTTCAACCTATCTTATTATGGTATCAATTTCAGACCCTTCACCATCCTAGTGACCTTCCTTTGGATGTGTTCCAGTTTATCACTGTTCTTAAAATGTGGTGACCAGACCTGAACACAAATCTCTAAGTCCTGTCCGACCAGTGCAGAGACAACTATTACCTCTTTGTTTCTGGAAGCCTTTCCGAAAATAGGCCAGAATTGCATTAACTTTTAAAACTGCCATGCAAGAGTGCTGGTACATTTAGCTTTAAATCTACTAAAATCACCAGCATTTTTTTCTGACAAGCCAATATCCAGCCATACCTCCTGCATCTTGTATTTTGAAGTTGACTTTATCTTTATTCCTGTTAAATTGTATCATTTGATTCAGCCCAATTTCTAGTCTTTTACCATTTGATTGTTGTGTTGTATTTGATTATCCCTAGTGGTTTTATGTCACCTACAAATTTGATTAATATACCTTACTTGTCTTTATCCAAATCATTTATAAATATGTAAAACAACACAGGGCATAGATCCCTGGAGGCATTCCATTGGAGGCTTCCTTCCAAAGGGATCCATTCATCCATCCACCCATCCACCCATCTATCCATTCATCTATCATCCATCCATCCTTCCATCCAAAGATATCCAAGGACGTTTAACTACTTGGTTCTGGAAATTCAGTCAGTTCTAGATCCACCTAACTGTGGATATGGATTATTTTTAAATATATTCATTTTATTTATTTTTAATGCTCTACAATCACTACCATAAAACTTAGATTTTTTTATCCACACTAACCCCTCCCCACCTCCCTCCCTCCCCAAGATGGCATACAATTCTATATAGGATCTACACATACATTCTTATTGAATACATTTTCATTATAGTCATGCTGTGTAGAAGAATTGAAATAAATGGGAGAAATCATATAACAAACCAAAACATAATACACACACACACACACACACACACACACACACACACAAATGATCTGCTACATTCTGTGATTGAATTCCATAGATCTTTCTCTGAATGTGGAAGGCATTTTGCCTTAGAAGACCATTGGAAATTTTTTTTTTAATGTCCTTGCATTGCTATGAAGATCCAAGTGTACCAGAAAAAACTCTCACACACTGTGGTTGCTGCTGTGTACAAAGTTCTCCTGGTTCTGCTCCTTTGCCTTAGCATCAGTTCATATAAGTCTTTCCAGACCTCTCTGAAGTCTTCCTGTTCATCATTTCTTACAGCACAATAGTATTCCATTACATTCATATACCACAATTTATTCAGCCATTCCCCAATTGATGGGCATCCCCTTGATTTCCAGTTCTTGGTCACCACAAAGAGAGCTGCTGTAAATATTTTTGTACATGTGGGACCCTTTCCCGTTTTGTGATCTCTTGGGGATACAGTCCTAGAAGGAATATTGCTGGGTTAAAGGGTATGCACATTTTTGTAGCCCTTTGGGTATAGTTCCAAATCGCTCTCCAGAATGGTTGAATGAGCTCACAGCTCCACCAACAATGAATTAATGTTCCAGCTCTCCCACATCCTCTCCAACATTTTATCATTTTCCTGTTCTGTCATGTTTGCCAATCTTATAGGTGTGATGTGGCAGATATGGATTATTTTTAAACCACATTTCCTTGTCCTTTCTACAAATAAAGCATGAAACATTTTTCCAAGTGCTGAGAATTACAATAACATTTCTAAAAGCATATGCCCTTCTATTTATTATCAACTCTTTCATCTCCATGTGGGAAGGACAGAAAGCTATAGGAAAGCTGAGGCTCTGAGAAATTAAAAGGTTTGCCCATGGCATATCAGAGGTAGAATTTGAGCTGCAATCTCTCTTGACCTTAAGTCCAGAAGTCTTTCCATTATACCACTGCTTGGGTAAATGTGACCTGGGATTTCATTTTGCATATCTCATCCTTCGCGTCCCCATTACAACATCAGAGGCTTGGAGCTATTTATGTTTATAGTCCCTTTTAGCTCCAATATTGTATTGCTTCTGGTGATATCTTGGTTTGTAGTTCTACTTTCCTTTGAGTTTTGGGTGAAAATATGTTCTTCCTTTAGTTTCAGATAAAAATCAGAGGTGCTTTTGAAGCATTATAACTCTGAAGTCACTGTTTTATCATTACAACAGATATGCTTGTACTGTCTGATTTGAAATTGGTTTTAAGTATAGTGCCTTGTAAACTTAATATACTCTAAAAGTGAAGTCTTTATAGTGCTACGAGTAGGAGATTTATCAATTTTCCAAGAGGAACAAACATAATTGCTCATATTTCTATTACTTTAGCTTCCTCATAACAATCCAATGAGATAATACAGTAAGTATTATTACCCTTTTTCATAGTAGGAAATGTTATTCAGAGAAATTAAATGACTTGCCCAGGAAGATATAAATAAGAGAAATGGATCACATAATGCATCCCAAATCTTCAGAATCTGAAATCACCTTGCTTTTGTTTTTTTCTTATGAAAATTTTGAGACAATGCAATTAAGTGACTTGCTCAGGTACACAAGTTTCTGAACACACTTTGAACTCAGGTCTTCCTGACTCTAGGCCAGAAGTTCTATCCACTGTACTACCTAGATTCTCAAATTCTCTCTCTCTCTTTCTCTCTCTCTCTCTCTCTCTCTCTCTCTCTCTCTCTCTCTGTCTGGCTTCCTCTCTCTCCTTTTCCCTCTCTTCCTCTCTCTCATTCTCCCTTTCTCTCTATCCCTCTCTCCTCTTTCCCCTTTTCTTTCTCCCCCTCTCTCTTTTCTTTCCTATTGATTCATGGACCAAGCTCTAAAATCAGAATTATATAGTCCAACTCTCTTATTTTTGTTGAAAATGAAACTGATATCCTGAGAGATGACATAATTTGCCTAAAATAAAAATATTATCAAAACTTAATGCTGAGGGTTGAGAATATCACTTGAAATCCTACGTGGCTTTATATTGCAGGCTTTTAATTGTTATAATATTTAGAACCGAGGTCAAAATTCCTGATGCACTGTTCTTTCTGCTTCATACTGTTGCTTCTACCAATTATTTCCTGAGTAAATGTTGGTGAGTTGACTTGTTTGTTTCTGCCTTGGGTTTGTTATCTCTATATGGTCATTGTTATATTCACCTAGGACTCAAATTTCCTAAAAAATATATGTATTTTCTTATTAATGTTTGCTCTTGCTTAGTAATAGTTTATCATTCTAGCATAGTAAGTTTTTTTTTAGTGTTTTATCTATTTATTTATTTAATGTTCTACAATCACTACCAAAAAACTTAGATTTTTATCCTCCACCTATGCCCCCTCCCCCCCTCCCCAAGACACCGTACAATTCTTTATAGGGTCTACATATACTTTCCTATTGAATATGTTTTCACTATAGTCATACTGTGTAGATGAACTGAAATAAATGGAAGAAATCTAGTATAGTAACTTTTTTAAAAGAGTATTTGTAATCGCATTCATTTTATTTTTAGGGGGGGGGTCTCTTTAAATGCAGCGTATCTAATTAATGCAACAAATCCAATTACTTATTTCTCAGAGTTTAGTTGTGGTAACCTAGAGGAAAGTTTCTAGCTTAGGTATATCTATGGGTGAAATCCATAGCATGAGAAGGTTTGGATGGGCTAGGATCCGTAAGCATGTAAATTATACTCACAGTAATGAGTTCATGGATTTGCTGAAGTAACTTTAATAATCTTTGTTTCTTACTCTTCATACAAATAAAGATGACATGAATAGGCAGGTAAGGAGGTATGTATGGAGGTTATTTCCTTTTAATTCTTAAGATGCATTTTAACAAAAAGAAGAAATTAAGCTTTTAATATTTTTAATATTTTTATTAATTTATTAAATAATTATTTAATACCTATCTATTAATTATTTATTAAATAATTATTTAATATTTTTAATAAGAAGTAGCATGTGGGGAGTTGGGTTTATGATGTCAGACTGTTTTATGCTTTCCTTTTCCCACTTTATTCTATTCTAGAAACTAAGAGAATTGTATGTATGGCTATCAGCATTGGAGTTCTATTAGCTGGTGCTGTGACTGCAACTATCTTTCTTTGGAAGTTTGGTAAGTCCATTTCCTCCAATTTTTACAATGAAAACCAGTGTTATTATGTGTGTTTCAATTTCATTGTTAAAATTTTGTCGATTCTTGAACTGTGTTACCATTTATTAGAAAATAGCTGAACAAATTGTGATTAATGAAGATGTTAGAATATTACTGTATCTTTAGGAATAATATACGAACAAGCCATCGTCTCAGTGCCTGAGGCAACTTACTAAGACTAAATGTAAAACAGATGCAGATTTACATTGGTGGAGGAAGTTCATCATTTTAAGATTCCTACACTGATCTAATTTTGGGTGTGAATGACTCCAAAAGCTGTTGTAAAAGTGATTGTAGAAATATGGAATATTGTAGAAATATAGAAACTGTTTGAAGTGGTATAGGATAAAGAAGAGAACACCCAAACAATTATTATAGCTATATATGTTAGTATTACAATAAACATCAAGCAGCAACAAAACTTAGGTCATACGCAATGGACAACATTGATATTGTAGCGTAAGGAGGAAGAGATGAAGGGGAAAGGATTTCAGTATTTCTAATTTGGTATTTACTTGGGGATTTTCAATTTGTTCTTTTTCTAGCTTTTTCAACTGCAAGCCTAAGTCATTGATCTCCTCTTTCTCTATTTTATTTATGTAAGCATTCAGAGATATAAAACTTCCCCTAATAACTGCTTTTGCAGTATCCCATAAGTTTTGGTATGTTGTCTCACTATTGTCATTCTCTCGAATGAAATTGTTGATTGTTTCTATGATTTCTTCTTTAACCCAACCCTTCTTTAGAATTAGATTATTTAGTTTCCAATTGATTTTTGGTTTCTCTTTCCATGGCCTTTTATTACATGTAATTTTTAATGCATTATGATCTGAAAAGGATGCATTGATTATCTCTACCTTTCTGCACTGGATTGTGAGATTTTTATGTCCTAGTACATGGTCAATTTTTGTAAATGTTCCATGTACCGCTGAGAAAAAAGTATATTCCTTTCTATTCCCATTTAATTTTCTCCAAAGATCTATCATATCTACCTTATCCAGAGTTTTATTTACCTTCTTAACCTCTTTCTTGTTTATTTTGAGGTTGGATTTATCGAGTTCAGAGAGGGGGAGGTTGAGGTCCCCCACTAGTATAGTTTTGCTATCAATTTCTTCCTTCAACTCCCCCAACCTCTCCTCTAAGAATCTGGATGCTATACCACTTGGAGCATACATGTTTAGTAATGATGCTTTGTGTATTTTTAAAAATTGTGTATTGATGTTCTTTTCTTTCCTAATTTTCTTTTAAATTTTTTTGTACCAGTCACTACCTTTCAACTTTCCCCAAACTCTTCACCCCTTTACCAAAATATTCACTTGTAACAAAAGTATAGTAAAACTAAACAAATTTGTGTTATAACAGTTGTGTCTTGAAATTTATTTGTGTGTGTATGAAGATATATAGCTTTTTAAAATTCTGCTCTTCCAGTTTGTGAGCTTTCCAACGAGAAGCAGGTATGCTTCGTCAGGAATTGTGATTTATTATTCATTGTATTGATCAATGTTAAGTCTTTAATATTGTTTAACTTTACAGTATTGCAGTCCTTGTATAAAGAGGTCTCCTAGTTGTACTAATTTTACTTGGCATAATTTTATACAAGTTTTCCTATGTTGCTTTGATCCCATCCCTTTGGTCAATTCTTACAGCTCAATAATCTTCCATTTGTTCAACCATTCCCCAGTTGATGGATGCTCACTTTATTTCTAGTTCTTTGCTACAACAAAGTGTTGCTGTAAATATGTTTGTACATATAGATCCTTTTTGTCTTGCTTTTTTAAACCTCTGGTGTATGTAGTTGATGGTGATGTAAGTGGTACAAAGAATGAATGGGGTAGAGTTTTTTCTTCTAATTCAAAATCTCTTTCCAGGATAGTTGGACCAATTTGCAACCTCTGCTACTGGTATACCTGTTTTCCAGCAGCCTCTGCAATATTTTGTCATTTCTTTCTTTTGTCATCTTTGCAATGTGATTGTTATGTTTGTGTTGTTATGTTATCCCAGAGTTGTTTTAATATTCATTTCTCTAATTATTAGTAATTTAGAGTTTTTTTTCACATGGCAGTTGATATCTTGTAATTTTTCCCTTGACAACTTCATATGTATAGCTTCTAGGCATTTATATTTTTGGGAAATAGCTCTTGTTCTTATAAATATGAATAGTTCTTTATATATCTTGGATATGAGACCTTTATCAATGAAACTTGCTGCAAAGATTTTTTTTGGCCAGTTAACTGTTTCCCTTGTAATTTGAACTATATTTCTTTAGTTTGTATAAAGACTTCAGTTTTATGGAATCAAAATTATTTTATCTCCTGTGACCCTCTCTTTCGTGAATTGGTCAAAAACTCTTCCTCTATCCATTGTTATGAACAGTATACGTAATTCTCCTTTGATTTCTATGATATGACCTTTTATATCTAGATTATGTATCGTTTTGGAGCTTATTGTGGGATATAGTGTGAGATGTTGATCTAATTCTAATTTCTTTCAGACTATTTATTACCATTTTCCAATTTTTCCATCATTTTTTGTCCCTAAATTAGTTATTTGTTATCTTGGATTTATTAAACACTACTGTTTCAGTGCTTTTGGTTCTTGCGTGTCCAGTCTATTCCTCTGATCATTTTTTTTATTTCTTTTTTTTGTCCAGTATCAAATATTTTTGATGATTACTACTTTTTATTCTAGTTTCAGATCTGGAACTGCTAATATTCCTGTTACTGTGGGGGAAATATATATATAATTTCCTTTGATATTCTGGACTCTTTGTTCCTCCAGAAGAATTTTGTTAGAAATTTATCTAGTTCTCAAAAGTAACTGTTTGATAGTATGATTGGCTTGGCACTGAATCTGGAAATTAATTTAGGTAGTATTATTATTTTTATTATGTTAATATAGCCTAAACATGAGCATTTAGCATCTCTTCATTTAGTAAGGTCTCTATGTCTGTAAAGAGAGTTTTATAGTTGTATTTCTGTGTGCGTCTTGGTAAATGTATATTTTCATATTGTATGTATTATTTAGTAATTTTGAATTGAATTTCATTTTTTTTGTTCAGTAATATATGTGAGTTTATGTGAGTTTATTTATTGTGCTTTTTTCAAAGTTATTTGTATTTTAAAAATTTAATTCGTTATTTTTCCTATTAAAAAAGTGTTTCTTTTCTCTCCTTTTCCACTCCTCCTTCAATAAAGAGTAAAAAAAAAAAAAATCCTCATAACAAAGAATGCATGGTCAAAACAAATTCCCACGTTTGCCATGTCCCTATCTTATCCTGAATTTTAAGTCCTTTATTTCTAGCAAAAGATAGATCTAGCGCTCCATCTTCTGTCTGCTGGAATTTAGGTTTGTCATTGCATTGATCAGAACTCTGATATCTTCCAAAGTTGTTCATAATGTCATTTTGATAGTATAAATTGTTCTTCTAGTTGGGCTTACTTTATTTCACATCAGTTTGTAAATTTCTTCCTAACTTCTTCTGAAACTATCCATTTTATCAGTTCACTGATGCAAAAAAAATTTTATTACCACACAACAATTTGTTTAGCAGCTTATCAATAGGTGAGTAAATTCTTCTTTTTCTTTTCTGTTTTTTGGCTGCTACAAAATGAGCTGCTATAAATATTTTTTATAGATATGGGCATTTTTCTTCTTTCTTTGATTTCCACAAAGTGGCCTAGTAGTGGTCTACTGTGTCATATGGTATGTATAGTTTAGTGACTTCTGGAGCCTAGTTCCAAATTGTTTTCCAAAGTAGCTGGCTTAGCCAAAAGTACACTTTCACAAAGTTCCTCCAAAAATTCTAGCTTTCCTTTTTTATAAGCTTTGCCATTCTGATGGATGTGAGGTGAAACTTCAGAGTTATTTGCATTAAGTTTCTCTAATTATTGATGATTTGGAGAATTGTTTCATATGGTTGTTGTGACAGTATCTATCTCTGTGACAAGATCTATCAGGTTTCCTGCCTCAGCAGGCATGCAATAGGGATTTGCTTTCCCTAACAGGAAGAAAACTGTCACTGGATTCTGTTTGGCCCCTGTCTCCTTTGACACAGATTCCAGGTCATCTAAGAGCATAAAAAGTCCCATACACCAGCAGTTATCACTCCTCTGATTTGAGGGACATCTGAAAACCATAAGAGTCACAATACCTTGCTCTGCTAACTAGATAAATTTCTGTATGAAGAATGATGTATCTCTAGAAACCAAGGGCCACTCCATCCTTATTGCATATCCTTACTATGTCAAGGGAAAGTAAATCTTTTATTAACTGTTCATTGACTTCTGAGTGTTACATTTCATGCTGACCTTTAACATTTGGCAGAGTTGGTAATTGGGACAAGATGAAATGTTCTCATGGATCACACTGTGGTTGAGTTGTGGGAAGAATATTGCAAATACAGAAGGTGGGATGAATGGATGGTCAGACGCTGCATGGTGGTATTAGGCCATGTGATCACGTATAGGGAGTCCTCTCAGTGGAATAGGAAGCAAGCTGCCACTCACTGAGCAGTTAGCTCAGTGGGTTCTAGAGGAGACTTCTTGAAAGAGATTAAGAAAGTGCCAAGCCCTGCATTCTCTTGTTGTTGAGCATCCAATAGAAATTGGACAGGTAGCATAAGGGGACTAAAAATTAGTTAGATTAATTTATTAAGCAACTAGAGACAGAGATCTCAGCTTTAAGGGAATCTGCAATGAAAGCTGAGGAGCAGCTAATGGAACTGACTCTGTACATAAAGTGATATTTCCTGATACAGTTTCTGGTTCTAGAGGTCTACTACATCTTACTGAGATTGCAGCCATGAGACAGGAAGTAAGAAAAAGACTTGGACATTCCCAGTGTGACTAAAAGCCTCAGAATAATTTTCTTACTGCTCTAGGGAGGAGGGTGATTCTACGAACCGAGGGAGCAGGAGGTGGCTAGGCCATCAGTAAGGAACTGGCAGGTTGCATGAGAAGTTCAGATAGAAACCTGATGAATCATTGATGCCGTGACTCCTGATTACGTGGTGTTCACTGAACCTGTACTGAGATTCTCAGGAGGATTTCCATAGGCTGGCAGGAAAGTTGCCAGCTTTCTGAGGAATTATTGTCACAGAGTCAGTTGCATTTATTAGAATCTCTAGACAAGGGCCCACCTTTTCTTCCTTTTTTCAGGTGGTTCAAATGGTCCCATAAAGATTAATAACTGTTACAGCTAGCTCCCATGAGGATCTATATTGGGAGGGGGCAAAGTACTTAAAGGAAGTGGGTTTGATAGATGAGGAAGGGTATCTCATAGAATACTTTTCCCTTTGACCAACCTGCCTCCGGAACAATTCAATTCTGCTTTCTTAGTGGAACAATGACAGAATGGCCTGAGACTTTAGTTCTGAGTCTACCGTCTCATATCACTGCAAAGATAAGAGAGGGTCACCTGATGAAATCTGGCTAGGAGTTAAGGAAATCTGTATTCTTGGCAAGTGCTTTGTTGGTGCAGATAGATTCTCTGGCAAATGTGGGTAGAAGTCACGGATCTGCTGTTCTGATGGGGGCAGGGTGCCTACTTTCCTCTCTTGGAGGACCTTTGTGTATGGGTCCTGAAGCAATTGTTGGCAAACTCATGAGGACACTAGAAAAACTGTAGAGGGAACTTTAGCAATAAGGCTATAAGAATCCTTCAGCCCTGCTTTAGTCTAAGGTAGCTTCTAAAGACCCTGTCTTTTTTTCATATTATTTGGAGGAGGATAGAGAGGGCAGACCATGGAGGAAAGATGTGCTCTTGGGGGTCAATATCTGTGGGGGCCCTTTCAGTATCATTTACGCAGGCTTCTGTGGGTGAGGCCAAATGAGAATCCTTGGAGTTACCAGAACCATTCTACGTAGTTCACACCAAACAATATCAGGTTTGGGTGGTGATGGGTTTTTCTTCTCCAGGGATGGAGATGGTGGAAACTGGAATATTGTTGTTATCCTACCTCCCCTTATGACAATTCTATATTGCCCATTGGGAAAGCAGATGACTCTTGACAGATAGGAGCTGAATGAAGTTCATCATTACAGCTGTTCCTGACCTTGTGAATGTTATAGAAAAAGTAGCCCTGGTCCAAGGGAAGTGGTAAGCAGTTATTGACCTCACTAATGCTTCCACCCTCCGCCCCCATTCCTATGACTGAGTTTAGTCAGGAGTAGTTTGCTTTTGCCTAGGAAGCAGTCTGATATACAGTCCTTTTCCAGGCCACCTGGAGTCTTCCTCACACTGACCTAAAAAAAGCCTTCCTTCCGGAAGGCATTGGTGTACATTATTACACTGATGACATAATGTTGACTAGGCCCGATAAGCCCATGTTGGTAGAATCCTTAAATCAGTTAATTATTCACATGAGGAAAGAAATCTACCCTAAGAAAATTCAGGGTCAAGTCCAGTGCAGTTTGGGTAGAGAAAGCCCAGAGGATTCCAGAAATGGTCCAGAAAAAAAAAACCAAAACAATGAAAAAAACCCACTGTCAAGATATTTGGATATACCCTGTTTCCCAGAGCTGAGGCCCAGCAATCAGGCTGTACCCTGAGCTTGGCACAACAGTAATCCGTTGCACTCTGGATGATTGCACCCTCTGGCAAAGTGTATTTCTTTGACCAGCACCAGGTGTTTGCTGAGGGATTTATGTTTGGAGCTACCTCTATTTAACAGGGACCTGAGAGCCCTCTATCCTACCTCTTAACATGCTCACAATCCCTGTTTCTTGTAACAGCTAAATGAACTGAACCAGGTACTCTACTCCTGTTCCTTCCATGCTAACTCTGGTTCTGTTTGTGTCTGTGAGACAATCAATTTGGAGACTGTTCCCACAGGACCTAGGAAGGCTGCATTGTCCGTGTGTGAGCCTGCTGTGGGAATGGTTAAGAATAACTATATCATGGTCCAGCGTACTTGTGTTTTTTTATGTATATAAGACCTGCCTTTGCCCTAGCATGGTAAGGCCTCCTTCTTGGGTGGACTTCTTGCAAGTATTTCCTCATCTTGAAATTAAACTTCTGTTTGTGGCCTGACTTTCCTGCCTCTGGCCTACTTTGTGCGGCTCTTGCCACCCATAAGTTAGAGGATGGTTCTGGTTCAGTTAACACCAACAACTATTGGCATTCCCTGACCTTCTTCTCTTCCTCCTGCTCATCATTGTTCTTTTTCTTTTTCTCCCTCCTTCTCATTTTGTGGTTAAGCCCAGGATCACATCGCTACTAAATGTCTGAATTCAGATTTCAACTTGAACCGTCTTGATTCCAGGTCTAGTGCTCTATGCACTTTGCCACCTAGCTGCCCCATTGATATTCTTTATTGACAATCAAAGAAGGAAGACTTTTTTTGACTGATTTAACTATGAAGGCTTTTGAGAACTCACTTTTACCACTTCAGTGTCCTGATGGTCCCCATTTACCAAGTTATTCACAAATCTGTCTCTTTCCAGTGGGACCCAGAACAGGCTGCAGCTCTAGAACATCTAGAGCTGGCTGTTTTGCAGTCTCTCCTTTTGGGCTCTTATGATCCTGCAAGGCCCATGTTTCTGGAGGTCAGTGTCCAGAAAGACTAGGCTCGATGAAGCCTTTGGCAGGTGCCAAGAGGTAGATGGAGTAAGCAACAAGCTTCTGGAACTCGTTTCCCTGAACAGTCACTTTTGAAAAGCTGTTATTTGCCTATTACTGGCTCCCAGTTGCTACAAAATAGATGACAGGGTCATGAGTCACTCTTTGTCCAGAGTCAATTGATGTAATGAGATTGATAGGAGCTCAGAAGTCTTCTCTTGGAATATAAATGGAAATGCTAGATTAAAAATCATGCCTTGCTCCCTCTGGTGTTCATGCCCTTCATAAACTAGGTCTCTATGCCAGTATCTAAGTGAAGAACCTAGAACCTCATCTCATCCAGGTTGAATTCCCTCCCCCCCACTCTCTTAAAGAGCTGGCTATTGAGGCAACTTGTTTTCTCCTGGTCAATTGATGGCTCCATCCTTTAGGAGAGAGATGTTACCCAAATAGACTAAGGGAGCTACTAATCTGATAATGAGACTCCCTAGGGAATGGGGATCCTGGCAAGTTCTAATGGACTGAGTTTCAGGTTGCATGGCTGACATGTGAGAGATCCTTCATTGAGAAGATCTTTATCTCCAGATTCCTAAGCAGTGATGATGGGTTTAGCTAAGTGGTCTCTGACCTGGAGAAAACAGTACTGGATAATCAAGGGTTCTCATTTTGGGAAGAAAACAAATAGAGGACTCTTGTTGATGTCTTCCATTGCTGGAAGCTATTTGTAGGGCATGTCATCAGCTGTTGGAGACATCATGTGCTAAACAACCAGATTAGAGCCCTTACAAGAACACCTGAGTTTGGGGAGTGGGTCCATTGCTAATCTGGACATTGGGGTGGCTGATTCTATGTTTTGCCATGTGATCCTCTTAACTGTAAGGCATTATTAATGTGGGGTCAGAAATTGTCCAATTTGCAAGAAAAGTCGCTGAGGGAGAGCTCCAAGCAAATAGTACTTTATTAAAAGGTCTGTGGCCCTTTGAAGAGGATCTCACCTTGTCCTCATGTTCTGAGATGCCCCTGGTCCCCAGGACCTGGTTTTTAAGGGGTTTGATACCTAAGAATACAAAAAAAAACATGGTAAAATACAGAATCTTACTGGCTGTTAGACCTTGCTCTTGAGGGCCAGAAATGACAGAGGAATCACAAGTTGGGTGAAGAATGAGACATCCCTGCTAAGAGGTCATAAGACAGCCACCTGTTCTTGTTGGGCAAGACATGGTGGTTCAGAGGTCCTTTGGAAGTCTTTCCATTGAATCAAATATCCCACCCACTCTGAGTTTAGACATGGAATTTGAGCAAAACAGGGAGGAAACATCTTTGTCAACATTCTTATGGTTGTGCATGTGAATTTTGTAACTGGTAAACAAGTAGTGAATGTTACATTAAATTTGAGGGCCTACCATAAAGATCTATAAAAACCTATCGTATCTAAATATCCCTATATGATATATGTAAAGTATAAAATTGATTAATACTGATTGGAATGGAGTAAGGATTCAAATGAATCATTTCTCACTCTAACAGGGTTTTTATTCCAGTTAGAATATCTACCTAACCAAAGTGACCCCCAACCTGTCTGCAGATGGCAAAATGACATGCCAATATGAGCGAAAAATGTTTGTTTTTGCTAATCAACAGCTATGTAATTATTTGCCTGAATCCTCAAGTCAGGTTTCTAACCTTTCTGAAGCCAAACTTATGACTAATCAAACCATCCTAAAGGGGAAAGACTTCCTGGTTCAGTGGTTTCTGGGATCCAGTCTCTAAGAAGACTTAAACTTGATAATAATGGACTGATTTTTGGATGTAACTCTGTTGACCCTCTTCAACCTTTATTTCATTTTCAGAGTTGGCTTGGTCTTAAGGTCCTTACCCCATTCAGAGAGCTCTGTATATTTTGGAGAACAAGTTGAAGTCCCCCTCTTTGACAGGATTCCTTTCCTTTGGGATACTTTTAAAAACTCCTTCCCAGAAAGGACTTGTGGGACCAAGTAGTGACCTTGTTGAAAGGTGCCTTTCTGATAGCATGAGGTGAAACTCTCGCTGTGTAACTATGATGAATGTGCATTTACATGGGAATAAAAGGGATCCTTTAGCTGATTTGGTGATAGTAGGGATGAGGAAATACTTTTTTTAGACTCTGTGGAATAAGCAGCCAGTTCATCTGCAGAGGTCTTTCTAAAGAGGCTAAGATTTTGTTTCAACCCCCTGATATGACTCTCAGAGAGGGGAGGTTTTTAATGGGTGTTTGAGGGAATACTGAGTGATGAAATTGGCAGAGCCTCAGAATCAATTTAGGTTCTGGCAGAGATTGCATGTAAGAGGCTTCTGACCTTCTAACCGCTTTACTGCATTGATTTATTATGAACAGTTGTTCTGTGTCATCATCTGTGATGTGGCCCTGATGTTCTTGGTTATTTTCATAGCCTGGCATTAGTAGAAGATTCTTTGACTGTTCTGGAGGTATTATTCTCTGTGCTGTGTCCTTGATATTTCTGGTACTGCTCTGCTTTATTGACTGATCATAATCACCTTTTATTAGGAGACCTTCTGTGAACTGCAGATATATAGCACAGCCTTCCTGCATAGACCATGTTGTTGAGATCTGAGACTGAAAGCAGGAAAAACAGCATAAAACTTCTGATTTCTGTCTTCCTCCCCCTTTTCCCCTTTCCTTTTCTTTTTGCTGATACTTTAGGGGTAGGATGCATAATTTTTATTTCTTTTTCTTTTCCTTTAGCATGGTTTCTGCCAAGAAGATTACTGAATAATAGCCCTGAAAGCATTTAAATGATATATTTAATCAGGAATTTAAATATACCCTTGGGTTAAATATACCCTTCTTTTGTAATTTTTGCAAACAGTGTGGTGCATTAGAGGAGTGATAATAGCCATAATAACAATAGCTAGCATTTATATAGTGTTTGAAGTCTTACAAAGTGCTTTATAAATATTATATCATTTTATCCTCACAATAACCCTGGGAAATAGGTGATATTATCATCCCCATTTACAGGAAGCTGAGGAAAAGAGAGATTAAGTGACTTGCCCAGGGTCACACAGCTGGTAAGTGACTGACGTAAAATTTAAAAATTAAATCTTCTTGACTCCAGTTCTAGCACTGTATTCTAACCCCCTAGAAATGAATTATTGTTCTGTGACTACTTGTTAGAATTCACTTGTAAATCCATGTGATCCTGGATTTTTTTTCCTTTGTTAAGTTCAATTTTTTTCTTGATTATTAGGTTATTTAAATAATTAGTTTCTTTTGTCAATCTTGGTATTTTAACATTTTAAAGTATTGCTCCATTTTCTCTGTGTTGTATTTTTTTTGTTGGCATATAATTGGGTAAAATAGTTTTTGTTAATTTCCTTTAATTATTGAAAATATTCCTTTTAAATTTTTGATAAGAACTTTCTCACCTTTTAAGATTTGCCATTCATCTATTTTCTTTTTTAAAGGTAACTGTAAAAATAAAGCTCCCTGTTTATCAATTCAGTAGAATGGGGTTTTTTTGCTTATAGTTTTACTATTTTTAAAATTTCTTTCAGAACTTCTACTTTGGTGTTTACTTTTTTCGTTGTTGTTGCTGTTCTAACTTTTTTAGTCATATACTCAGTTGGCTGATTCTTTTTTTTCTTTTGTTGATGAAAACAGATTAAGTAATTTTTTCTCCTTAGAACTGCTTTAGCTGCATCTCATATGTTTTGATATATTGTTTTATTATTGTAGTTTTCTTAGATGAAATTTTCTATATCTATAATTTTTCTTTTCCCCCTTTACCCTTTAACATTATGTCTCCAATTGCCTTTCAATGCATTCTCTTTATTGAATATTTTCTTGCATTGTGACAAGAAAATTTTTGATGAGATCTTTATGCCTCCTCCCTCTTAGGTGGTCAATTTTTTTTAAAGGTGCCATGCATGGCTGAGAAGTATTGAAACTCCTTTCTGTTCCTATTCAGTAATCTCCAGAGACTTATCATTTTTAATATTTTTAAAGCTCTATTCGGAGCTTTAATTGCTTTTTTGTTTATCTTTTGATTGGTTTTATCTACATCTGGAAGGGCTAAAATCAAATTTCCCCACTGTGACAGCTTTACTGTATATTTCTCCCAGTAATTTGATTGTTTTTCTTTAAAATTTAAATACACTGCATCTTAGTGTGAATATAATGTTGATGTTGACTTATCACCTTTAGTGCCTTTAGACATAATATACTTTCCCTGATTATCTTTTTAAAAAACATCATGTATTTCTATAACCTTTTAATTATGATTTCTTCCCCTTCTTTTTTGAGTTCATATGAAGCATAATAGATTCACCCCTCCCCCCAGGTCCCTCATTTTATCTGTTTCTGAATCTTTGTTTCAAGTGTGTTTCTTATAAGGAGCTTATTCTTCGATTTGACTCTTTAATCTGTTTTGTTAGGTTCTTCCATTTTATGGGTGTGCTAATTTCATTTGCACTTATGGTTATGATTATTAATTGCCCTTTTCTCTAAATCCTGCATTCTTGTCTATTTTCCTCCTTTTGTTCTCAACCTTTCACTCTTTTATAAATAAGAAAGTGTTAAAGAGAGTGGCTTTGTCTATCACATGTGTCCTATTAGTGAAGTGGTCTGTTTTTATTAACATTACCTCTCTGTTCTTTCCCTTCCCCAGCATCCAATGACAGATTTGAGTATTTCCTTCTTTTCTTTTAATCTCTCTTTCACACTCCTTGTTTCCATGTTGCAATTTGTTTCATTTGTCACTATTCTTTTACCTATCATGCTTTCTCTCTTAAATCCCCTGCCTTCCTTCCTTTTCATCTCCCATTTCCTTTTTGGGTTTAATGATTTCTATACTTTAGTCTCTGTTTCTGTCTGTCTCTTATTCTGTTTAACATTCCTTTGTTTGGTTCAGATGATAGTGAATGGATATCCATTATCTGAATATTCTTACGTGATAGTAATTCCTCTCCTTTTTCTCTCTTTCCTCTCAGTATGGTTGCTTATCTCTCCCATTTCTGTCTTCTAATACTATCAAAACAGAACAAAATTGCCTCTACTTTTTTAGTCTGTATTATTTATCTTTCTTTGTGGATCTTGGAGATATTAGACTTCTGAGAAGACATTTCTCTTTTCTTCCTCTTTAGCAAGTAAACAAACTATTCCCATCTTGCCTCCCAATTGAACAAATGAATATATATCTCTTTATTTTTTCTGCATTTCCATTTCAAAATGTCTCATTTTGATCTTTTTTCATCAGAAATGCTTAGAAAGTCCTGTCTAGCATAAAAGTTCATTCCCCTTTCACCATAGGATTATGCTTAGTTTTTTTTTTTTCAGAACAATTTTTTTTTCTTGATTGAAAGCCTTTATCTTTTGACTTTTGGAATTTCTTTTTCTAAGTTTTCTGAGCTTTTAAATTGGCTTTCAATTCTTGTGTATAATTATGATTCTTTAGTACTTGATCTCTATTTTTGGCTGGTTCTTCTTTGACCTAGAAGCTCTGGACCTTGATTATGATAATTTGAGGATTTTTCATTTTGAGTTTTCTTTCTGAATTTAACTTGGATTCCTTTTGTTTTCACTTTGTCCTCTTGTTCATTTATCCAGGCCCTTTTTTTTAGTCATGATTTTCAAATATTTTAATATTATTTCTCCTTTACATATTTTTTAAGTCATTTGTTTTGCATAATGTATTTCTTATATTTCCTTTTTTCAGTTTTGTAATTTTGTTTTAATATTTCTTGTCTCACTGAGTCATTGTTTTCCATTTAGCTCATTCTGATTTTCAGGGTATTAGTCCTTGCATGAGGTTTCCCATCATCCCTTTTGAGGTACCATTCTCCTCAACATTTTTTTCCCCTCTACCCTTACATTTTGTTTTATTTCTTCCAGGTACTCTTATAATCCTTATGGCAAGGACACTTTATATTCTGAGGCTTTACTTGGACTTGTGGGGTTATTTTTTGCTTCCAGGTTTACCCCTTGGTCAACTATCAGTCCAAGGTATTTCTTCATATTATTTGACTTTGCTTTGGTTTGTTCGCATCAGCACCCTCAGTGTCTAGGTAGAAGTCTTGTGACTCTGCTCCTGTACTTCTGCATGGTGTTATGTGAGGTGATATGGCCCTGCATTAAACAATATCTGAGAGCAGGAGGAAGTGTGGATGAGAAAGGTTACCAAGGTAGTATTGATAGGATTTAGCAACAGATTAAATTGATTCTAGTTCTGGTTGCTTACGTATTGGGTATCTATTAAATTTTGTTGAAATATTTTGGATTCACTAAGTACAATATCATTTTCAAAATGTGATAATTAGGCATGACATTTTGAATTCTTGGGACTTTGTCATGACTTTCCTTCATTTCTGGGACTTTGAGGTAATCTCATAAAATCTGATTGAAAATTGATATAAAAAGCCATGTAGTTTACCCTGCATCCAAACAAAAATTCAGTCTACAACATAATTGACATGGGATCATTTATTGTGTTTGAAATAAATGGTATGTTTAGTATTTCTGCTTTTCCTCATTTTGGCAGGAGGTCACTGAAAAAAATCATCTAAAACATGATCACAAAAAGCAAAGAAGTAGATAAGTTTGCTTCTGTTTTCACTCATTAGCCAACAAAAAATATTATTTCTAATTGTTTTAAAGTTCTTGTCAGGTTCTTAACTTGTTTATTTTTTAATGTTTGGTTTGAATTTGTCTCGGTCTGAAAGGGGTCTAATTCTTTAGTTTAACTTTTACATTAAGTTTTTAGATAATGTGCTATTGGGTATATTGATATGTTTTTTATGGCACCTTTAATAATATGTTTCTTTGCTGATTTCTCTTTATCACATTTATATTTACTATGGACTTATTGGAAATTATAATTGCTTCCTCCATGTTTTTGAGTTTAGCTGACACGTAACCTGGAGCTCCAGCCTTTCATTTTACCTTTTTGTGAATCTTTGTGTTTTAGGTGTGCTTTTTATAAACAACACATTCAGCTTTCTCCCTCAAATATTTGACTTTGTTTTACTTACAACTCTTTCTTTACCTATCCTGTCCTTCTTCTTAGATCCCTCTCTACCCCTCCTTGTTCCTGTTCTTCACCACTTCCCTGTGGGGATTAATGTTTTTCTATAACAAAATCTCAATGTCTGTGACTATGAGTAGGTGTGTGTACAAATGTATGTATTACAATGAAATGTGGTTCGTTGATTGCTTGTTCCCCCCAACCTTTTACCCATGACTGTATACTATTTTTCTTATGTACCTCTATAATATAGTAGTGATTTCCTTTTCATTCTTCCTCTTCTCCTCCCCCATGTACTACTCTGTCCCTACATTTTTTACTTCTCCAAGACCATTAAAGCACAGTAAATAACAGTATCTACAGACCCTACGTTGTCTTTATCTTTCTCTGTGAACCATGATGGAATTAGGAATCTGTGAAGTCATTTTTAAAAATCTCCCTATTAGTGTGTAAACCACTTTATCCTTCCATACTCCTTTTTAGTTAAATAAGTGTGTGTTTCTTTCTGATTTTCTCTTAGTGCTTGCATTTTCATTGCAAAGTGTCTACTTAGTTCTGACCTTTTCATCAGGAATGTTTGGGAATCCATCATTCTTAGTAAAGACCCATTCTTTTTCACCCTTAGATAGGTTATCCTTTTTTTGGTTAGCCTTTATGTCTTGACTTTTGGAACATTATGTTCTAAGCTCCCCTCTCCTTTTTAGTTGCCATTGTTAAATTTTATGGATTCTTTATTGGGGGTCCTTGGTACTTGAACTCCTTTTTAGCTTCTTATAGATTTTTTCCCATAACATGAAAGCTCTGGATTTTGGCTATGATATTGTTGGAGTTTTCATTTTGGGGTTTCTTTTAGAAGTCAACTGTTGTTTTCTTTTTAGTCTCACTTTTTCCTCTGGTTCTGGGTAGTTTTTAATTTATAATTTTTAAAAAATATGGTATCTAGACTTTTTTTGTCATAGTTTTTATATTCTCTGATAATCATGAGAACATATACCAGGATGGTGGCAGTGTCAAAGGAGAGAGGAGAGTATATTTGAGGGATATCATGAAGGTGAAATAGTTCTTGGCAACAGATTTATATGACCGAGAGTGAGAAGCTGAGAAAAACATTTAGGTTCTCAACCTAGGTGAAAGGGAAGATGGTGATTCCTCTGACAATAATAGAGAAATTTGGGAGGGATTTTGAGGGAAAGATAATAAGTTCAGTTTTACACATGTTGAGTTTAAGATGTCTAGTAGACAGCTAGAGATATGATTCTGGAGGTTTGCAGAAACATTAGGACTAGATAAATGACTTTGAGACTCATCAGTATAAAAATGATAATTGAAACCATGCAAGCTGATAAAATCACCAAATGAAATAGTGTAGAGGGAGAAGAGAAGAGGTCCCAGAAAAAGAGCTATGTGAGACAACCACAGACAGCGTGACCTGAATGATGATTTTGTTTCTGTTCTGTCTTTTTAGATAAAGATTATTCTTTTTGACTAAGAAAATGTAAACAGAACTAAAGTACTTTACCAAGATTACTTTTGTATTCTTGGCATTGCACAATTTTCACTTATTTTTTACAAAAAAATGCCAGAAATACAAGAAATTTAAAATCTTATGTGTGCATGTCATATATACACATATAGACATGAATATGTCTATATGTGTATATATAATATATTTGTGTGTATATGTATGTAGAATTGTTATTAGCAAATGTGAATAAAATTTATTAGTAAATGTGAATAATTAGTCAATAACAAAAAATATTCTTTCAGATTATTGAAGGGGATGCCGTATCTGGTGATTTGAAAGTGATGAACACTTTTTCCCATGAGTATTGACAGTATTATTTCTCTTAATGGAGGGCCTATTTGTTCATAACATTGAGAGAGAAGAGCTAAAAAACCTAATAGAATTTGTGATTTATTGCTCGTTTCCTTCTTAATGAGTTTCATGTTTACATTTCATTTGTTTTTTTCCCTAAGTGAAAAATAGGTGCCCAAATTCTGGAATAGAATGTGGAAGCTCAGGAACTTGTATTAGTCCAACTAATTGGTGTGATGGAATATCACATTGTCCCAGTGGTGAAGATGAGAACCATTGTGGTAAGTATATGTAGAAATTAATAATGAGAAAATACTCTCTTTTTTCTTTTTTCACTTTAATAGTATTTTATTTTTCCAATTATATTTAAAGAACATTTTTAACACTGATTTTTTTAAAAAATTATTTGTTTTTAGTTTAAACATTCATTTACACAAGATTTTAAGTTCCAAATTTTCTCCCCATCTCCTCCCTCCCCACTGATATGTCATGCATTCTCATTACCCCTTCCCCCCAGTCTGCCTTCCCTTTTATCTCTGCCCCCCATTCTCTTCCCACTTTCTTGTAGGGCAAGATAAATTTCTATACCTTATTGCTTATATATCTTATTTCCCAGTTGCATGTAAAAAACAATTTTTAACATTTTTTTTAGAACTTTGAGTTCCAAATTCTCTTCCTTCTTCCCTCCCCACCCACCCTCATTGAGAAGGTAAACAATTCAATATAGGCTACACATGTCGTTATGCAAAAGACTTCTATAATAGTCATGTTGCGAAGGACTAACTATATCTCCCTCCATCCTATCCCAACTCCTACTAATTCTGTTTTAAACTTTGACTCTGTCCCTTTTCAAAAGCGTTTGCTTCTGACTGCCCCTTTCCCTAATTTGCCTTTCCTTCTGTCATCCCTCCACCCTTCTTCCCTTCTTCCTTACTTTCCTGTAGGGTAAGATACCCAACTGAGTGTGTGTGTTCTTCTCTCCTTAAGCCAAATCTGATCAAAGTAAGGTGTTCACTCATTCCTTCTCACTTTCCCCCTCTTCCCCTCTATTGTTAAACCTTTTTCTTACTTCTTTTATGTAGAATAATTTACCCCATTCTGTCTCTCCCTTTCTCCTCTCAATATATTCCTCTTTCACCCTTTAATTTTATTTTTTAGATATCATCACTTCATACTCAACTCACTTTGTCTGTCTGTCTGTCTGTCTGTCTATCTGTCTGTCTATCTTTCCTCCAACTACCCTAATACTAAGCAAGGTCTCATGAGTTACAAATATATCATCTTTCCATGTAGGAATGTAAACAGTTCAACTTTAATAAATCCCTTATGATTTCATTCTTGTAACTGAAAGTCAAATTTTCTATTCAGCTCTGGTCTTTTCAACAAGAATGCTTGTAAGTTCTCTGTTTCATTGAAATTCCATTTTTTTCTCTTGAGTGTGACACTCAGTTTTGCTGGATAGGTGATTCTTGATTTTAATCCTAGCTCCTCTGATCTCCGAAATATCATATTCCAAGCCCCTCAATCCCTTAACGTAGAAGCTGCTAGATCTTGTGTTATCCTGATTGTATTTTCACAATACTTGAATTGTTTCTTTCTGGCTGCTTGCAATATTTTCTCCTTCACCTGGGAACTCTGGAATTTGGTTACAATATTCCTAGGAGTTTTTCTTTCCTCTCTTTCAGGAGGTAATTGGCGGATTCTTTCCATTTCTATTTTCCCCTCTGGTTCTACAATATCAGGGCAGTTTCCTTGATAATTTCTTTTTTTTTCCTTGATAATTTCTTGAAAGATGATTTTGAACCTCTTTTTTTTTTTTTAGTGGCTTTTCATGGCTTTCAGGTAGTCCAGTAATTTTTAAATTATCTCTCCTGGATCTGTTTTCCAGGTCAGTTGTTTTTCCAGTGAGCTATTTCACATTGTCTTCTACTTTTTCATTCTTTTGGTTCTGTTTTATAATTTCTTGACTTCTCATGAAGTCATTAGCTTCCATTTGCTCCATTCTAATTTTGAAGAAATTATTTTCTTCAGTGAGCTTTTGGAGCTCCTTTTCCATTAGGCCAATTCTGCTTTTTAAAGCATTCTTCTTTTTTTTGGCTTTTTGGATCTCTTTTGCCATTTGGGTTAGTCTACTTTTTAAAGTGTTATTTTCTTCAGTATTTTTTTGGGTTTCCTTTAGCAGTCTGTTGACTAGTTTTTCATGATGTTCTTACATCACTCTCATTTATCTTCCCAATTTTTCCTCTACTTCTCTTACTTGATTTTCAAATTCCTTATTGAGCTCTTCCATGACCTGTGACCAATTCATATTTTTCTTGGAGGCTTTGGATGGAGGAGCTTTGACTTTGTTTTCTGATGATTGTATGTTTTGCCATCAAAGTAATGTCTGACATGTATAGTCTGACTTTTCTCTCTCTGTTTGCTCATCTTCTCAGCCAAATACTTGACTTTCTAACTCTTTTTCAAGATAGAACTCTGCTTTCAGTGGGGGTAGGGGGTTGATGTATTGTCCCCGGCTTCGGGGATTTTGTATCAGCTGCTGCATCCCCAATTGTCTGGGGGCCCAGAGCTCTGGGAAGCTGCTACTACTGTTGACACCCAGCATGGCTTCCTCCTCTACCCTGGGACTGAGGTTCAACCATGTGACTCCTCAACTCAGGTCCAAAAGAGTTTTCCTATTCATCCTCTATGCTGTGTTTGGCATTTGTGGGTTGAGAAGTCTGGAAACTGCCCAGCTGCCAGCAGTTCAGTCTCCTGAGGCCTGCTCCAGCACTGTTTGTGCTGGCATGGCCCATACTGGACTGTGGTTCCCTCCACTACTAGCCCAGTGCAACAGATGCTTCCTGTAGACCTTCCAGGCTGTTCTGGGCTGGAGACTTGCCTCCCTGCATACCTTTGTGGGTTCTGTAGCTCTAGATTTTGTTTAAAGGAATTTTTACAGGCATTTGCAGGGGTTTAGGGGTAAAGCTCAAGTAAGTCTCTGCTTTTAGTCCATCATCTTGGCTGTGCCCAACATTGACCAAGAAAATATCGTCTTGTGTAGGACTTCCTTATCACTTAGAGATTTTCTTATTTACCAAGTGATTTTGTTTTTTAATGACAAATTCACAAAGATAATCTTATTAATGAGTGGCAGGCCCATGATTTGCATTGGTGAAGAGAAGTACCACTAGTGCTTCAAGGATTTGGGATTTCATTCAGTTATAAGTAGGAAAAAATTAGAAGAGTATTCTAATCATATGTAGTTTAAAAAACACTATTTAAGCTTTTATTAAATGGACAACTGAAATCAGATTATAGTGCTAAAAACAGAATTGTCTTCAAAATTAGGTGCCTTCAAATTTATTTTGGATATTTGTTTTTCAAAGTACCAGATTATATGTTGTAGAAATATAATTAGAATAAGAGCCAGGAATAATGTTTATTAGTAGTTAATAGTATAACCATAATGTTACATAATGAGAATGTTAATAATTATTAAGTAGTTATTTATAACATTTTCTGCAAGTTGGTGAATTCAGTGTAACTGTGACAACTGAATGAAATTTTAGAAACTATAAATTTTGTTATGTATTCTTTCAGTAACTCCACAGGTAAGTCTTTGTTTTCAGTAAGATTTGTACTCTTTTACATTGCTTTTTCATTGGTATTTCAAAATCGGAAACAAGTTATATGTTTACATAGATATACACGCATATTTAACTCCCCCGCTCCTTTTTTTTCTTCTGGAGCTTAAAAACAAGTCACATAGTGCCATTCCAAGAGTATGAAAACTATCTCGGCAAGGTTATACTTTCCTTAAGATCTTACTTGATCTGAAAAGACTAAAGGAAGCCATGTAAACTGTCACACTGCTCCCTTGTGACCCCTCTTTTTCTTCTTCCTTACCATTACTGCTTCTTTCCTCTGAATTAACTTATTCTTTGGGAGAATATAGAAGTTTTTGCCTTCTTCTTTGCTCTATTTTCTGAAAACAGCCTGAGCAACTCTACTTTTAAGTGCTTTTAAGAGTTCTACTACTAAGCACTTTAGTTGAATATAAGAACTAAATGTAACAAATAGAAAAGGAAATTACAAACTCTTTAGAGCTCTTCTCTGTCAATCCTGTTCCTATATGTAAATATTAGACTTTGTTTTTTCTTTGTTTTCTTTTCCTTCTTATCTTATCACCTTTTTTTTGCATTTGATCTTATCGAGGGTCACCCAGACTAGATGTTAGATTAAATTTTAGGAGCCAATGTAGATTTCATTTGCACAACTTTTGGGTATCTTGGTTCTTTTAGAATCTGTTTCCCTTATCATTTGTTTATACTATATTTGTTTTCTGGTAGGCACACACAGATGTGCTCAAGTATGAGTCCTCCCTTTCTCTGAATTTCTGGCACTCTAATATAAGAATATAATAATGCTCCTTTGTCCCAGACTAGGCAGTGGATTCTGTCCTTGCTCCTTGAATGAGAATGAACATTCTGTGGCTGACCAAGGGACCTTGATCAGACCCTGATTTCCCTCCCTCATTTTTCTTGAGATTACAATACTCAAACTCCTAGATTTACTTTCTCTTTCTTGACATTGGTCCATTCTCTTTGACTTGGATCATCTGCCTGAAGCAAATATCTTAATAAGGTTACAATGACTAGCTGTGCTTGAGAAAATGAAATGGCTTCTTCCATATATTTGGAAGGAGGTTCATTCACTTCCACCTCTTTGCCTTTGTTGAGATGTTCTGTGGTCAGTACTAGCCTGAGGGCTAGTACTAACACCTACCTCCCAAAGTTGTTGTAAGGATCAAATGAGGTAATGTTTGTAAAACACAGCACAGTACCTGGCGCATAGCTTAATAATGCTTGTTTCCTTTCTTCTGTTTTAACATATGAGGAAAGTAAGTAACACAGTGATGTGACTGACAGAACTGAGATTCTGTCCCAGGTCTAGTAACTCTAAATACAATGACAAGATGTTGTGCTCTTGTACAAGTTAATTTTGCTCTCTAGTTCTTAGTTTCCCATGTAAAATGAAAGATTTGAACATGTTGGTCTCTTAAGAGAACTTTTAGCTCTAGGATTCTACAGATCTCCATAAAATAAGGATTTTAAGTTATTTATAATGAGAAAATTGAAGCCCTAGTTTTTTATAAAACTCATTGAAACAAATCTCTACTTTTAAATGCAGTTCGCCTCTATGGACCAAAATTTATCCTTCAGGTTTACTCATCTCGCAACAAATCCTGGTATCCTGTGTGCCAAGATGATTGGAATGATCACTATGGAAAGATAGCATGTAATGACATGGGGTATAACATGTGAGTATGACATTTGTCCAATATGAAAGGAAAAGGATCACATGTAATATGTGTTTGATGTCCTACTTGGTCATGAATGCAGAGATGTTTGGCCAAGTTTAGATACGAGTGAGCCAGAAATCATTACCAATATAAATTGATGTCCCTAATAAGGTTACTGTAATGGAGGACAACCCACTTACATTCTGCCTACCTTTTAAACTTGAAGACAGCTACCAAGTGGAAGAGGGATCAAATTTGTTCTGCTTGGACCAAAATATTAGTATTTTTAGTATTTAATGGCTAAAAGTTCCAGTGAAAAAGATGTACAGAAGAACTTTTTTTAATATATTAATTTTTAGTGTTCTACAGTCACTACCATATAACTTAGATCTTTTCTCCCCCACCTACCCCCCACCTTCCTCCTCCCTCCCCAAGACAGCATACAATTCTATATAGGATCTACACATACATTCCTATTAAATACATTTTCACTATAGTTATGCTGTGTAGAAGAACTAAAATGAATGGGAGAAATCATATAACAAACCAAAACATAATATACACACACAAAAAAATGATCTGCAACATTCTGCGATTGAATTCCATAGTTATTTCTCTGGATGTGGAAGGCATTTTGCCTTAGAAGACCATTGGGAATTTCTTTTTTTTTTTTTTAAGTCCTTGCATTGCCATGAAGTTCCAAGTCTACCAGAAAAAACTCTTGCACGCTGTGGTTGTTGCTGTGTACAAAGTTCTGGTTCTGCTCCTTTCACTCAGCATCAGGTCCAATAAGTCTTTCCAGGCCTCTCTGAAATCATCTTGTTCATCATTTCTGATAGAGCAATAGTATTCCATGCAGAAAAACTTTTTAATTGTTTGAGTTATCCAAAAGTGGAATGGCTTGCCTTCTTTGGTTTCTCATAATTAAAGATTTAAAAATGTTTTAATACTTGTTATTTTTCTCCCCTTCATCTCAGTGTTTTTTCTTTTTTTCTAACTTTCTTTTTCATTTAATTGTTTTGAAACACAAAGCAAAACATCTCTGATCTAGTGAATATATTTAACAGTATATGCAATATTCTCTCTTTGTAGTCCCTATCCTTTCTGCTATGAAGGAGGAGATAGTTTATTATCTTTTCTCCAGTATCTTCATTTGTTTTTCTGTTATTCAGACTTCAACATTGTTGTTTGATTATCTTAGTTTTGCTTCTTTTCTCTTCATTGTACTTATTTTGCTTTTTGGAGGAGCAAAAACTAGATTATCTGTTATCAGGATGATGTAGAGAGGATTACTGTTCATGTAAGGACTGGATTTGTGTCATGGGATTATACATATAGAGTTGGAAGGCACCTTAAAAGCCATTTAGTTCAATCTCCTTGTTTTAAAGTTGAGGTCTAAGGAGATTAAGTGACTTGCTCAATGCCTCACAAGTAGTAAGCATAGAGGTACAACTGACTGGGTGCTATGAAAAGACCTACCAGACTCCAGAACAGTATTTCTCTCTACCACTCTGCTTCATTTGAGGGTCCTTTCCAGGTCTGAGAGTCTCTGAAGTATTCATGAATTAACTGTTCATGTGCATACAATTAGATGAATTAAAAACCTGAGAGACAGTTTCTGGGTAATTAATAATCAGTTTGTTAATCAGGCTAGCTGATAATAAGTTGATGGTCAGTGGTTTCTCTTGGCAACCAAAGACAAAACTATGGAGATGCTGGAATGTTAAATACATTTGGAAAATAAAGTGTCCCTGAAAGGTGAAAACCAACCCTGATGGGTGAATAATTAATGTTGGAATGAACATATTAATGAGGAGGTGGGCTAAAAGTCTTCAGCTGCTCCCACTGAGAACTCAACTTGATCATAAGACTCAGCCACCTCCAACAATCTGGACAAAGGAATCCATCTCTATTCAGACCACTCTGGTTGATTTTCTCTTTAATGAGATGAGCTCCCCTAGACTGCAATGGAGGGGTGTAAGGACATGGCCTCTGTGGTTTAGGGCTCGAATGCACCTAGATTAGATTCTATAGATCACTCTAAGTAGAAGTAAGGTCTCCTATTTGGGTGGAGTCTGCCCAAGATCATGGAGCATGTACCTTTAATATTAGGCTAATCTCATCTGTTAGCCTTGTCCTTTAGGGGCAGACTGAATGACCTACAAGGGTTAGTCCCTGAATGAGGAAACAGAAAGGAAAAAACCTCAATCCTCATTTAATAATTGGTTATTAATATTATAGAAAAATAATCATTTCTCTCACTACTGACATCTAACAATATCTTTTTTTATGGTCTCAGCCCTCAGTAACTTTTGTTTTAAACAGGGAAATTGGGTATGCACCCAACAATAAAAATCAGCCAAAGTTTTAACCATATTCCATTTTCAAAATGATTGGTTCAGAGCCCAGGGGTGGGGAACTTGTGACCTTGAGGCCACATGTGGCCTTCTAGGTCCTTGGGTACAGCCTTTTGTCTGAGTCTAAGTTTTGTTTACAGAACAAATCCTTTTATTAAGGGGATTTGTCCTGTGAAGTTTGGATTTAGTCAAAGGGTTGCACTTGAGGACCCAGAGGGCCACATGTGACTTTGAGGTTCCCCCCCTTTGTTTCAGACAAATGCTACATTCAGATGAAATAGAGGTCATTTGTCTAGATTAGAATATTCAAGGAATGTTTCATGGAATTAATGAGATTTGAACTGGGTCCTGATGGGCAAGCATTAAGTTGGGGATAATGGTAGAAGTCCTTATACAGAGCCAGGAATACAAAAGGCTTGTTCTGGTGAGTGAGATCAGTCTGACTATAATGGAAAGTTTCTATAGGGAAATAATGAGAGAGAATTCTTGAAAAGTAGGAATTCTGAGGCCAGAAATGAATTTGAGTTGGCATTTTATCATGTTGTCCATGGGAAATCAATGCTTGCAAATTTCAGTGAACCCTAGAGGCCAAGAATAGTAAAAAAGGCCATACAATGAGATAGCACCCCCACCCCCGAGTGTAATACAGTCACTACAACTTGAACATGAAGAGATAAAACATTGTTTTTATGATATGTCATATGTGTATGTATGTACACACATTCACACACATAGTATAGTGACTCATCCCCTGAGCAAAGATGAAAAGGTTTGCTCCTCTCTCTTTCATTGAAGAGATGACTGTATGGAACACTGTAGGTATTGTCACGTAGCGTGTTCCTTTTGCTGATTTAAAAAATAAATCTGAGACAGTTTGTGAGTGGTGCTGAATGTTGATTTGCTGTAGTAAGAGCTATATCCACCCACGCTTAGTTCATCTCGCTGCTTTGTCCAGTCTGTAGAGAGCGCTTAGTTCTCAAATAAGGGAGTATAGTATATATTTTAGCCACAATGTGGTCAGCCACCTGCCACCTGTCTAGCATCTTCTAGGCTTTCCTGAAGCCTATACTCTTCCTTACAGTAGCTCACATGATTTCTTTGTATCCCCAATACTTACCATAGTTTCTGGTCCATAACAAGTACTTAATAAATGCTAGGTAATTAAGTCACAGAATTTCACTATCTCACCCTTCTCACTCCAGCCTTGAGATCCATGTCTATGCCTCGAAATGATGTAAAAAACAAAATGAGAAAAGCTCTTATCCCTGCTCTCTACCCTCATCCTTGCATGCATGCATGCATGCGTGTGTGTGTGTGTGTGTGTGTGTGTGTGTGTGTGTGTGTGTGTGTGTGTGTGTGTGTGTAGTGTGAGGGCCTTTTCATATTTATGACTGACCCCATTTATCAGCAATTAGATCGTTTGCTTTGAAATGACCATGTGCTTTTTGAAATACAAGGCAGCTATAAAAAGGTAACATAATAAAAGTAATAAAGCTTTTGGAAAGCAAACTGTACAAAACTTCTGTAAATGATTGATTTCTTCATTCCCCTACGGCTTACACATATGGAGAAAGAATAAAGGGAAAGAAAGCTGATTTTGGAACTTACCAAAGCTGCTTTTGAAATCCTATGATGAAAGGCAGGGGGAGCATTTGCTGGAGGCTAACAATCTAATACAATTGGAAAGTTCACGGCATGGATGGTTCTGTCCATGCTACTTCAAAGAGTTTTTTTTGGAGTGGTCTCAGTTATCCCTTGGCTCTCTCTAACTTTTTCCTGCCAGTGGGGTTTTGGACCAGGTGTCCTGCAGTTCTACATTGACTCAATCAATCACCTAGCATTTATTAAGGATTTGCTATGCACAGGGAACTATGCTAAGTGTTGGGGATACAAAGTGAAGCAAAAAAAATTTCCTGCTCTTAAGGATCTCACAATTTAATTGCGAACACCATTGCAAACAATTATGTACAAAAAAGATATACATGGGAAAAATTGCAGATAGTTTTAGAGGAAAGACAGTAGGATTAAGATAGGTTTCTTGGAGAAGGTGGAACTTTAGCTTTGATTCAAAGAAAGCCAGGGAAGATAAGAGATAGATATGAAGAGGGAGTGTTCCAGGTATGTGGGACAGCCATGAAAATGCTCAGTCAGGAGAGGGAGTGTATTGTATAAATAACTAGCAAGGAGGCCAATGTTACCTGATTGAAGAGTTTGTGGAGGGAATAAGATACAAGCAGACTAATGAGTAGGAAGGGGCCAAGGTTATGAAGGGCTTTAAAAGTCAGACAAAGGAGTTTATATTTGATACAGGTTGGGAGTCTGGGTGAGTGGGAGGGTGGTAGTGCCCTTGGTAGTTAATAGGGAAATTAGAAAGAAGGGAGGGTTTTGTCAGAAAGATAATGAATTCACTTTTGTACATGTTGAATATAAAATAATGTTTACATGACATCCAGTTTGATAGATGCAGACTAGACATCAGGAGAGAGGTCAGATCTGTAGATCTGATTGTCATCAATATACAAATGGTGATTGAGTCCATGTGAGTTGATGAGATCACTAAACAAAATGGTATAGAGAGAAAAAAGGAAAAAAGGACTCAGGATGGAGACTTTGGAGACACTTGTAATTAGTGGATGTGATCTGTATTAAGATCCAGCAAGGAAGACAGAAGGGATGGTTAGCCAGGTAGGAGGAGAACTGAGAGAGTCACGTCATGACAATATCAACAAGAAGTTGACAATTGACTGTGTCAGTGACTGCAGAGAGATCAAGAAGGCTGAGGATTCAGAAAATGCTATTAGATTTGTGAGTTAAGATGTCATTGCAAACTTTGGAGAGAACAGTTTCCATGGTTTGATGAGTTCAGCAAAAGAAATGTAAGGAGTTAAAAAGAAAATGAGAGGAGAGAGAGTGGATGCACTAATTATAGAAAGCATTCCCAAGGATCTTGGCCACAAAAAGAAGGAGTGATGTGGGATGATAGCTCGTGGGCATGAAAGGCGATCAAGTGAAAGTTTTTTGAGGATGAGGGAGACAAGGACATGCTTGTATGCAGTAGGAAAGCAGCCAGTAGACAGGAAGAGATTGAAGATAAGTGAAAGAATGGTAATGTTAAGTCAATCTGTTGAAGAAAATGGGATGGAATGGAATCATTTGTGCATATAGAGGGGCTTGTCTTTGGTAAGAAGGGTCACCTCTTCATGTGAGACAAGAGCACAGGAGGAAATAGTGTCAGAAGACATTTTAATGGTGTTAGATGAGGAACAGGGGAAAAGAGAGTTCTCAGTGAATGGCCTCAGTTTTTTCAGTGAAATATGAGGCTAGGTTCTCAGTTGAGAGGGTGCAGACAAACTATGGGAAGTTTGTAGAGGGATGAAAGGTCCTAGAAGAGCTGTGGTGAGTGGAATAGTAGATCTATTAGGAAAGTAAAAGAATTGCTTTGTAGCAGTGAGGGTCTAGTTGAAATTTTGTGTCATAAATTTATAGTGAACCTTTATGGGGATTGTAATTGCCCAACCTACAAGAAAAATCACTGAGGCAGAGCTCAGAGCCAATGTCTCTTTATTAAAGGGTCCATGGGCCCCTCTAATGAATGAATCTTAGATTTTCCTCACTATTTAAGATGCCCTCTTCTTCCAGGGTTTTATTTTTATAAGGCTTGATATCATATTTGACATTTGAACATTCCATAGGGCCTATGCAAAAATGATCCATCAGCTAGAAATGGTATGTCAGCAGGTTGTCTCAGGTTGGGTGAAGCATGGGACATCTCAACTAAGTGGTCATAAGATGGTCACCTCCTCATGTTGGATCAAAGAAAATGGTCTGAAAGTACAAAAATAAATGGTGGGACTTTCTGTGTAATTGAGTCATCTCTGCCACACTGGGCTTGGTCACCATAACAAGGAAAAACAAGGGTGGAGGTCCTCTAGTTGGCTTCCTATGATTAAGTAAATGAACTTGCAATCTGCAGTTCGCAGCTCTGGGGCCTAATGTATAGAACTTATAATCACTACCCCATGGAGTCACATCAAACTGATTAATACTGATTAGAATACAGTATGGATCCAAATGGATTATTTCTCATACCTTGTCAGCCCAATGATCACAGCATGTGATTTTTCTCCAGCTTTGTTTAGTGTCACATGGGAAAGATGAAGGTAGTGGATGGAGTAGGGGGCAGTAATCCAAAGCTGGAGTGAGGGCAAGATTTTTGCTAGAGGAAAGGGACTTGAGAAAAGGACAGTGTAGAGTCCAGTGGGTTCCAAAAGGGAAGGGAACAGAATGTAGTCAGTGTAGGAGTGATGGTCTGGAAAAGGTCAGGGGATTTACAAGGCGAGTTTGGAGGTTGTGGTGAAAACAAAGAACAGGAAGTTACATGACTAAGGGAAAGGTGGAGATGATAGATTAAACAAATAAAAAGAATTTTAAAATTCACAAACAAGGATATGGAACATTAGTTTGATAAGATCAAGGGTGTGATTTGTATGTGGCCGAGGTGGATTGAGGACGAGGTCATAGGAGATGAGTAAATTGGGGAATTGGGAGGTTAGATTGTTTGAGATAGTGACAATATGACGTTGAAGTCCTCTAGTATGATAGCTGGAGCTGGGGAGAAGATAAAGACTGAATTCATTGAGGAAGGAAAGAGATTGTTCTGGAGGTCTGCAGACCATAGCTACCAAAATCTTGATTGGGTAATAATTATGGATTGAATGAACCTCAGAGGAGGAAAGTTTTACTGAGGATGGTAGTAGGAGAACCTGGAAATAGCAATGGTGAGCAGGGAGCGTTCCAACTCCCTCACCATGGCTAGTGAATCTGGGGTTTCAGTGAACATACAACACTACTGGACAGGGTCGGCAGGGAAGCTGTGTCATCAGGAGGAAGTCAGGTCTTAGTGAATACAAGAAGATGGAGGGAGCACGAAAGGAAACAAGAATAAAATAAAAGCTAATTTATTACCTGTGGATCAGGTATTCCACAGAGCAAAGTAGAAAGATTGGATAGCTTTAGAGCTGGATATTGAGTGTGGGCATTGAAAGGGTTGGGAGTAAATGAGGGGTGGAGAATGCAGTTTGAACAGTAGCAGCTGGTAGTTTAGAATCACTGAGATGGGGTGTGAATGACAGTGGAAGTGTGTTAATCTTTGAGATATGAGTTCAGGTAGGGTTTTGGCCTTGGTTGGAGTTGTCGTAGAGCATCTCTGTGTGATTGGAATTCAGGGGGAAAGTGTAAAGTATGGAAGGTATCCAGGTAGGGAACAAGGCAAATTCTGTGGAGGTTTTGGTGATCAGAAGGGTGTTTAGAGAAATCAAAGAATGATTCGGTGACTGCTCAAGGAGGCAGACTTAGGCAAGGTAACTTCTGATTCCCTGAGTGGAAAGAAGTGTAATGGCAGATAGTATCTTTCTCCAGCCAAAATAAAATAACTGATGGGCAGTGTCAAAGTCTTAATCCAGAAACCTTTCCATCCTGATTTCTCACTTGACCTTCAGTCTTAACCTTGGTGGAGATAGGGTAGGGAAATGATCTTGGGGGTCTCCCTAGCTGAAGCACAAGGAAGGAAAAGAGTTGTCTCTTTACTCACCTCCTATCCCCCATCTGAAGTGAGATTCCCCTTATTCCCTGGTACCTTACAATACAGTGTTTTTACCTGAACGTTAGGTTTTGAGTTATTATCTGGTCCAGCTCATTTTGCTTCATCTGTGATTACCTTCTGCCACTTCTAACTGCAGTCACTGTGAAGGAAAGAAGTAGAATTTTGAGTGGGATTTCTACTCTGGCCACTGAGAAGAAAAGAAGTATAGATGTGAGGAGAGGCATCTGTGAAACAGCCCAGTGGCAGGGTGGGAATTTTGGGGACTGGATATGAAAATTTTCCTACTTTTTGCATGGCTTCATGCTGTTCTTTGTCAGTGATGGTGGTGGTGGGAGGGTGTATATTCAGAAAGTAAAAGACACCAATCAAACTTAAAAAACAGAAACAAAAACATGCTGTCATATTTGCTACATTCCTTACAGGTAGTGTCCCCATGGTCTTTTGGAATACCACAAAGTCTTTTCCATGTGAAAATCTTCAAAACCAAATCTTTATACTGTGCAAAACCAGCTATTTATTACCTGGTGAAGTATTTTTAAATGAACAAAAACATGCAGACTTTAAACAGAGAGACTTACTTGAATTTTAAGACTGATTATTGTTAAACTTGGATTAAAATGGGATTTTGATCAGAAAAGCACATTTTGTTACTTATACAGTTCACAGTGTGGATATACCAATGTATCTATTTTCCCAGAACATTATTCATTTTTTTTTCTTTTTCTTGACAGGAGCACCACAGTTAGACCTCTTATTTACCATTTTGGGTTGATGAAATTAGGTTATGATTTGATTTTTGAAGGGGGACTATATGACCAGGTGTTAAGATTTTGGATAGGAGGTTGTTTTAACTTAGTGTATTAATATAATAGACCTTATGAGATAAAATAAGATGTGATTACTAATGATGAAGACTGATGCTGAATTTGATTTTTTTTTCCAGGAATAGTTTTTACTCTAGTCAAGGAATAACAGATGAGAGTGGTGCCACAAGCTACATGAAGTTGAACCTGAGTGCTGGAAATGTAGATTTATATGAAAAACTCTACAACAGGTAGACAGGCCCTCTCCAACAGTGTTTTTTTTTTCTTCCTTGAAAAATGCTGTATTGGGGAGAACTAGGAAATGCAATGAATAATATCGAAAAATTATATGAAGCAATTTCCTTTCTGGATAGAACCATTATTAGGAGAATGTTGCAGTTTTAATTAGGTCTGATCTGAGAAGCTAGTCATTTAATTGTTTTAAATTATCTTACATTTATACACCCTCCCTGTCATGCCTCTTCAGATTTACTAATGACCAAATAACTCACATTTATGAAGTGCTTCTTAGTCACCATTCTTTAGTCCTTCCAACATTCACTTAGTCCATACGATAGCCTTATGAGATTGGCAGTACATAATAGCAGTTTTATCATCTTACAAATGAGGAAAATAAGGCTCAGTGACCTGCCAAAGGGCTTATTGCTACTAAGTGGCCCTTATACCTTAAATTTAGTTCATCTGAACCAAATTCATGTGCTTTTCCTTCTTCAATATTCTTTCTTGCCTAAGAAAATAATTCTTATCATGATAGCTAAAAAACGGTAACATTTATGTACCACTTACTATGGGCCAGACACAATGTTAAGAGTTATCCTTTTGATCCTTACCGTTCTGCAAGGTACGTGCTATTATCCCCAGTTTACAGAAAAAACAGACTGAATTAAGTGACTCGTCCAGGGTCACACAACTAGTAATAATAGTAATAGACACTTAGCATTTATGTAGCTTTTACTGTGTGCCAGGCACTGTGCTAAGAGTTTCATAACTATTATATCATTTGATCCTCATAATAATCCTACTAAGCAGGTGCTATTATCCTCATTTTACAGACTAGCAAACTGAGGAAGACAGATTAAGTAACTTGTCTAGGGTCACACCATTAGAAAATGTCTGAGATTGGAAGTCAGTTCTTACTGACTTTAGGATCACATTGCTAAGAAGTATCTGAGGCTAGATCTGAACTCAGGTCTTTCTGACTCCAGGTTCAGCACTCTAAAATTGTCAATACCATAATAAGTTGTGAATTTAAGTGTGCTGTTGGTTGTTACAGCAAAGAAACTTGAACTCCAAAATGAAAGCATACTAAGGACAGTTTGGTAGAGTAAAAAGTTGCTGAATTTAGAATCAAAGGATCTGGGTACGTTTCTAAGACTGGCAGCAAAATCAGTTCACCTCTCTGAGCCTTGCTTTCCTCATTTGTAAAATGTGGTAGTTGGACTAGATGACAGAAGGTTTGTCTCTTCTAGCTCTACCATCTATGTTCCTAGAGTTGTAGGTTAATTTTTGACCAGAATGATGGACTGAGTTCCCTTAAGCCCTAGTATGCTTTGAAATATATATTGCCCTCTTCCCAGAAGAAAGCAATTTTATATTGCCATGTCCTTATAAGGAGAAGGGTATTTTTTTTTCAAGCAAAAAGGGCATTCTCTCCTGCATGAGGCTTTAAAAAAATAAAACAAAACCTTTTCTGCTTTCTATGAACCTTATTTACTCCCCTATTAATTTTATTTCTATGAGAGTTACTACTGATGTTAGCTAGCGAGGTGCTAGCTTTTGGTGGTAAGTATCCTAATTCTCCTTTATGATGAGTGGAAAGCCTGGGAGTGGGAGCCTGGGACTGTATATCAATCTACCCTTAGTTCACTGGATTCCTAGTTCCATTTTTATGGAGAAAATAAATAAAACTAGCATAGTGTTGAAGAAAGTAATATGCCCATGTCCTAGTATTCCTGTTTATAAAAGCCTGATTTATTAGGTTACGCATCTAACAAATAGAACACAATTGGTGGACTAGTTCTAAGTTTTGAGTGTCTGCCTGCCTTGGTTACACATTCAGTTCTGCAGGCAAGAAAAATCCATGGGGGGAGGGGAGTGGAGAAAAAGGGAGGAGGGAAAGGAGTTGGAAGGAGGGAAAGAGAAAGAGGGAGAGAGAGATCTTGTTACATAAGTACATTGAAATACAACTTCCATCCCTCATTGATTTATCTGGAGTCTATCTGTTGTTACTTTAAGAACAATATCTATTGAATTTATCTCATTATTTTGAGAACTTTTCTTTTTAATTTTAGTTTTTCTTCTTTTATTCAAACAGAATTCTTTACTTCTTATTCCCCAGTATGGAAGAATTGGTCATTTTCTCATTTGAAGGCATATATGTTGGCATCCCAAATATAGAATTCTGATTTTATTTTACTTTTATCCAAGAAAAATCATTGGTTTTATTGTTTACATTTTAAAATGGCATCAAAATTATGAGCACAATTGTTTGAAAATAAATGTCTTCCCTAAGGAATAGTATGAGGACCCTAGAATTCAGTACTCTCATTCGAGTAATTTTTATTTTTTATCAATGAGAAATAGATATTTTTTTCTATTTCATCTTGCTAATTCTTGGGAATTAAGAAAGAATATTTGAAAGAATGAAGAATTTCTTAAATATTCTGGAAATGATTTCATAATTTATGACAATCATTCTTGTTCTTCTTCCCTAGTAATGTCTGTTTCTCAAAAATGGTGGTATCTCTCCGATGCATAGGTTAGTACTTTTAATTTTCTATTTCCTGGAATAGAATGTCATATCAGTTACATCTAATACTACTTAGAAACCCTTCCACCAAAATAATGTATTGGAAAATAGCATACTTGAAAACACAGCATGTAGAAAGGAAGGCCTCACTAGCAACTCAAGAAGCCCTCTCAAATCATAGAATTTGTCTATGCATTAATGATGATCAAAGGGAAACAGATGTCTTGGACACCCAAGGTCTCTTAGAGGCCAGTTTGCCTCTAGCTTCTTGAGTTAGAGTGAGGTGGTCAAACCTCTACTTTAGGAACATTACTTCGGTAGCTGTCGGGAGGATAAATGAGAGAAGGGAAATGTGGTAGGAACAGATATGCCAGTTAGGAGGCTGTTTCCACAGTCCAGGCAAAAAATAGTAAGGTCTTGAACTAGAGTGATTTCTACGAGTGGAAATAATTTAAGTAAGAGATGTTGACAAAGTAGAGTTGTTAGAATTGGCAACTGATTGGTGTTGAAGATGAGGGAAGATTGAAGGATGACTCTGAGGTTGTGAATCTAGATGACTGGAAAAATGGTGGTGCCCCAAACACGAATTGAAAGTTAAGAGGATGGGGTATTTAGGAACTGTAATGTAATACAAAAAAACACTGAATTTATAAGACAAAGACAAGGAAACTTGCCCTACTAAGAGCAAGTCACCTCATTTGAAATAATAAATGATACCTCACATTTTAGAGCAACTAGATGACACAGTAAATAAAGAGACAGGCTTAGAATCAGCCCAGAATCAGGAAGACTTCAATTCAAATCTTCCCTCAGACACTTACTAGCTATGTGACCCTGGGCAAGTTATTTAACCTTCTTTGCCTCAGTTTCTCCTTCTGTAAAATGAACTGGAGAAGAAATTGGCAAACCACTCTAGTACCTTTGCCAAGAAAACCTCACAAAGAGTCCGACTTGACTGCACAACAACCACTTTACATTTGATTATGCTCTGAGGTTTGTGAAATGCTGATGTTTGTTCTGTCAGGTTGATAACGTTAACTATTAATATTTCTATTTTACAAATGAGGAAGCTCTGGCTTTGTGGTTAATAGCTACCACAGTGTGGATGTTTGCATGATAGTGTCTTAGAGAATCACAGTCATTCATATTAATACTTTTCATATAGAGTTCACAAGGGACTATTGAGATATTGTGAGGAGGTCTTTGTAGGTTCCATACTCATTCTCATAGCTAGAGAATAGTTGTTACTAAGACGATTGAGCAGGTGCTGGATTATGAGCTGATACAGAGTAGATGGAAAGCTTTGATACAATAAAGTTCAGCCTCATGTTCTATGACATAGTTGGACCATTTTAGTGCAAAAACTTGGGATACTTGAATCAGAGATGGAGTGAATAATTGAGAAGAGATAGTAAGTAGAGATACACACAGTTTTATTCCATCAATTTCTCTATTTAACAGCTCTCTCTAAGAGAACAATGGACAGAGCATTGAGCGCACAAATTTGAGCTTTCTGCCTGCTTTGAAATGTCCAGGTGTCACATTTAACAGTAATGCTCTGTGGTAAATAGGTTTATCAAAACCATCTGGGAAGCTGGGAGCCTGTACTTTCATTGAATGTCTATAGAAAGCAGTAATGGCTTTGTTTCAAACAAAGAAATAGATTGGTTTAAGTCAAAGGAAGGTCGGAGATGGAGTGAATACACAATTCTTATTCCAAGCAAAGTGAAAAGTTACCTTTTCATAAACGCTTCACCCATTCTCTATTTTCTATAGGATAAAATACAAACTCCTCAGTCTGGAATTTAAGGTCTTCCCACAATCTGATTCCAATCTACTTTGCATCCTTATTTTACACTACTTCCCTTCATGTTCTGTACATTCTAGAAAGGTGAACTATGAGCTGTTTTCTGAATTCTCTCCACCTTGTTTATGTAGATCAGAGGTTCCCAAAATTATTTGGCCTACCACCCCTTTCTCAAAAAAATTACTCAGTAACCCCTGGAAACCTACTTTCTTTGGTCCTTTAACAGTTTTTTTCCCCCAGAAATGCATATCCTTTCAAAAAATATAATTTTTTAAAAAAATGATGCACTTTAAATTTAATAATTTATTATAAAATTGTGGCTTTTTCCTGCATTGTATTTTTGGTGATGCAATATTGCATTATATAACCATGTAGTGTTGTATTGTAAACAAGTCATTATAGGCACATATTCCTGCTGATACATTCTGGACTTCCCAACAATGCACAACACCCTTGCCTGCCAACACTTGCTTGTTAAGACCTGCTGACAGACTTGACCACTGATCAGTTATAACTTGCATTTTATATGTTTATTTGGAGAATATTGTAATCACTATGACTTTAACTCTGTTTCACAACAGATAAAACATGTACGAATGATTTTTCAAGTTTTTCTTCTCTTTCCTTCCTTTCTTCCTCTCTCTTTCCTTCCATGGTTCTCTTATTTTTTATTCAGCACCCCCAATTGCACCTGAGGCCACTATCCCCTTTTGCCCCACAGTACGGGGGAGACACTCATAATTTCAGTGCCTCCCAGCAAGTGATATCACACCCTTTGGGAACCTCTGATATAGATCAATATTTGTAAAACATTCTCTCCTCTTAGCTTTTCAGATGTTTGAAAAAAGGAAAAAGGTTATTTAAATCTGTCCATCCACCCAACACTTTACCAAAACAAGGATTCTATTGGGAAAAATCACACTCAGGTCTGTGGAACCGTTTTTGTTGGTGCTTAAGGTTCATAAATGTACTGAGGGGTTTATGTTTTCATTTTGTCTTTAGATTGTGGCACAGTGATGAAGGTGAATCGATTGAGCAGGATTGTAGGTGGAACAAATGCTGCTCCAGGGGAATGGCCATGGCAAGTCAGCCTTCATGTCCAAGGTGTCCATGTCTGTGGTGGTTCAATCATTACTCCTGAATGGATTGTAACAGCAGCTCATTGTGTGGAAGAGTAAGTATTTAACCAGGCATTCCGCAGAGCTCTTGTATTCCCATCACTTGCTCTCCCTGTGTTCGCTCCGAGTTGTCAAAGGAGGATCAGAACTGGAAGTCTTGGATTTATAAAAGTTATATTCATACTTGTTAAGGGATTTCAGGAAGAGAAATTTGCTTTGTACTTGATCTGAAAGAAACAACTTGTGAAGTCAATTTTATTTATGATTTTCTTCAAGTTTAACTTGTTATAGCTTTAGAACTATCTCCCTACATGCAGCGTGATTGATATAAAATTATAGAGCTAGGAAGGATTTAGAAATTCAACAACCATTCACTGAGCATGTAAGACTCACATGAAGGAAAAAATAATTTAGCCCTCTTCCCCAAAACTTACCATTTTATTGGAGGTGAGGAAATGTAACAGGTAATCAGACAAATAAATAGAAAGTAATTTGAGGAAACAGCATAAACATCTGAAACCTTTCATTTTCCTTTTTTTGGGTCAACTTTGCCAGTTTTATGGATTTGAAGTGAAACCAGAGCCTGAGTTGTTCTAATTTACATTTTTCTAATTATTAGTGATTTGGAACATTTACATTTTTTTCAATTGACTCTTGGTAATTTGAATTTCTTTGAAAACTGACTGTTCAAAATCATTCTTTTATTAATCAAGGAATCCATTTTTCTTATAAATTTGAATTGTGTTTTTATCATCAAAATAAGACTTTTATCAGGGAAATTTTGCTATGATTTTTTTCCAGTTTATTTCCCTTTTCTTTTTTACCTGCATTGGTTTTTTTGTGTGTGTATGTGCAAAACTCTTTTAATTTTATGCAATCAAAATCTAAAGGAAAATTATAAAGATTTCTTTAGTAAGCCTGTCCTAGTCCCCTTTAGTTCTGGTGCCTTCCTTCATCGATTATCCAATTTATTCTACATATCGTGTGTTTGTACATAGTTGTTTGTATGTTTTCCCTCCTGTTAGACTGTGAGCTCCTGGAGAACAGCAACAGTCTTTTTCATTTCTTTGTATCCTCAGCACTTTAGTAAAGGGTTTGGTGCATTGTTCTCATTGTTATTTCAGTTGCATCTGACTCTTTGTGACCTCTTTTGGGATTTTCTTGGCAAAGACACTGGGGTTTTCCATTTCCTTCTCCAGCTCATATTACAAATGAGAAAACTGAGGCAAAGAGACTTTTTTTACTTGCTCAGGACAGCTAATAAGTGACTAAGGCCAGATTTGAACTCCAGTCCTTTTGACTCCAGGGATAGGGTTCTATGCACTGTACCATCTAGCTGCCCCATTCTTGGCACATCGTAAGTAATAAATGGTTATTGACTGACCACTCATTTATTGATCTGTTTTAAAAATTAAAACCGGGGGCAGAGCCAAGATGGCGAAGTAGAAAGATGCACATACACATAGCTCCGAACCCACAAACCACAGAACGGCTAGAGGGGACCAACCCAGGGCGAATTCTGCACCCAGAGACCACGGAATATTGGAGTGAGGGAGATTTCTGTTCCGGAGAGACCTGCAAACCTCTCGCGGGGGGTCCTTCGCGCCGTGGACTGGGCACTGGGATGGGGAGCAGAGGGCAGCCCTGCCGCGGCCATGACACCGTGAGGAAAAGATCCGAGAGGGCTACGGGGACGGGATCTCCAGCGGCCACGCGGGACCCCCCACCCACAGAGGGACCTGCAAACCTCTCGCAAAAGGTCCGTCGCGCGCTGCAGACGCGGAGCCCAGCCCGGACCTGCGGCGGCCGCGGCTCCGAGAGGCACAGATCTGAGAAGGCTCCAGAGACAGGATCTCCAGCGGCGGCACAAGCCCCCCCACCAACAGGTGACTGACGGGGGTAGGTGAGAGAGTCTCTTTGGCGGGTTGAGAGGGGAGTGGGGTGCCCCCATGGCTCGGGCCCCCCCAGGAGATAGAAGCTGAGAGGCAGCTACAGACAGGGGCTCCCCAAACGGGCGGGAGCCTGGATCCATTGTGGAAGGTCTGTGCATAAACCCCCTGAGGGAACTGAGCCAGAGAGGCGGCCCTGCCCCTGACCACCTGAACTTAATTCTCACACTGAATAGCAGCCCTGCCCCCGCCAAAAACCCTAAGGCGGGAAGCAGCATTTGAATCTCAGTCCCCAAACGCTAGCTGGGAGGACCAGGAGGCGAGGTGGGTGTGAGGAGAACATTCAGAGGTCAGGTCACTGGTTGGGGAGAATGCCCAGAAAAGGGAAAAGAAATAAAACTATTGAAGGGTATTTTCTTGGAGAAAAGACATTTCCTCCCTTCCTTTCTGATGGGGAGGAATAATGCTTGCCATCAGGCAAAGACACAGAAATCGAGGATTCTGTGTCCCAGCCCACCCAATGGGCTCGGGCTATGGAAGAGCTCAAGAGGAATTTTGAAAATCAAGTTAGAGAGGTGGAGGAAAGACTGGGAAGGGAAATGAGAGGGATGAGGGAGAAGCATGAAAAGCAGATCAGCTCCCTGCTAAAGGAGAACCAAAAAAATCTTGAAGAAATTGGCACCTTGAGAACTAGCCTAACTCAGTTGGCAAGGGAGGTGCAAGGGGCCAATGAGGAGAAGAATGCTTTCAAAAGCAGAATTAGCCAAATGGAAAAGGAGATTCAAAACCTCACTGAAGAAAATAGATCTTTCCAAACTGGAATGGTACAGATGGACGCTAAGGACTTTATGAGAAAGACAGATATCTCAGAACATACCGCGCAGATTCGAAAAATGGAAGATAATGTGAAATATCTTATTGGAAAAACAACTGACCTGGAAAATAGATTCAGGAGAGACAATGTAAAAATTCTGGGACTACCTGAAAACCATGATCAAAAGAAGAGCCTAGACATCATCTTCCATGAAATTATCAAGGAAAACTGCCCTGAGATTCTAGAACCAGAGGGCAAAATAAATATTCAAGGAATCCGCAGAACACTGCATGAAAGAGATCCAAAAAGAGAAACTCCTGGGAGCATTGTGGCCAAATTCCAGAATTCCCAGGTGAAAGAGAAAATATTGCAGGCAGCTAGAAAGAAACAATTCAAGTATTGTGGAAATACAATCAGGATAGCACAAGATCTGGCACCCTCTACATTGAGGGATAGAAGGGAATGGAATAGGATATTCCAGAAGTCAAAGGAACTAGAACTGAAGCCAAGAATCACCTACCCAGCAAAACTGAGTATAATACTTCAGGAGAAAAAATGGTCTTTCAATGAAATAGAGGACTTTCAAATTTTCCTGATGGAAGGACCAGAGCTGGAAAGAAAATTTGACTTTCTAACACAAGAATGAAGAGAACCATGAAAAGGTGAACAGCAAAGAGAAGTCATAAGGGACTTAACTAAAGTTGAACTGTTTACATTCCTACATGGAAAGACAATATTTGTAACTCTTGAAACATTTCAGTATCTGGGTACTGGGTGGGAGTACACACACACACACACACATGCACACACGCACACATACATAGAGACAGAGTGCACAGAGTGAATTGAAGAGGATGGGATCATATCTTAAAAAAAAATGAAATCAAGCAGTGAGAGAGAAATATTGGGAGGAGAAAGGGAGAAGTTATATGGGGCAAATTATCTCTCATAAAAGAGGCAAGCAAAAGACTTATTAGTGGTTGGATAAAGAGGGGAGGCAAGAGAAAAACATGAGGTCTACTCTCATCACATTCCACTAAAGGAAAGAATATAATGCACACTCATTTTGATAGGAAAACCTATCTCATAATACAGGAGAGTGGGGGACAGGGGCACAAGCAGGGTGGGGGGGAGGATAGAGGGGAGGGCATGGGGAGGAGAATGCAATCCGAGGTCGACACTCATGGGGAGGGAAAGGACCATAAGAAAATAGAAGTAATGGGGGACAGGACAGGATGGAGGGAAATATAGTTAGTCCTATACAACACAACTAGTATGGAAATCATTTGCAAAACTAAACAGATATGGCCTATATTGAATTGCCTGTCTTCCAAGGGGAAGGGGTGGAGAGGGAGGGAGCTAAAGAAGTTGGAACTCAAAGTGTTAGGACCAAATGTAATGTTCTTACCACTGGGTAACAAGAAATACAGGTTAAGGGGTAAAGAAAGCTATCTGGCCCTACAGGACAAAAGAGAAGACGGAGACAAGGGCAGGGAGGGAGGATAGAGGGGAGAGCAGATTGGTCACAGGGGCAATTAGAAAGCTCGGGTTTGGGGGGGGGAGGGGATAAAAGGGGAGAAAATTTGTAACCCAAAATTTTGTGAAAATAAATGTTAAAAGTTAAATAAAAAAAAAAAAATAAAAAAAAATTAAAACCAAATTGTTTTAATGATTACTGCTGTGTAGTATAATTTGTGATCTGGCACTGTTGTGCTCTCCCTTCATTTCTATATCTTTTCATTAATTTATCTTGAGATTTTTGACCCTTTTTTCTTCCATATGAAGTATCGCTTTGGCAATTGTTATCAATTGAGTAGTATGGCATTGAACAATCAAAGTGTTGTTTGTTATATTATCATTTTTATTATGTTAGATCATCCTACCAATTAGTACATAATATTTTACCAATTATTTAAGCCTGTCTTTTTTTTTTTTGTAAATAGTTGTTTATAGCTGTATTGTGTATGCGTTGCTTATATATTGTAAAATATGCTGTGGAATATTTAATACATTCCTTAATAATTTTAAATGAAATTATTTTTTAATCTATTTTTAATTATAGCATTATTAAATAACTACCCTGATATAGTTAGTTGTCTCTAGATCCATACTACCCTCAGAAGATTCTCCTGTTTGCTCTCTCTTCACATGGTATAAAAATCCCCATCTGCCTTTTTAAAACATTGCCTTTTTTGCACGTTGTCTCCTCCACTAGAATGTGAGCTTCTTGAGGGCAGACATGGACTGTTCTTACCCTTATTTGAATCCCAAATGCAGTGCTTAGTACTAATACTTGATAAATACAAAGGCCCGACTTTATGAGTTAAAGAGTCTCCATTTAAGAAAATCTTATAGAAAATTGGACAACAGTATGGAAGAAATTAGATTTATTCTAATACTCATGAATATACAAAAATGTCTCCAATATTAAATGTCACATCATAAACAAATTAGAAAAAGTTAGAAAAAAATTACCTGTCAGAACAATAACAGGATAAAGGTTCTTTATCACAAGAAGAAAAAATGGATAATTTTGATGGTATAACATTTTAAATGTTTTTCCACTGACTTTTAAAGGGAGAAATTAATTGGGAAAAATCTTTGCATTAAATATCTCTGATAAAGGTCTTATTTCTTCTTTTAGTTTTCACCATTCACTTTTATAAGTTTTGAGTTCTAAATTTTCCCCTCTCCTTCCCCTCCTCACTCTCGAAGACAACATGCAATGTAATATGGGCTTTATGTGTAAAATTATATTAAAAATATTTTCACATCAGTCACATTGTAAAGAAGAATCAGAACCAAAGGGAAAAACCACGAGGAAGAAAAAACAACAATGAAAAGGGAAAATAGTGTGCTTCCATCTGCATTCAGACTCCATAGTTCTTTCTGTGAATATGGACAGCGTTTTTCCATCATAAGTTTTTTGGAATTGTCTTAAATCATTGCATTGCTAAGAAGAGCTAAGTCTATCAAAGTTGGTCATCGCACAGTGTTGCTGTTACTGTGTACGGTGTCTACTCACTTCACTCGGCATCGGTTCATATAAGTCTTTCCAGGTTTTTCTGAAATTTACTTGCTCATTATTTCTTACGAAACAATAGCGTTCCTTTACATTCAAACACCACAACTGGTTCAGCCATTCTCCCAACTGATGGGAAACCCTTCAATTTTCACTTCTTGGCCACCACAAAAAAAAGCTGCTATAAACATTTTTGTACATGTAGGTCTATTTCCCATTTTCATGATCTCTTTGGGGTACAGACCTTGAAATGGTATTTATGAAAGAAAGGGTATACATAGTTTTATAGCCCTTTGGGCTAAAGGTCTTATTTCCAAGAGTGATGAAAAACTGATTCAAATTTATAATAAAAAATTGCCAATCCCTAATTCATAAACAGTCTTTATATATGAATAAACAGGTCACAAGAGAAGAAACCTGGTGTATATATAGTTATATATATTTTTAAAGTGTTCCAAATAACACTTAATTGGAAGAAGTCAAACGAATGGGACTAATATTTCACATCAATCCATTAGACTGAAACATGCTATCCTTTATAGAGAGATGATGAATTTATAATGCAAAATGAGATTTTTTTTAAGGGAATTGTTTTGGTTGACTATGCATATTTACCACAAGAAATTTGTTTCTCTTTTCTTTTTTCCCTATTGGGGTGGGGTGAGAGGGAGAGAAAATAGATACTTGATAACTAAAAAAATATAGAGGCGGGAAGGGGTGTTACAGATGGGAAATGTTGCATACTGTTTCAGAAGAAGTATTAGTTTTATTTAACTAACTGTTTTACTTTTTTATGAGATCTCATGAAGTAGATATAATCTGTAAATGTAAAGAACAAAATGCATCCATAAAACTTAAAAAAATACAAGTGCCGCATTCTTGATAAAAGGCATTGCACAATTCCCCCTAGTTTCCATACTAGGTGTGGTTCTTGTAAATTTGTTTGTTTTAAACTACTTGTAAAAGTTTAAATCTTTTCCCTACTGACCTGGCTAAAACTTTTACAGCTAGTTATCTTCTTTAAATAACTTGATCACCCCCAGTCAACTTTCTTCGTCTCAAAAATCCCACACCTTCACTTTCATCTTACCCCACCCACTAATCCACTCTGTGGCTTTGCCATCTATTCTTATCTTTATTTTTGCTTCCTGTGCTTTTTATTGCCAAATTCTCTTTTTCTTCCATAACTCTGTCTTTAGTTTCTACTTCTCAATCATCTTTGATCTTTTTTCTTTCTTTTATACCTTCCTTTACCCTTCATCCTGTTCCTCTTACATCCAGAAAATAGAATTAGGATCTAGTGATTGTTCTTTACATTTTCGTCAGTTTCTGCCAAATTTCTCGTCCTCCAATTCAATGTCTGACCCATTTCACTAGTCCAAACCTCTCCAAATTATCGGAGTATTTTTCTTCTTATTCAGGTAAAAGTCATTTTGTGTTCTTTTGTTCTTTTTCTTGTAACTCCTGAAGCTGTAAGTAGACTTGATCTCTTGGGACCTCCGTTCCCTCATCTGTAAAATAATAGGGTTGGACATTGATATCTAATGTTCCTTCAAGTTTTATGATTTTATGTGTTTATTCTATTGGATTATTCTAGGAGAAGGAAAAATATGCTGATGGATATTTTTAGTTGAGCAAATGAAATCATGGGTATAGACAGGGAAAAGATTGGACCTGTGATTTCACTGGTATAAGGTACTCCTCTGTCAAAGCAGGCCAGCACCTTCTATGGCCTGTGTGGTCTTAGATAGATGCTTAGAACAGGATGAGATGAAGTGACTTGCCCAATGTCATACAACTGGTATGCATCAAAGGCAGGATTTCAATGAAGATCTTCCTGCTTTTAAGGGGTGTGTGTGTGTGTGTGTGTGTGTGTGTGTGTGTGTGTGTATGTTTAAACACTATCCATTAAAACAAATGTAATCTATTGATATCCCAAGGTCCTAGAATCTGTTATTGGAAGGCATCATAGGTGTTGAATCAAAGTACTTTGCAAACCTTTGAGTGTCTGATTTTGTTATCATTATCATCATCATCATCATCGTCATCATCATCATCATCATCGTCATCATAGCAATCTTGACAACTGCTCATCTATTCTTCTCTTAAAGAGCTACAGGTATAGGGAAATTACTTCTTCCATTTAATTTTTTATATAGTTCCTTATACTGATCTGAAATCTACAATCCAAAAACTTCTCTCCATTGGTCTTAATTCCTGAGGTCAAATAGAATAAACTTTGTATTTGAAATTCCACTGATGGGGATCATACTAAGAATTTTTGGTCTCCATTTTAGAAATAAACCAAATAAAGAATAACAAAAAACACATACACAACAAAACTAAGAGAGGAGAATAACACTTAGGCAGGATATTGATAAGATTACAGGTCAAAATGCTCTAAATTTCTCAAATTTTATAGTGAGATGTAATAGTTTTTTATAGTAAGGTGTAAAAGTTATAATAGTCAATATTTTTTTTTGGGAAATTTTTAGCCCTCTTTGCCAATCTTATACATTTTCATTGACTGTACGTAACCCTCTTTGTTGTGATGTAGGCAATAGCAGTCTGCTGTAACACACACTGAATTGTTATGGTTAGAACTCATTTGGTTCTTGTATATGTGGTTCTTTTAAAAAAAGATATTCAGATTAGCGTTTAGCGTCACTATGCTTGAGATTCCCTTAATTTGTTTTTTTCAGACCTCTTTCCAATCCTCGGTATTGGACTGCATTTGCAGGAATTTTGAGGCAGTCTGTGATGTTCTATGGAAATGGATATAAAGTGCAAAAAGTAATTTCTCATCCAAGCTATGATTCTAAAACTAAGAACAATGATGTTGCTCTTATGAAGTTGCAAACACCATTTGTATTTAATGGTATGTATTTACTTTTGTCCACTTTATGGTGTATAATAATTTAGTGGAAAGAATATTTTGAATAAATCACAAGAAAAATTGAAGAAGGATCTCTGTTAGTAAGAAAGAATTTAAGATGAATTTTATAAGGTGTAAACCCTCCCTTCTTCCCTTACCTCTCAGTCCAAATAGCAGTTGACAGTTTCAGTTGTTTGTCTGACATAACCTGAAAGAATGCCATTAATATTGCTTTGATTATGGGATTTCCACCCCCCCCTCCCCGATTCATTAAGTTATTACATTGTGCTAGGAACTATGCTATGTGCTGAGGATACAAAGAAAAGAGCAAATATATTCCCTGCTTTTAAGAAGCTTGCTTTCGAATGGAAGAAACAGCATGCATTTAAATTGGTACACATATAGTACATACAGAGGAGATGGAAGATAACCTTAGAGGGGAAGTCATTAACATCTAGGGAGACCCAGAAAGACTGAACTGAACCTTAATGGAAACTAGAGACTAAGGTATAGTTTATAAGGGTGTAGAGGATGGTGACACTCTTGTGGTGTCCAGTCGGATTTCTTTGAGGAAAAGCAGTGGAAGAAATATTCTTTTTTTCAGACCATTTCACAAGTGTGAGAATGGACAATCATTTTTTATGTTTTTATTTTAAAACAGACAAAATAAGACCAGTGTGTTTGCCTAACCCAGGAATGATGTTTGAACCCACTCAATTATGCTGGATATCAGGATGGGGTGCAACCTATGAAAAAGGTGAGATTGCCATTTCTAAGAAGTAATGGTTTGGGGATCATATTCAATTGGTGGTTTTACCAAGGAATTCAGTTAAAATAGTCGAACATATAGTAACTGCTTCACAATCATACAATTAATAAAGATTATTGCTAAACCTACAATTATAGGTTAAAGCAGAAAAGACACAAAGACAAAGGTTTAGCTAACTTAACAAAGTTCTAGAAGTTCTAGAGCAAGATTCCAAAGGACTGGCCTTTACCATGATGGAAGGGTTGGGGTGAAGTTTGCTAGGAGGATTTTTGAGATGGGAAGTAGAGACCATGATTGGTTATTTCTGACATAAACAACTTGGAATGGCTTCTAATCAATAAAAATATATGTTAGCAATATTTCTGTATAATTGATATTCTAAGGTCAGGTTCTTTATGCTTCAAGTATCCGATTAGTGTAGAAGTGTGGGCCAAAGTCAGGTCTGCCTGAATCTAATTATATGACTTTGAAGACAGCCAATAAAATTCATTCAGCAATGATGATGCATCTTATTATTAGGGACAAAGTCCCAAATTCTGTATATTTTTTCCCCTGTCCCATATGAAATACACCTCTGCTGTATCAATGTTGCTCCCTTTCTATTAAGATTTGTTTTCCATTCCTGCTTAACTCTTCTCACTGACATAGAAATTATTTACAGAGACTCATGGAAATGGAGTAGGGATGCAGAAATGAGTTCCTAGGGAATGTCTTCAGCACGTAAATGGTGTAACTCTGGATCTGTCACCTTGTGGGTAGCATATGTTGATCTGCATTCCTAAGTATTTAGAGCTGTTTATCTTCACAATGGTGTTTTTACTGTTTAAATAGTTATTCAGCTTCTGCTTACTTCACCATGCATCATTTCATATAAGTATATTTAGTCCATACAAGTATTTCTTTGAAATCATCCTTTCTTCATGTGTGTGTGTACACACATATGAGGTGTAGGGTGTATTCAGGGAGGACCAGTACCTTTGGCGTGATGGCTGCTGAGCCCTTTTCAGGGCTCTTTCCACCTTTGGTGTCCACCTGTTCCACCCAACTCTCAGCTGTGAGTCCAATAAGCTACAGCACGTGCAGTTGCCACACCCCGGTAAATCATTTTGGCAGATGGGCAAAAGCAGGTTGAGGGTAACCAAGAGTTCTCAGACCCATTGGTGAGTTAGGGGGGTGTCTACCCCAAGCATGTGAAGACTTTCTCTGGTGGAATGGGTAGATGAGAACAAATTGTTCCAATGGCCATGTAGGCAGATGAAGCAAGCAGTGTGGAGTGCTTAGAGCTTGGTTAGACATCAAAGATGCCAAGGTTGTCCACTGCATCCTGAGCCGTCACCAGCCATCTTGACTCTGTCCTACCACTGGACTATGATGACTCTGGAGGAGATAGTGAGGCTGACGACTTCACGCAACTCTGTCTCACTTAAGTCAGATTTAAGTACAAATCAAAAGACATCACCCATACCATTTTACTATTATGCCTCAAAGTCCTATGGTGATGAAACAGCAGGTGTGGATACACTAGGAACTGTAGTCACATCTCTGCACACAGGCAGCCCAGGCCATAGGGTCATTTCTCCCTAGAAGCAGCAGTGGGAGTCAGCAGCCCTCTGAGTGTCGGAGCAGCCTTTTAAGGATCGCACTGCTTGCCTCCTGATGTGAGAAAGGGGGCTAGAAAAGGTGCCCTAAACATAGTTTGCTTACCCAACCCTGGCCCGATTTCCATGGCAGGTGGGGAATCCCATTATGGGGTCAAAACATAAAAAAATGTACAAAATATACAAAATCATCTGGAAAGATGATTCCACTCACCATCAGTACATGGAATGTGCATATAGTAATAGATATCACAAAATCCAGTAGACCTGAAAGACGAACTGCTCTTGTTGCAAGAGAACTCAACAGGTAGTGCATCCAAATAGCAGCCCTGAGTGAAACAAAGTTGGCAAACATGGGGCAGGTGATCACATGGTGCTCAGAAGAAGCAATACAAGGACACTTTCAAGGTCTGGTAAGGAGAAGGGTAAATGTGAAAGGGAGAGAAGGCAGAATTCCAACTTATTGAAAAAATAAAATATTCTATGGAAAGACATTTACACTAGCAACTGTGATATAATACACACACACACACACACACACACACACACACACAATTACAAAGGAAGGGTCCAAAGTGTTATGGGAAATTTTAGAAGGAAGTGATTACTTTCACTGAGAGAGTAGATGGTTTACAAAGTGATACCTTATTTTGGACTGGAAGGAAAGGATGGATTTTGAAATGCAAAAGCGAGGAAGGGGGTACACTAAAGGAATAGACAATAATATAAAGAAAGATACAATCAATGATGTGCTGTGGCTAGCTCAAACCAGCTTGACAAATTATGATAAACCAATGGATAAATTTTCAGTGTCAGCATTTATACCCTAGAAATCATTAAGTGCTACAAATCAGATCTTGATTTATTTTTTTTAAGTATTTGAAAACTACTTATAATGCAGATTAAATTTAAAAGTATGTTGTGATATATATATTTCCCTTGAGAGGTGGTGGTTAAACATTTACCAACACACCACTGGGCATAACAAGAAGGAAGCTTGGAAAGAACAAAAAGTGAGAACTTGAGGATGGAAAAAGTGTGGGTGAAATATACAGTATGGGAAGATGATTAATTATAGAAAAGAGAGGTTAGAGTCAAATTGTGGAGTAAGTTTACCCTCCTACCCCCACCCCCAGCTAAAATATAATAGGGAACTCCCTATAATGAAATGGTGTATAAGGAAAATTATTTAGTCAGGTGTGAAGGATGAATTGTGGAGGGTACAGACTAGAGGCTTTAAAGAACAATTGGAGGATATCATAGTAGTACGTACAGGAAAATATAAGGGTCTGGCCTAGGGTTGATGCAATAGGAGCAGAGAGCAGGAACATGTAAGAATCTTGTTGAGGTAAAATCAGTTGGATTTGGCAACTGATTGAATATATGAGGCATGAGAACAGCATCTCTAAGAAGATGAAATTTCTTGTCTGGAAGGATGAGTATTGCCATTAACAGAAAGAGAAGTTGATGTCAAGAAAGAGAGGTAAAAAGTTTAGTTTCAAACATATATTGATTTTAAGGATCTAATAGCATATCCAGGTAGAACTATCCAGCTTGCAATTGGAAACAAAAAGAAAATAGGAGATACAGATTTAGGAGTTATCTCCATAGAGGTGGTAAGTGAAGCCATGAGAGCATAAAAGAGTGCCTAAAGGACAATTTTAGGGGAAGTCTGTATTAGGGTAGATGAGGATGATGAAAATCAGTCCTGGAGATGGAGAAGAAACAATAGAGATACTAAAGGAAGAGAACTTTAGAATGTAGTTTGCAGAAAGTGAGAGAGAGATAGGGCATGAGGAAGGAAAAAGATAGTCTCATGTCATATACCACCAAAAGGTTAAGGAGAATGAGGAAAGAAAGGCCTCTGGGTTTTTTCATTAGTGAATTTGGAGAGAACTGTTTTAGTAGAATGGTGGGAATGAAAGCCAAATTGCAAGAGGTTAAGGAGTGAGTAGATAGTAAAAGGAGAGGTAGCCAGTATAGGTAGGTTTCTAGAAATTTTCAGTGAAGGATGATAATTTGGGTAGGTAGCAAAGTCAAAAGAAGGAGTCCTTTTCCTTTTTCTAAAGATAGAAGATGCCCATGTATACTTTTAGGGTGAAGGAAAGGAGACACAAAAGAGGAAGATAGTAAAGATACCTAAAGCAGAGAGAGCCTGTCTTCAGACAGGAGCATTGATGGATGAAAGCCAAAGAATGATGGGGAGGAAGGAATGAGATTGAAGGTAGTGGTACCATTAGCTAGGGGAAATCATTATTTCTTATTATTATTGGAAAGGCAAAGAAAGATGTGGATATTAAAGGGTTTAGAGGGGTTGAGTGAGTTTACATAGGATGACTTTAATCTTTGTAACATAGAAGGTAAGGTCAAATTTGACTTTGAAGAAAGGAAATTTGGAACAACCATTGTTAGGAATATGATGAAGATTCAATATGAGATTGTTTTAAAAATTACCTAGTAGAAGTTAAGGATCACTTGAAACTAGGTAACATAAATTTGTGATAGATGGCATAATTTTGTGGTTTCCTTCAGTAGTATTTGGCAGGCTGAGAGTGAATATCCAAGCTTGAGGGCTTTTGATGTTGAAACAGCAGAAGATCTAAGAGATTGGAATGTGAAAGATAGAGCATTGTTGAAGAGGCTGACAATATATTCATGGATAGGTAAAGTGGAATGTGAAACAATACCACAGTTGATACATTGAGAAACTAAAAATTGAAACATATATGATTATGGAAAGACAGAAAATTGCTTTCAAAAGAATTTTAGAATTCCAGGATTTTCGAAGTGCAACATTTATGGTGCTTGAATTGGATAGACATCTATCACTCTGGAAATAAAGATCCTTATGATTCTTTCTGAAGAAAAAGTGATGGCCCAAACTTTAAAAAAAGTTATTTTCAGTTTTCACCATTCACTTCCACAAAATTTTTATGTTCAGATTTTCTCCTCATCTCCCACTCCCCCCACCCAAGGACAGCATGTATTTTAATTACCTTTTCCTCCAACCTGCCCTCCTTTCTGTCACCCCCCCCCCCTTATTCCCTTCCCTCTATTTTCTTGTAGGGCAAGATAGATCTATCCATCTATCCATCTAATCTATATATCTATAACCCATTGCCTATATATCTTATTTCCTAGTTGCATGTAAAAACAACATTTAACATTCATTTTTAAAGCTTTGAGTTCCACATTCTCTCCCTTCCCCCCTCCCCATCCACCCTCATTGAGAAGGCAAGGAACTTGATAGATTATATATGTCTAGTCATGCAAAACACTTCTATATCAGTAATGTTGTTAAAGATTGTATTTCCTTCTATCCTGTCCCACCCTCCATTTATTCTCTTCTCTCCTTTGACTTGTCTCTCTATCAAAGTGCTTGCTTCTGATTAACCCTTCCCCCAATCTGCCATCCCTTCTATTATCCCCCCTCTCTTATACCCTTCCCCTTTGCTTTCCTGTTGGGTAAGGTACACTTCCATACCCAATTGAATATGCGTGTTATTCCTTCCTGAAGCCAAATCCAATGAAAGAAAGGCTCACTTATTCCTTCTTCCCTTCCATTGTAAAAGCTCTATCTTGCCTCTTTTATGTGAGATGATTTACTATATTCTACCTCTCCCTTTCTCTTTCTCCTAGTATATTTCTCTAAACAATTTTCTTTCTTAGATATTATCCCTTCATATTCAGCTTACCCTGTGCACTCTGTCTCTCTGTCTCTCTTTTTCTGTCTCTGTCTCTGTCTCTCTCTCTCCATACATACATTCATATGCATATATACACACACATATATTCCTTTCAACTATCCTAATACTGAGAAAGTTCTCACAAATATAATTTTTCCATGTAGAAATGTAAACAGTTCAACATTAGTAAGTCCCTTATGTTTTCTCTTTCCTGTTTACCTTTTCAATCATTCTCTTGATTTTTGTATTTGAAAGTCAAATTTTTTATTCAGCTCTGGTCTTTTCAGTAAGAATGCTTGAAAGTCCTCTGTTTCACTGAAGTTCAATTTTTCCCCCCTGATGTGTTATACTCAGTTTTTCTGGGTAGATGATTCTGGGTTTTAATCCTATGTCCTTTTATCTCTGGAATATTATATTCCAAGTCCTTTGATCCCTTAGTGTAGAAGCTGCTGCTTCTTGTGTTATCCTGATTATGTTTCCACAATACTTGAATTGTTTCTTTCTGGCTGCTTGTAACATTTTTCTCCTTGATCTGGGAATTCTGGAATTTGGCTACAATATTCCTAATAGTTTTCCTTTTTTGATCTCTTTCGGGAGGTGATTGGTGAATTCTTTCCATTTCTATTTTGCCCTCTGTTTCTAGAATATCAGGGCAGTTTTCAATGATGATTTCTTGAAAGATGATGTCTAAGCTCTTTTTTTGATCATGGCTTTCAGGAAGTCCAATAATTTTTAAATTATCTTTCCTGGAGCCATTTTCCATGTCAGTTGTTTTTCCAATGAGATACTTCACATTGTCTTCTATTTTTTCATTCTTTTGGTTTTGTTTTATAATTTCTTGATTTCTCAAAGTCATTAGCTCCTTTCTAATTTTTAAGGAATTATTTTCTCCAGTGAGCTTTTGGACCTTTTTCCATTTGGCCCATTGTGCTTTTTAAGGCATTCTTTTTCTCATTGACTTTTGGGATCTTTTATCATTTGGGTTAGTCTGTTTTTTAAGATGATATTTTTTTCAGTGGGGGATAATAGAAGGGATGGTCAAAGGAGAGAAGAGAATAAATGGAGAGTGGGACAGGATAGAGGGAAATACAATTATATATATATATATATATATATATATGTATATATATATATATATATATATATATATATACATATATATATATAGAGAGAGAGAGAGAGAAGAGAGAGAGAGAGAGAGAGAGAGAGAGAGAGAGAGAGAGAGAGAGAGAGAGAGAGAGAGAGAGAGAGAGACTGACTGCTGGTTAGTATGAGTGAAAGGGTTTGTTTGTGAATTTCTTTAAGGGAAGCCTGCTTGTGATTTGTTTAATGGAGCTGGTTTGTGGGAAGCTCAGCAAGGGGAAGGCCTGGGGATGGTGTTGTTCTCTGCATTGCTATTGTGTATAGATTTTTGTTACTATGATGGATTTGGCTTTATGCTGTCTGAATAAATGTTTTGGTTCTGTCTTCCATGTGGAGAGTCTGTGGTATTTTGCAATTCAGAATTACTCTGGGATATTCATGGTCACCTTAGGCTCTGTGAATATCACCTTAGCACTACAGGCTACTGCTGCCCTGGAGCTGGGGCTGGGGCAGGACCATGCTCCCTCTCAGTCAGGTGAGAGACCTTTCCACTGACCTTCAAAACTGTCTTTGGAGTTTGAGAGTTGAGAAGTCTGGAAACCACAGCTACCTCCAGAGATTTAGTCCCTGAAGGCCTGCTCCAGCTTGGTCTGTGCTGGTGTGGTCCATGCCAACTATGTTCCACTCCCAGCCCAGTGCAATAGATTCTTGCAGTCAGCCTCTTCCAGATTGTCTTGAGCTAGAAATTTGCTTCATCTGTCATTTTATGACTTTTGCTGCTCTAGAATTTGTTTAGAGTCATGTTTTACAGTTTTTGAGGGGTTTTGGGGGAGAGCTCTAACAGGTCCCTGCTTCTACTCTGCCATTTTGGCTCTGCCCCCAATTTTAAATTCTTTTCTGTAGGTTGCTCGACTTTAATTAAAATCAGCTTTGTAAATCTGGATGTCTGAAAGAAAAGTGCTCATCTAGAATAATCTTTAACAAATGAAGTAATGCCTTCTCTTGTTTATTAGCACTTGTTGAGTGCTGAAAGTACTTGGTGCTCTGTAACACTTAACATCAGATATGGTCTGTTCCAGTTTGAATGATGATTCAGGCTTCTTAGATAGATGACTGATTAGCAATGAAATTTCAGAATAAGGAAAGGAGGGGAAAGGGTGCTATAAAAGAATGAAACATGAATATAATTGCTATGATAGCAGTTTAGGAGAGTGCCTATTAACCCTTCCAGTTGAAATGATCCATCCTCATCTTAAATTTTATGGTCATATATTTGATCCTCAGGTAAGACTTCAGACTTCTTGAATGCGGTTATGGTACCCATAATAGAACCTTCGAAATGTAATAATCCATTTGTCTACAATAACATGATCACTCCTTCCATGATTTGTGCTGGATATCTCAGAGGGAAAATTGATTCCTGTCAGGTAATTACTGTTTTATGTTCAACTATGGGAAATGTTATTTTGGCCCTGTGTATTTCTTTTCTTTTTTATTTTTTCATTTTAACATTTCAAAAAAAAAATTGAGTTCCAATTCTCTCCCTCCCTTCAGCTCTTCCCCCACCCCTTGAGAAGGCAAGCAATATGATACTCATTATACATGTGGTCATGCAAAACATATTTTCATGTTAACCACTTCCTAAACCATCTTATTTTTAAGTTTAATTTTTATCAATTTTGAACTTTAATATAAAAAGATATATAAAGAACATTTCACAGCAGAACATAAAAAATGATGCAGTATCAAACCATGAATTTTCGTTTCACACTGTTTAATTTTTTAAAAAAACTATATAATAAATACTACAAATAATTTTCAAAACTACCTTGCTTTTCTGTGCTTCCTTCTAAGTTTTCTTTTGTTCTCTGCTGTACATTTAAAATTTTTTCTCCCTCCCTTCCCAACCCACCTTAGAGAAGGCTATTAGATGAAAATATGTGTGTATAAATATATGTATTTACATGTATATATGTATATATGAAATATGTATATATATAAAATTATACTGTACATACTTCTATTTACCAGTTCCTTCTCTGCACATGCATAGCATTTCCTTCATAGATCCTTTCTAGTTGTAGTTAATTTGAGTAATCAAAATGACTTAGTTGGTCAAACTTGTTCTTAAAATGATATTGCTGTTACTGTGTACAACATCCTCTTGCTTCTAGTAATTTTAGTCTTCATTATTTTCATGCAAGTCTTTTCATGTTTTTCTAAAATCAACTAGCTGATCATTTCTTAAAGCACAGTAGTATTCCATTATAATCATATGCAACAACTTTTGTAACCATTCTCCAATTGATGGACATCCCCTCAATTTCCAGCTCTTTGCTACCATGGAGAAAGCTACTGTAAATATTTTAAAACATGTTATTTTCCTTTTTCCATAATCTTCTTGGGAAACAGATCTAATAGTGGCATTGCTGGGTTAAGAGGTATAAATAATATTATAACCCTTTGGACAGAATTCCAGATTGTTCCTCAGAATGGTTGGATCAGTTCACAGTTCCACCAAAGTGAATTAGTGTCCCAGTTTTTCCACATCCCCTCCAACATTTGTTATTTTTCCCTTTAATCATTTTAGCCAATCGGATATAAGATGATATATCAAAGTTGCTTTAATTTACATTTTTCTAATTGGCAAGATTTCCAATTTGGTGTTAAATTGGGGATTTTAATTTGTTCTTTTTCTAGTTTTTTAATTAGATACTGTGGCAATTAAAAAAGGTTTGAGAGACAGATTCTAGGTAATTCAATCATTTTATTAAAAAAACAGTATGTTATTAAGAAAAGGTTTGTCATTTGGCCATCTCTTAGACTGAAGACAGTTGTGGATGCAGGCTCACACTTTATATACCCTTGAAATAGTTCATGTTCCTGAGAAATGGCATTTAACTCTGATTGGATGAAACAATGGAAGGTGAGCTATATTAAAATGAAAGGTTGACTGTGATATCACATCACCCTTTAAACAAGAAGTTATCTCAGTAGCCGACCACCCACAGCTTTGGGCTATCTATTCAAAGATATAAAAAATACTCTGCCCAAGCCTGAGCAGGACACAATAATTTTGCCCAGAGGGGGGTCTTGAATGAGAAAGTCTTATCTCATTATCAGCAATGTCCTTCAAATCATGAGTTTGGAAGATGGGGAGAGCTCTGATTCTCCCCTAATTATTGATTATTAATAATTATTTCTCTCAGGTACTGAATTCAGTGGTCTGCTCTCTCTATTTTATTGATATAAGCATTTAGAGATATAAATTTTCCTTTGATTACTGCTTTTGCTGCATCCTACAGGTTTACATATGTTGTCTCCTTATTGTGATTCTCTTCAATGAAATAATTGATTCTCTGATTTATTCTTTAATCCATTTATTCTTTAAGATTAAGACTGTTCAGTCCCCAGTTAATTTTTAATCTGTGTTTCTATGGTGCCTTTTTGAATATAATTTTTAATTGCACTGTTACCTGAAAGGGATGCATTTAATATTTCTACTTTTCTGCATGTAGCTATGAAATTTTTATGCCTTAATATATGGTCAATTTTGTAAAAATGTATGTACCCCTGAAAAAAATTTATTCCTTTCTATTCGCATTCAGTTTGCTCCAGGTATCTTATCATATTTGTCTTATCTATGATTCTATTTATCTCCTTAACTTCTTATTTATTTCTTAGATTTATGTAATTCTGCTACCTTTTATCATAATGTAGTTTCCCTGTTTATCATTTTTAATTAAATCTGTTTTAGTTTTAACTTTTTCTGAGATGATTGCTACCTTTGCTTTTTTTTAACCTTTTCAAAATTTTAACTCTGTGTGTATCTCTGATTTTAAAGTTTCTTTCTTTTAAAAAACATATTGTCAAGATTCTGATTTTTAATCCATTCTACTATGTTTCCATTTTGTGGGTGAGTTCATTCTAATGAAATGTTTTGTATTCTCTTCTATTTTTTCATTCTTTTGATTTTGTTTAGTTATTGCTTGATGTTTTATAATGTCATTAGCTCCCCCTTACCCAATTTTAGTTTTTAAGGAGTTATTTTTCTTAAGTTTTTTTTTTTGGGGGGATCTCTTTTTTAAATTGGTTGAATTTCTTTTCATAATTTTCTTGGATTGCTCATATTTTTTCCCCTCAAACTCTTGTTTGATTTTACAAGTCCTTTTTAAGCTCTTCCAAGAAATCTTTTTGGACTTACAACCCTTTGATGTTTTTTTTTGATGTAGGAGTGGATTTTTAAACTTATCTATGTAATTCTGAGTATGAACCCAACTCTTCTCTGTCCCCATAGTAGCTATATTTGATCAGGTTTTTTTTTCCTTTGCATACTCAGCATTTTGTAATTTTAAACAGCTTATTAATATAATCAGGTTATAAGTCCCAACATGTGGAGGTTGATGCCTCAGCCTTTAGATTTTTTCTTACTGTTGTTTTCTTGGGTTCTAACCTCAAACACTTCTCTCAGTCCCTGAGCCAAGGTCAAGGCCCTAAGCAACACTGTCACCATAAATGCTCTTGTTCCCTGCAATTCCTCCTGGGGCTACAAAGTTAAGCTCACCCCTTTGCCCTGAACTAAAACCAAAATCAGAGACTCTGCTCTCCTACAAGTGCTCACATACAAGATCAAGGAAAAACATGAAGTAAACATTAAAGACCAATTATAAAGACTCCACAAGACCAAACTGTTTACTTCTTGTGTGGGAAAATGTTTTCTGCAGTCTTTAGACTGTTGTCATTACTTGGATGGTTTGAAAGATCATACATAAATAAAAGACTTGGGGTTGAGTTGAATAGGATGAGATAATTCTAAAACATAAAATTTCATAGGGAAAGATAAAATGGAGTAATTATACAAAGGAGGCATGTATGGAAGAATCGATATAGTAGAAACAGGTCAGAGTAGAGGGCTGGTAGTCCTGGAATCTTACTTACATGGGAACTGAGTTAAAGAGGGAATCATATATATCTAGAATGGAATAAGTGCTTCTAAATTTATAAAGAAATAGAAAGACAAGGGGAAAGGACTAGGTAGGAACTTTGAGAAGGCTCTTTAGTGTAAGAGGTGAAAGGGTTGGGAGAGGATAAGGAAAAGGGAGAGGATAAGGAGAGATTTTAGAGGGATGTGTAGATTAAAGATTTGGAGGGCAGGGTAGTGATTAGAAGTAAATTAGATGCATAAAGAAAGATAGGGTAAATAGAATGAGAAGGATAAATAGTGGGGGAAAAATAGAATGGGAGGAAATACACAACTAGTAACTGTAACTTTAGAAGTGAATGGAATGTACTTCCCATAAAAGGGAAATGATAGTGGAATGGATTAAAAATCAGAATATGACAATATGTTGTTTAAAAAAAAACACAAGTAAAAGTGAAGGATACACAAAGAGTTAAAATAAAGTGCTGGAGTAGAATTTATTATGATTTAGCCAATGTAAAAAAAAAAAAAAAGCCTGGGTAGTAATTGTGATCCCAAACACAGTTAAAGCTGAAGTAGACTTAATTAAAAGAGATAAACAGGGGAAATTATACTATGTCTCACCTTCATTATTTAATATTGTTTTAGGAATGTTAGCAATAGCAGTAAAAGAAAAAAAACTGAAGGAATCAGAAAGGGAAATGAGGTAGTAAACTCTTTTTGCAGATGATATGATTATTTATTTAGAAAATCACAAAGATTCAGCTAAAAGTTTCAAAAATTAATAATTTTAGTGAAGTAGTAGGATAATACTAGCTAAATAAATAGAATAAACCTAGCTAAATCATCAGCATTTTTATACATCCCCAACAAAACCCTGCAAGAAGAGATAGTAAGAGAAATCCCATTTAAAATAACTGTACACAGTAAAAAGTAGCTGGGAGTACACCATCTATAAAGGACCCATGGACTGCATGGACATAATTATGAAGCACTATTTTATACAAATAAATCAGATTCAAATAATTGGAGACATGTTAATTGTACATGAGTTGGCAAAGCCGATGTAATAAAAATGATATTTTTACCTAATTTATTATTCAAAGCCATGCCAACTAAATTACCAAAAAATCATTTTAACTGAGTTAAAAAAATAATAAAATTCATTTGGAAGAATAAAAGACAAGAATTTCAAAGAAACTAATATTTAAAATGTAAACAAAGAAGGTTTAACAATACCAGATCTTAAACTGTATCATAAGGCAGTAATTATCAAAACGAACTGGTATTGGCTAAGAAATAAAAAGGTAGATCAGATGATACAATTCACAGCAGCAAATGATTGTAGTAACTTTGTGTTTGACAGATGTAAAAATTTAAATTTTGAGGATTAGAATTCATTATTTAGTAAAAATTATTGAGAAAGCTAGAAAGCAGTCTGGCAAAAATTGGTCATGGACTTAAACCATTTACTCAGGGGTCAAAATGCATACATGACCTTTAGAAGAACATGGAATATATTATCAGATTTATAGATAGGAGAACAATTTATGAATAGATAAGACATAAAGGCATTGTGAGGGGTGAAATGAAAAATTTCATTAAATTAAAAAGTGTGCATACAAATAAGACCAATGTTGACAAGACTAGAAGGAAAGTAGAAAACTGGGGGAAAATTTTTATAGAGTTTCTCAGATAACACTCTTATTTCTCAGATATATAAAGATCTTGTCAAATTTATAAGAAATGAGTCGTTCCCCAATTGACCAATTGTAAAAGGATATGAACAGGGAGTTTTTCAATGATGAAATCAAAACTATTTATTAGAGAAATGAAAATGAAAAGAACATTGAGATATCATCTTACACTATCAGATTAGAGAAATACTCTACAATTAGGGAATGACTGAAGGAATTGTGGGATGTCTTTGTGATGGAATACTATTGTGCTACAAGAAATGATAAACTGGTTGATTTTTAGAAAAACATGAAAAGATTTGCATGAAATAATGAAAAGTGAAATGAGAAATACCAAGAGAGTTGTTGTACGTAGTAAAAGAAATACTGTCCTAAGAAACACGTTAAATGACTAATTCATCTTTAGTATCCTAAATACTCAAATCAACTGCAAAGGGACCTATGAAGGAAGATGTTATTCACCCCCAGAGAAAGAACTGTATATTATGGTTTTACTTGTGTGTGTGTTTATTTGTAGCCTTATCTAGGAAGGGGCAGGGTAAGGGGGAGTGGGAGGGAGAGGGAAAAAAAGAGCACAGCAGAGAACAAAAAAACACTTGGAAGCACAGAAAAGCCTAGTAGTTTTAAAAACTATGTGTGGTATTTGTTACATAGTTTTCTAAAAAATGTAAACACTCTGAAATGAAAATTCTTGGTTTTATATTGAATTGTCTCTATGTTATACTATATATATGGAAATGTTCTTTTTTGTCTTTAAGATGAATTAAAAATGAATTAAGAAATTAAAGACATAATTGGGAAATTTCATTTTTATTTTTTAAAAATTACTTTATTTGTTTTTAGTGTTCTACAAACCTTCCTTCTCTTCCCTCCCCCCTCTCTCCCCACTCCCTCCTGGAGATACCATTCCTATTAAATACGTTTTCACCTTAGTCATGTTGAATAGAAGAGTTTAAATGAATGGGAGAAACCATAAACAAAAGAAAACATAATACAAAAGAAAATGATCTGCTTCATTCTGTGATCCAATTCCATAGTTCTTTCTCTGGATGTGGAAGGCATTTTGCCTCAAAAGTCCATTGGGAATTTTATTTTAATTTTATTTGTTTTCAGTGTTCTACAATCACTTCCATATCACTTAGATTTTTTTTCCCTCCCTCCACCTCCTGAGATGGCATACAATTTTATATAGTTTCTGCACATACATTCCTATTGAATACATTTTCACTTTAGTCATGTTGCGTAGAAGAATTAAAATGAATGGGAGAAATCATAAAGCAAACCAAAACTTAATACAAAAGAAAATGATCTCCTTCAACCTGAGATTGAATTCCATAATTTTTCTCTGAATGTGGAAAGCATTTTGCCTTAAAAGACAATTGGGAATTTTTTGAGTCCTTGTATTGCTATGAAGAACTAAGTCTACCAGAAAAATTCCTTACATACTGTGGTTGTTGCTGTGTACAAAGTTCTCCTGGTTCTGCTCCTTTCACTCAGCATCAATTCATATAAATCTTTCCAGGCCTCTCTGAAGTCTGCCTGTTCATCATTTCTTATAGCATGATAGTATTCCATTACATTCATATACCACAACTTCTTCAGCTATTCCCCAGTTGATGGGCATCCCCTTGATTTCCAGTTTTTGGCCACCACAAAGAGAATTGCTATAAATATTTTTGTACATATGGAACCCTTTGCTATTTTTATGATCTCTTTGGGATACAGTCATAGAAGAGATATTTATTTGGGAAATTTTAAAGAAAATAAATGAAAATACAGTAGAACACACACACATAATATCGATATTGCAGCTATGTAGAAGAGATTAGATGTAGGTATAGTTTAGGGGTGGGGAACTTGAAGCCTTGAAGTCCTATGTGACCCTGTAGGTCCTCAAGTATGACGCTTTGGCTGAATGGAATTCACAATTTCACATTTGTTCTGTGAAGTTTGGATTCAGTTAAAGGGCTGTACTTGAGGACCTAAAGGACCACATGTGGCCCAAGGAGCAGGTTCCCCACCCTTGAGGTAGACCAATTAGGAGCTTCTTCAGTGATCTGAGTCGACAGGGCTTGACCTAGTTATTTAGATGCAGTAAAGAGAAGGGGATTGAAACAAGAGATAGTAATGTGGAAGTTTCCTTGAATCTTGGCAGCTGATTGGGTAGGAGTGGTGGTGGTGAAGAGTGACAGTGAAAGTTAAAAATGATTCCTAACTTGTAAAACTAGGGGAATGGATAGATGATAGTGATAGTATGGTTAGAAAAAGGGAAGTTAGAAAATGGCTAATGGTTTTAGGAGGAAAGTTAGGGAATTTTATTCTACAAATGCTCAATTTTAAGAGTTCTCTAAGACATCTAGGTGAAGATTTAGTTTGGCTCATATCCAAAAGGAATCCACACAATTGTATACATGGTAATTTGTCATTCAGTGTCTGCTTAAAAACTGTGAGAGAGAGAGAGAGAGAGAGAGAGAGAGAGAGAGAGAGAGAGAGAGAGAGAGAGAGAGAGAGAGAGAGAGAGTGTGTGTGTGTGTGTGTGTGTGTGTGTGTGTGTGTGTGTGTGTGTGTTGGGGAAGTTGGGAAAAAGAAGACCCATCACTTCTCAAAAAAATCCATTTCACTTTTTGAAGAATATAATTACATTTTTTCCAGATATCAATCCTAAATTTGCATCTTTGCAACTTCTACCCCTTCCTTCTGAGTCCAAACAGAACAAATCTGCATTACAGTCATTTATATACCTCCTACATTGTCTTTTCTCTGATATGCACCTTGCCACTTCCTTCAACTAATCCTCCATCCCCCCTCCCTTGAAGCCTTGCTTGTTTCCTTTAGGAACACTTCATTGTCCCTAACAATCTGGAAAGGCAAAAATGGAATTCCAGAGAGAGAGATTGTCAGTTTCAGAGCCATCTGCATATAGATGGTAAATGAACTCATTTCAACTTTGAACATCATCAATAAAGTGTGCAGAAAGAGAAGGACCAGTACAGAATCCTGGGGAATATTCTCACATTGTAATTAGGACGTAGATGATGATCCAGCAATGGAAATCAAAAATGGTTCACCCAACAGGAACAAAGCAAGGCATAACAGAACAGTACTGATGGAAACCCCAGGAGGAGGGAAAATCCATAAGGAGCAAGTGAGCAGTAGTGTCAAATGAGGGAAGATGAGGACTGAGAAAAAAAACCGTTGGATTTAGTAATGAGGAGTTCATTGCTGACAAGGAAAGCCATTTTAGTTAATCAATTGAGATGGAAGGCTGGTTACAAAGGGTTGAAAAGTTGAGTGAGAAAGAGGAAATTAATACAGACTACTTTTTCTAGCAGTTTGACTGTAAAGGAGGAGAAATGTAAGAAAATAGTTTGAAAATGTTGCATCAAATTTATTTTTTTATGTAGTTTTGGGAGTATATGTGGTAACCTGAACATGCTTGCAAAGCAACAAGAAAGAGCCATAGACAAGATATTTAATAGGTAGAGGGAGATTGAAATGACAAATTCATATATAAGAGGATGGGAGGAAAGGAAGGAGGGAGTGAGGGAGGGAGTAAAGGTAAGTAGATAAGAAGTCTTCCAAAGCAAGACTTGAAAATTGGGTTCTTTAAATGAACATTCTTTGTGTTGCACCATCCTCTCTCCCAAAACCTTTCCTTCCCTCCTCCCACCCAATTGTCCCTCATGTATTCATTCTGTCAAACATCTTTGCGTTGTCTTTGGATTCTCTCCTTTCTGTAACTTTCTTTGTCATTCCTAGGGTGACAGTGGGGGTCCTTTAGTCACTAAGAAAAATTCAGTATGGTGGTTGGTTGGTGATACAAGCTGGGGATCTGGATGTGCCAAGACAAACAGACCTGGAGTTTATGGAAACCTGACAGTATTTACAGACTGGATATACCAACAAATGCAGGTAAAGTTTTGGTTTTGCCTTCATTTCATTAAAGATATCATTCTTTCCTCCTTCCTCCTATCTTCCTTTCCGTTAAAGCTCACACATATATAATGTACTGTCCTTTGTGCATTAACGCAGAACCAAATGGCCAATTATGAGCAGTAGAAGATGTATTTGGTACCCTCCTAGTAGTAGTGATGGTAGTTGGGAGCCATTTCTCTGATCTCTACATAGATTTTGGAAATTGGCAGAGAAATCAGCCTGATTGTGCCATCTCTAACATGCTTGAAAGCCTTTTCTTCAACACTTATGGGAGAGGAAAACGACTGCCTCTTGAAACAACTCATTTGGGGCAGTTCAAATTATTGATCCTACTTGTGTCATTTCAGCTTAAGCAGAAAAATCTGATCCTACTTTTATATGATAACTCTTCCAATACTTGAAGACATTTCCAGATATGATCTGAGCTGGGTGAAGTGCAACAGCACTACCACCTTCTTTTTATACACTGTTCCCGTTGGTGCCACCTGGGAATGCCTACTTTTTTGGTTGCCATTGACTCATACTGAGCTTGAAGTCCACTAAAAGTCTGAAGAGCACTTTTTAAAAAACAATTTTTTAAAAGCACCTTTCATTTTGACATCAGTAATTTCAGGATTCTGTCTCAGATGAACCGTCTCTTTTAACAAAGAAAAACAGTTCATCTAATAGGATCAACACAGTGACCACATCTGACAGAACATTAGTCCCCCCTCTCTACCATGGAGAGAGAGATATACATCTTTACCAGTTCTTTGGGAGCAAGATTATAGGTACTCAGATTTAGTTTCCATTTATTAGTTTTTTTAACCGTTTTCATTATTTTGGTCATCATATGTTGTGAAAAGGAATGCAACTTGTCCTCTTAAAATATAGAAATGCCAGTATACATAGCTATAAGTGGATTCTTTGAGAGAGAGATCTCTGAGCAGAGCTTGAAGAGGTCTTATACTTGCAGAAAAGTAGTTTATTCCTGTCTATGTTAGCCTTCCTAGCAATTATCTGCATTTTAGGCTTAATATAAAACTTTACTTCTGTTTAGTAAACTTATAGGACTATGTTTTGAATTAGGAAGATCTAAATTCAAATCCAGCCTCCGACGCTTACTAGCTGCAAGACTCTGAGAAAGTCCCTTAACCTCTATTTGACTCAATTTTGTCATCTGTAAAATGGGGATAATCATAGCACCTACTTCTCATGGTTGTTAGAGGATCAAATAAGATAATTTACAAGTCCTTAGCACAGTGACCCCCCAGTGCTATAGAAATGCTAGCAACCACTTTAATTGTCATTGCTTATATTATTATCATTATTAGAGAGAAAGATGGCTATTGTCTTTTTACCTCCATACGTGTATTCTGTTCTTCTGGTTCTACTTATTTCATTCTGTATTAATTCATGTACAGCCTATCCCACTTTAAAAAATCTTCTTTCACAATTTTCTACTGCAGAGTAGGGTTCCATTACATTATCGTACTATAGCTTGTTTGGTTATTCTCAATTTTTGCTATTACAAAGAATGCTTCTATGAATGTTTTGGCACCTTTTTGAAATTTCTGTCTCTGACCTCTTTTCCTCAGATGATTTTCACATTACTTTTCATCTAGCTCTTCCTGCATATGTCCTGTTTTAATGAATTAGATTTTTTCATCTGAGTTGCAAAACCCTATATTCATCAAAATAAAAACATATGAAAGAGCACTTATGGTGACTTAGACAATGTTTTAAATTTGGGAAATTCAGAATCATAGGATAATTAACCTCAATAATAAATAAGCAAATATTTGTAATAGGAACTGTCATTTCTTTCACACCTCAAGGTTTGCAATCCACAAAACAATCTTGTGAGGTATTTCAGATATTATCCCCATTTTTCAGATATAGAAACCAAGGCTTATAGAAGCTATTTGCCCTTGGTTCTACTAAGTAGAACCGAGGTCTCCTATCTCAAGTGCTTTCCAACTCACCATATTTTAAATTTATTCAGACTAAATGTGAAATTTAACCTAATTGATAAATTGTTATTGGCATACCCCTTCTGAGAGAAAACTGGGAGTGGGAGTTGACTTTTGGGTAAACATGACAAATATCTAGCAGCGACATTCAAGTGCTTTTAATTCTAAGTAAAATTTATGATTTTGTTAAGATTCCACATTTTGAATCTAAATAAAAAGGTCGGCAAACAATAAAGTGAACTTCTTATAGCTATTTTCCCAATTGAGAAGCATTTCTGTTGAAGAGGTAGTGAAAGTAGTTGTTAGCATCCCTGCTTCTTTTATACATCCCAAAGTTGTTGGGAATTTTAGAGCAGGATATTAGGATGGAATGATAAGATACCTGGAACTTTTAAAATAGAGTACCACACATTTTTTCAGGCTAATTTTTGAGCTTACTTCAACCTAGATTATGCATTATTATTAAAATTTGGTACCAATTGTTAAATAGTGGAAACCAGTTTGGAGTGTTTGGTTTTAGTGAAAAGATGAAACAATTTATTTTATTCATGTTTATATAATTCAAATAAAGGAAGAAGACTGAAAATAGAAATGGAATAGTGTTAAACAGCAATTTTCTAGTTCCTATTTCAATGGCCTTTTCTCAACCCTCATTTCATTTGACTCATCTACAACTTCTGACATTCTCAACTATTTCTTCCTAGACATTCTCCCCTTCCTTGGTTAATATTGTTTTGTCTTGGTTCTCCTTTTTCTGTAGTTATTGGTCTTTTCTTCTCCTTTGTTGTATCATCATTTCTTCCTTTCCCACAAAATGTGGATGTTACCCAGAGATCTGTCCTAGCCTTGTCCTGGGTAATTTTATCAGTTCCCATGGATTCAGTTAACATTTTGATGTGGTATATTGCTAAACTTACCTCTTTCTCCTGAACTTCAGTGCTATATAGCACTGGAGACAGATGAGAGGAGAGAGATTGGAATCATCCAGAGTCTAGATCAATTAGAAGGCTATTGTAACAGGCCAGAGAAAAGGCAATAAAGGCTTGAACTAAAGAAGATGCTATATGAATGAAAGTAAGGGTAGATCCATGATAGATGTAGTTTATGGACATCCCTACTTGAGTACCCCACAGGCAAGAGTTTGCTAAAACTTCCTCTAACTGGCAGTTGTTCCATTTTCAGTGCGAGCATTTACTTCTCAAAAATTGCCAACACTTCAAAATCAGGAATTTTTAATTATCTAGACTTGATAAAGTGATGGATAGATTAAACTTAAAGTTACATTTTTATCCCTACAGAGTCAGTAGTTAATAATTTACCAGCATATCTCTGCACTTAGGCATCTAAAATTTAATATATTCAAAAGAAAATCTCTTCAGACCTGTCTCTTTTGTAAAGTACCTGATTTATGTTAAGAACACTATTATTCTTTTTTAAAAATGTATTTTATTTTTTTCCCCAATTACATTTTCAAACAATTTAACATTTGTTTTTTTTTTTAAGTTTTGAGTTCCAAATTCTCTCTCTTGTTTCCTCCCTCTCACCTTTCCCCCTCCCCAAGAAGGTAAGAACTCAAATATATGTCATGTATGTGCAGTCATTTAAAACATGATGTACAGGAAGATTCAACTAAAAGAAAAAGAATGAGAGAAAGTGAAAAATAGCATGCTGCAGGCTGTATTCAAACAATATCAGTTCTTTCTTTGGAGGCAGAGAGCATGCTTCCTCCTTAATCCTTTGGGATTGTCTTGCATCATTGTATTACTAAGAATATCTAAGTCATTCGCAGTTGTGCATCATACAACATTGCTGTTACTGTATATGATGTTCTCTTGGTTCTTATGATGCAGCAGCATTTCATTTTAATCATATGCCATAACTTTGTTTAATCATTTCCTAATTGATGGGTCTCTCCCCCCTTCTTTGGTATTACAAAAAGTCGCATTATAAATATCTTTATGTATAAAGGACCTTTCTGCACTTGACCTCCTTTGGATATGTATCTAACACTGGGATCTCTTGAAATCTGTTTTCTTACCATACCACTCAATTGAATGCATTTCCAATTTATGTAAAAAATCATTCATTTTATCACTTTTGCTATTATATACTGTTTGCATTCAACAGCAATATCGAGTAATTTTGATCCAATCATACCTTTAACCAAACTTATTTTTGTAGTTTTCAAACCTATTGCCTGAATTACACATATTGTGTCTTTTGTATGAAGATTAAACATCACAGTTATCCTAATAGAACACATTTCAATTAAAATGAGCTAGAATCTCAGTTTTCCCATGGACCATTTACTGTTAGCACTTGAAATTATAAGGCTTACTACTTTGTCAGTCTACTGACAAAGATTTAAAGTGGCAATCTACTTTTTTAGGTCCATGAGAATCTGCTGTTCCTTGTATATATAATATATATAAATATATAAATATATATTATAAATAAAATAAATATACCCCCAATGGTTCTTCAAGGACAGAGTTTTTGTAGGTTATCCTTAAATTATTCTGTGCTACAATTTTATTTCTGTATTTTCCGTATCATAAGGTATAACCAAATAAAATTTCTCATATCCTTATCTGAATGAAATCAAAACCCTTCCTCAAATCTTCCTTTCCAAAACTCTTTATATTCACATCTCCTATTCACACTAGCCATACAGATAGACTGCAACTCCCTTACCTCGGTCTTTCCTGTTCTTTTCATATTGTGATCCAACAATTCTCCTATTTTTCGCTGATTTAAACAAACCTCTTTTTCCCCTTTAAGAGAAGTGTTAATAATAGATAGAATCAGATAGATTTAAACTGTAAACTATAAACCCATATTTCCCCCTCATTTTGGAACTGTACTGATACTTCTTTCAAACTAGTTTCAGTTCCTTTTTTTTCTTTTGTCAGTGAAATAACTTTCTTCCCTTGCAGTAAAGCAATCAATCTGTCACTCTCCAGGGAAAAGAATATAAAAAAAGATCTAAGTATTGTTTCCATGTAACTTTCACAAAGTTTTGTTCTTATTCCTTTAAACATATTCTATAGAGTAGTATCTCAAGACTCTCTAAGATCCTTCAGCATTTATGTAAACATTTGAATCACAATTTGGAAATGAATCATGTAGAACTTACATTTCAGTCACCAATTTAGTCTCCAATTAAATTAGTTTACAATGCTGTAAATTTCTGCAGTCTGGGAACAAAGATTACCTTTTCTCTTATCTACGTTTTCTTTTTTATTTCCCCAACTTGGCTTTGAAGGCTTTGAATGTTCTTCCTTCCCTCTTTATACCCCTTTTTCCTTGACTAATTAGACCCCAGCAAAAAGTCAGTTTGAATTTACCAAGACATAAACACAGACGATGCTAACAACATTCCAGACATTACACAAATACAAACACTTAAACCGAAACAAAAACAAGACAGATACATAGTCCCATGTGGCTGGGTTTGGGGTTGTCAGTTACTTTTCATCTTCAATTTATAATACTCAGAGGTACTGATTTGAGGCCAAAACAAATTATCATCTGAATCTCTTGGAATTTTAGACCAAATTTCACCTAGCTTAATTGAGTGCTTCTTGGTCATTCTCAGATCCCCCAGGAGTTTCCCTGGTCCCATATTATAAGAAATTTTTCTGGGAAGGGGGAAGATTATTTGGGTATACTACTACTGGAACCCATTTTTCAACCGTGATGAAACAAAGCCTAAGTTAGGTAATTTATTAGCAAGGCATGCAGTTGCTGATAGATCAGGTGCATGACCCCTTAGCAGGCATGAGGATCTAGAAGAGAGAATTACAAGGGTTGTTTATTTTATAATAAAACATAGTTATTATTGTTAGATTTAGGTACTTTCTAGTGCATGGAGGACTCTCATTGGTATTATCCTTCTTACCAATTAGAGATACAATAATACTGACTTTCCTGAAATGATGATTTACAGAAATAACTAAACTTAGTTTAGGGCCATAGAACTTCACTTCAGAGACTATATAGAATGTCCATAATGAGAATCAATTTGATTCTCTCACTTTATTCATTCTGCCACACTGCTTTACTTAGGAAGATAAGTAAATATAAAATGCATATGCTAAATAAAAATGATTTTGCTGGGAAGGTAAGAAAGGGCATACAACTGGGGGGAGGAGTAATAAAGATCTAGCATAAGAGTTGACACTTCACTGGAATGCAACTAGGGACTTCAAAGAGCAGAGGTGGGAAAATAGCATTCCAGGCACAAGGGACAGCATGAAGGGAGAAATGGACATTGGACAAATAATAGAAACTAGGGATTTTTTAGCTGAATTGTAGAATGTATGAGGATTAATGTCAAATGTCTCTAAAGGCAGATTTTTAGTCAGATAGTGAGAGTGTTAAATGTCAGAATATTTTCTCACAGAGGTAAATAAGAAGACTGAATCTTCTTGAGCAGAGATCAGATCTGTGCTTTAGAAATAGTGATCTGGCTAATGTGGGGAATGGAAGGGAGAGGAAAGAGAATGGAAGTAGGGAAATTGATTAGGAGTCTATTGTAGCAGTGTAGCCAAGATGCATAAATGCCTGAATTGTGTAAATGGAGAAGAGTTAAATCCAAGAGATGCTAGAAACAAAGAACTGACAAGTTAGAGAAACTGAATTGATATGGGAAGTGAAGGAAAGGGGAGATTTGAAGACTTTGAGGTTGTAAACCTGAATGACTCAGCAGGATGATGATACCTTTAACAGAAAGGGCTATTTTGCTTTCTTTTGTTAGAATATCACTTTGCTTTATTACCTGTGTCATATACATTTTTATCACTTGTTCTCTTGTATTTTTTTCTAAAGAAATAAGATACTGATTAGTAACAGACAAGGAAATGGAAAGAGGAGATTGTTTGGATTAGATTACATTTCAGAACCCTCCTAGTTCGACAGTAAAGACAGTAAAATTTTAAAATTTTGAATTAATTTGAGAAAGTCAGGAATTAGGAAAAGTTACAAAGTAATACCATGAGAAGATGGGTTGGTCATGTGGCATAGATGAAGTTCTCAATTGGTACTTATGAGATGTCAAGTGAAATTGAAGACTTTCCATAAGGTAGGTGAACCTTGTGGTAAACTAATTAATGAAGTAACTTATGACAGAATACAGCAACAGAATGTTAAATCACTTGATAATCCTTTTGTAAAAGCTTCTCTGATCACTAGGTTATCATTGAAATTTTGTAAGTCAAACTCCATAGTCTCTATCTAGGTTACTGTCTGTGGCATCATCTTTCATTTATTCCCAATCGTAGCACTGAATATGACTGTGGGGAAATTATGATTCTGATGGCAGTGATAATGTAGAATATAATGATCATCATGATATTGGTGACTGAGATTGGCCCATAGTATCATACAACAGTTAGCTACGTTCCTGCTGCCAGTTGGAAGCTTTCCATAGGTTTTGTCATGTCTTGACATGCCTAATACCTTGGTATGTTCTGGCATAATTAATACCTTGCCTTCCTCACCACCATGCCCATTTGATATCAACTCATTTTAGTATAGTCCCAGGGCATACTATTCAGCTACTTCCTGATTCTAAGGGTAGGAAAAAGCTTTAGTCAAAGACTTGTAATCACTTGTAATTATCAGTCTTTAATTATACCATATTGTTGGATTCCTTGAGCCTTGGAGGTTATCCCAAGTGGACGTCATACTTCTTGGGACCCCAGTATCCATTCTTTCAACAAACGTATCCCTTAGATTGTTAATGAAAAGAATACCTTTTCCCATTTCCAACTATGGACATTTTGATCTAACAGAAAATCAAAAAGTTTTTCCAGACTCATCTTGGTGTTGAGAATGAATTAAACTATAATTCCCAACTGCATTTTGATGACTGTTTCATCCTCTCTAGTTTCTATTGATTGTTTCATTTTAGTTTTCATGAAAAAAAAGTGGTATTGTAGCTAAAGAGTCATCCTCAAAGTAATAAAAACAGCATCAAATCCTGCTTCTGATGCATATTAACTGGGTGTATCTCCCCTTTTCCCTCTATACTTTCACCTGATGTGAAATTTCAGCTCAATTTATTATTTTTGTGAAGATGTTTCTGGGTAGCTAGGTGGTACAGTGGATAGAGTGCTAGACCTAGAGTCAAGAAACCTGAGTTCATATCAAAACCTCAGACACTTACTAGGTATGGAACCCTGGGCAAGTCACTTAACCTCTATTTAACTCAGTTATCTCATCTGTAAAATGGGGATAATCATAGCACCTACCTGTCAGGATTGTTGTGAGAATCAAATGAGATAATAAATTGTAAAGTGCTTAGTACAGAGTCTGGCACATAGTTAGGGGTGATGATGATGATGATGATGATGATGATGGTGATGATGATGATGATGATGGTGATGATGAGGATGAGGATGATTCTCAGATCTATTTATCCATCCCTAACCTCTCCCAAGACCTCCAATCTCACATCTCCAACTGCTCAAATTTTAAACTCAATGGGTCCAAAATTGAACTCATTGCATTTTCCCCCAAGTCCTTCTCTGTAACTTTTGAGAAGTCAATCCACCTTATGCAAAGTGGAATCATCCTTGATTCTCCATACTCTCCCACTCCCCATTCAGTTTGCTGCCAAAGCCTATTGATTCTATCTTTACAAAATCTCTTTTTTTGTGCTTCCTTGTCCCCTGGCACTGCTGTCATCCTGGTGCCAGCCCTTATCACCATGTCTGGAATATTGTGGTTGCCTGCTGATCATTCTTTCTGCCTCAAAGTCTCTTCCTCTTCTTGTACATCCCCAACTTATCTGTCAAATTGATTTTCTTAAGACACAGGTCACCCTCTCTCATTCCATTCAATAAACTTCAGTTGCTTCCAGGATCAAACATTAAGTCTTTTGGTGGTTAAGGGGTTTCATAATATCCTCTTCCAGTTTTTTTATACCTTACTTTCCCTCTGCCCAGAATCATATATTATATGATCCACTGACACTTTCCCCTTTACCATTCTTCACATAGGACATGATATCCCTTGATAGTGGACATGGCTGTCAGCCATGCCTAGAATTCCCTTCCTTCTCATCTATATTTCTTGACTTCCCTGGCTTAAAACTTGTCTTCTATAAGAAGCGTATTCTAATTCCCCTTAATACTAATGCTTCCCTTCTTATTTGTACATAACTTTTTGCATGTTGCCTCTTCCGTTAGACTCTGAGCTTCTTGAGAGATAGGATTTTGTTTTGCCTTTCTTTGTATCTTCAGTACTTAGAACAATACTTTGAATAGCATTTGCTTAATAAATTCTTGTTGTCTTGATTTGAGAGATCTGTATTGGTAGGAGGAGGTTCTTCATTGGAAATTCACTGAATCAACTGAAATCACAGTTCTGGACCACTCTCATCAGCTGCCGAAAAAGTTTCAGTAGTCAAAACCAAGCAGAAGCTATACTGAATTTTTAAATTTGGCGTGATGTTTTCTCTTTTATTGTTTCTTACAGGCAAACAAGTGATCTGTATGTCTTCCATCTTTGAAAATGATCAACAAGCTAATCAAGGAGTGGATTTTCTCTGCATTATATATTATTACAATAATTCAGTTTCTTTTATTTTTATTAAAGAGTAAATTCAGATGTCTTTTATACTCTTCACAGTTCTGTGCAGACTACATTAACTTTTTTTGTGATTTCTTACTGTAAACACAATGTACCTGAACTTTTAAGTGTTACTGATTTGTCTGAAATGAATGCCAAATATTTCTTGGAGTGTGGAGACTTGTGAATCAAACCAGAATGTTTCATTAGCATATGGTTTATGTTCATAATTGAAAAAGTCATTGATTGTTGCACAGTAATGTTTTCTAATAATCTAGGTTTTGTGTAACATACAACAGTGTGTATTTAACGAAAGATATTGATTAGAACCACTCAGCTGCTAATTGACTTGAAATGAAACATGATTCAGGGGAGGACAGATAAGCCTTCCTGGGTGAGAATAATGTGATAGTACCCCAGCAGTACATTCACATGAAGCCTGATAGCTTTCTCTGAGGTATTTGCTAATTTGTACTTTTCTGTTTTTAGTAGCATTGTGCAGTGGCTAGAAGTGAATGATTAACTTAACTAAGGCATCTGGGGGAAAATCAGGGATGTGCTATTTTAATTATAGTGTTTTCATGAAGTTTTCTATATATACCTCTGTGTTAATATGATTTGAGTTTTGAAGCCTTAAGCTATTATATCAAATATTTGGCTGTTTGAAGATACTATGTTCATGAATATCTGAAATACTCTAAATTTGACTGATTTATGTTGATAGAATGTGTGACATCAGTGTCTTCTAGAATTTTCCAAATAAATGGTGCTGCTATAGATTGACAAAGATGATAAAAAATAAAAATGAAAATTATTGAAGGAGCACAGGAGAACAGTCATACTAAAACAGTATTGATGGATCTGTGAACCTTTACATCTCTTCTGGAAGTTAATTTAAATTATGTCACCAGAATCTCTAAAGTATACATTTTGTTGTCCCCACAATACCACTATTAGTTAGGCTGATACACTAAAGAAGAAAAGGATCTATATGGACAAAGGAGTTTATAGCAGTATTTTTTTTATAACAAAGAGCTGCAAACTAGAGGTAACCATCATATGGATAAGGATTAAACAAAGTGTGGTAATAAAATTAAGTAATGGAATTTTATTGGGATACAATAGGTGAGGAAACTGATTCAGGAAAAGTAATGGGGAGACTCACTTTTATAAACTGATGCAGAGTGAGATGAGAAGAACCAGGAGAATGGATTATACAGACTGAAAATTGAAAAGAAAAACTCTGAAAGACTGGTAAATGAACTGATAAGCCATGACCCTAGAAGATTCATGATGAAACTTTCTTCCTTGGCATTCGTTGATGAGCTAGGGGTGAAGGAAGAAACATGCGTTTTTAGAAATGGCTAGTATGTGTGTTTTTTCTTAACCGTGTTCATTAGTTGAAAGGAAATGTTTTCAAAAAGAATTGGGATGGGGGTTGATAATGATATGAAAGAAAATTGATGATAGGAACATTGATAAAGTATTTTTTTTGAAAGTAGAAGTTTCCAGAGAAATGCAAGCAAGCGGGACTGCTTTGGTACTAACATGTAGAATATATTTTATATTTAAAAAACAAGCTGTTTTTAATGGAGATTCATGGTTTCATGTACAGTGTACTTTTTTCTATTCTTTGTATATGGAAATCCTCATTTCTTCGTGTTTGCCAATTTCAGACTAACAAAAAATACATATAAATGGTGCTGAATTTGTGAAAGAAGAGTTACTTGTTTTAAACCAAATTCATGCAACTAAATGAAGTTTAAATGAAGTGTTTCTTGTATATAAACTTCCTCTTCCTTTGTCCACTTCCTTCCTGGGTACCCGACTTCCAAGGACTTGAATCATTCTGGCATTATTATACAACATGGAATCAAAAAATTGGAAGTCATGAATATTATGTTCATCTAATATCAAAATTTTCCTTTGTTTTTGGAGTTACTTTCAACAGACATTCCTTGGGAATGTCCAAACAGCACCCGATATCACAAGGTATCAGCCAATTGAACCCAATTTCTAAAAAAATAACTGTTACACATTTTTTTCTGATGCTTAGTTTTATTTATATGCAACCAATAGTTGTATCCTACATTTTATATCATTTTAAAAAGCTGTAAAATTAAATTGCACATTATCTTGCAAATAAATACTACTTTTTCATCCTAAATGGCACCTATGTATTACTTGACATTTACATAAATATCACCACCTTTGTTAAATGTGTACTTTGTGATTAAATCAGGAAGAGAAGAGAGGTGTAGAGTGTTTGACTAGCAGTACGCACAACCACCCATCTAGGTCTAGACCAATATTATTTTTTTCCCAACTGTGCTAAAATTATCGTGGAAAAATCTCCAATGTGATGATGAAAAAAGTTTTTAAACATATAACCTTTATTAGATCTTGAGAGTAGAAAAAAAATACAAATACTAACTTTAAAAATAGTACAAAACTCATTCAGTAAATTACAAAGGATCGATGAATCAATAAAAATTTGCTTTCCTTTAAAATTCCAAATTTTAGGAAAGAGGAGCAACTACGCCCAAATACTACAACTGAACCCAGGTTCAAGACCTTTGACCAGCACCCTCTGCTAACCAGAGAAACCGTTACTCTCTCCCCCCTGCTTCTTCTCCATATAAACCTGTCCCCTCTACTATTTCCCCAAGAAGAGTAGGAGGAGTAGTACTCAAAGGCCAGGCTGAACACAACTTCAGATCTCACCCATAACTATTTGTAATAGTTTTGGAGCCTAGATTTCATTATTCATCACACACTAATTACTCCCATGCCTTCTTTTGTTTTTTTTTTCATTTTTTCATTTAAGAGAAAACTATCCCCAGTCCCCACATCTAGCTCTCTCATGTACATTTTCAACTCAACCCATGTCCCACCCTAACCTTGTCCACTCTTTGTTGTGTCCTTTGGAATTTCCATTTCATAGTGAGCAAACTCCCTTTCATCTCAGACTACTTTCTCTCATACTTCCTTCTCATTTGCATTCCTAACTATGCTCTCTAGCACTGGTTTTACCGTCCTTCATTGTCACTACACATTATCTCTGTGTGTCTGTCTGTCTCTGATCTGTCCCTCTTTCATCAGAATATTCTTTGTCACTTCAAAATTCCACTAATACCTAAGTCACTCAGTGGACTTTCTTCCTTTGAAGCCTATTCGATCAAAATTTTTCACCCATTTCAAATTATGTTGGTTACATTATGTTGTGCAGTTGCTTTCAGTCCTAACTCTTTGGGACCTCATTTGGGGTTTCCTTGGCAAAGATATGGGAATGGTTTGCCATTTCCTTCTCCAGTTCATTTTATAGATGAGGGGATTGAGGCAAACTGGATTAAATGACTTGTCCAGGGTCACACAGCTAGTAAATATCTGAAGCCAAATTTGAACTCATAAGTTTTCTTGATTTCATTCCCAGCAGTCTATTCACTGCACCACTGTAATCAACCTCCAAATCATTCTTCCTTCTTTCTCAAGATGGTCAACAATAACCAGAGAATGGTAAAGTTCATGTTTTCTTTACCTCCCTGCCATCTTTCTCTAGCACTCTCTGAGCTGCCTGTGAGTGGAAGAGTGATCCCTCTTTCATGGAGAGGACAGTGCACATATGCTGGAGAAAGGTCTCTTGCTACCAGATACCATCATTTGGTGCCTGACCATTGGATCACCCCATCCATCCATCCTGCCCTTGCCTGATATGACTCATTGAGGCCTTCTCATCTTAATTACTGACTCTACCAAGTGTTAAGGGTGGGCCTTCTGCACTGTCAGATTTTTAATTTAGGTTTGATTTAGTGGAAAATTGTCATTAGAGAGCTAACAAAAGGAGATATACTTAGCCCTAACATAGAAAGGATGTGCAACAAGGATTCAGTGGCAGGTAGCTTCTATCCACATGTCTTCCCTTGGTCTCCAAATGTGTCTGTGCTCAGGAGATCAGGGTGTGCTGGTGCATGTGGTCTTCAGTCATTCATCAAGTCCCAGGCTTAGTGAACCCACATAGGTGGAACTAAAAAAATATTTCTTGTAAAATGACGTCTAGGTTGCTTTTTCCAGCAAAAGCTCAAATCCAGTGATTCTTAAAATGTTTTTTTTTTCTTGAATCTGTATTCTAGGTCAGGTTTTCTTTTGCTACGCAATACTTTTTAACCTTCTGACATGAGTGTGTGTGTGTGTGTGTGTGTGTGTGTATTGTATTCTCATGGCTTCCATTTGGCCCATTCTTTCAGAGAGTATGTTGCTTGGTCACAGCATTTTGTACCACTTATGTCCCAGTTATTCACTTCCTTTCTAATTCTTTCTCCCTTACCTTTCATTTGTTATCCTTTTTTCCCCACTAGCCTTCTCATTTCATTGACAGAACAATTTTAAAGACTCTTTTTAAAGTTTTATTTCATCTGTCTTAGAAATTCTAGTTGAATTTGTGTCAAAGTCATATTTTTCTTTGATTCTTTGCTTGTAGGTGTTTTGGAGTCATTCTCTACTTTTGGGTTTGTTTCTTGAACACCACAATAGCTTTATTGGGCAAATTCTTTTTTTTCATTCTTTTGGCCTACTTCTTGACTTCAGACTTGATATTAATAGGGCTTTGTACATTTCTAGAAGGAAGCTCTCTCTTTGTACTTCTGAAGAGAAAGTCTGTGGCTGCTTTCTTGATGTATTGAGTATTTTGTTGTTTCAGTTTCTTAGAGAAATCTCAACCTTGGGAAATATAAGCTTTCAGTGCTCCTAAACTTATCTGATCCAGGGCAAGGTCTGATTTCTGGTTCCCCTGATCTGAGCTCTGCAAGTTTCTGACCTGGATTTGGGTCTGAGCATCAGTAAACTGCTGCTGGGCTCATCAACTTTCAGCCAGCTGCTGAACTTACAGAACTTAATCTCCTTTTTTGGTTTGGAATTCCTACAGGCTTCAGACTAGGCTGGAGGCTGGAATTGACACCCTATTATGCTCCTGGGGTCTGAGTCACACCACTTCTGCTTGCTTCTGAACTTGTCTCTCTGCATGCTGATGAGGGCCCAAGATTGCTAGGAAATGGGAGGTGTGTGAGCATATGTCCTCTTAACTGTCAGCCCTGGATCTGTGACACAGAACTTGCTAGTGCTCAACACAGTGGCTAGTTTGCACCTTTCCCTGTCATTGTGCCTTGGTATGGGTCTGGGGGCTCTCTGGTATGACTTAGGACTCCTTCTTGTCCTGCTTTGCAGCCTCTCTCTTGAGCTGTGCACCAATGTAAACACAGTGTCATACCTTTATGTCTCACTGTGCCAACTTGGGCTAGAACAATGGCTATGGGGTTTTCTCAAATTTCCCATCAGTATTCAGTCTTACATTTGGAGGAGTTTGGGATGTGTGTGTTCCTCGTTGTGCTGCTCCCTACCACTTCATCATGTTGATTCTGCCCCTCAGAGGTATAACTGTTTATGCTTTATGGTAAGCAGGAAGCCACTTCAAGGGGAGACAGGAAACAATCAAGATCCAGGGATAGCTTTGTTGCTTTTAGGGAAAACCAATTCTTATAAGGAAACAGGAAACCCTGATCCATAGTTTTTAAAAAAATCCTTATAACAAATATTCGATCAAGTAAAATAAATTCCCACATTGGCCACATCCATAAATGTGTGTTTGGTTCAGTATATATTGATTATATATCATATATTACCATATGTTGAATATATGTCATATATATCAGTATATATAGAATATATATCACTTCTCTGTCAGACAGTCAGTTGTATTTATCATCTCACTCCTCTGGAATCAAGTCTGGTCATTACATTGATTAGAGATCTTAAATCTTTCAAAGTTGATTGTTTATACAATGTTGTTATTGTGTAACTTCTTTTTATGATTTTTCACTTTGCATAAGTTCATACAAGCCTTCCTAAATTTTTTTTAAACACTTCCTTTTGTCATTTTTTATGAAACAATAGTATTTCGTTAACCAATTTTCACTCCTCAGAATAAACTACCAAAAAAGAGCAGGAAAATGATTTCTAAAGAATCATTGCAATCCACCAGAATGATCATTAATCTTGTTCTCTGGGTATTCTGTCTACTGCCTTCATTAGGTTTACACGTATGTCTTATTTGTGGGTAGGCTGGTATCACCTAATAATACGTCCAACTGCATCTTTAGCTCTTTTGTGAGCCTAGGCAGTGCCAAAAATGAACCCTTAATCCTTCAACTCATTGGCCTCCTCTGTTCTTATCAGACTCTGAGATAAACTTGGTTGCCCTTTCTCTAGAGTCCTTAGTACCCCATAGGGTCACCATAAGCCTCAGGTCAATCAGCACCTGAAAGATGCCTTTTATATCTCCCTTGAGACCTTATCAAAAATCATGGTTTTCTGGAGCCCAATGATTCTTAAATTTGATCTATTTCCCAAGTCAGTTGTTTTTATATCAAATGTCCTACATTTTCTTCTATTTCCCATTCTTTTGATTGTATTCTAATATTTCCCGTTGTCTCATTGAGTCATTTATTTCTTTTTGGCTTATTCTAGATTTTAAGAACTACTCTCTTGGATAAGTTTCACTACTTTCTCTTCGAAGCTACTTATTCTCCTTCAACCTGTTTCCTCTAGAGTTTATATTTTATTATTTCTATCTTAATTCATTTCTTCTAGGCATGCATGTGGTTCTTATAGAAAACCATTTTGTCTCTTACATTCTCTATTTACATTTGTTAAGGAATAATTGTCTCCTTTGTGAACATCCTTAGATATATACATTTTTTTATACCATTTGTTCTCTTTATACATTTCTTGAATTTAGCTCCTGATTTATATCAGGGACAAGCTCTATTCCCTGCTGCACTTTTGAGTAGTTTGGTCATCCCTGCTTGGTCTCATCCTTGGTCGCTTGGGTTCTTGAGCTGACCCCTACTTCCCAGGATTAGTGCTCCTCTCTTCCATCCCTAGGCTGGGGTGAAGTTTAGAGCACTGGATTTTCAGGGTTTCCATGGTATTTCAGCAAAGAATGCTAGGGAATTGGGATTGAGTCCCGAGATCTTGTGCTGTTCCAAATCTGATTACTGTTGTTCACATAGATCACTGATGCTCTAAATCTCCACAATCTACACTGTGGGTCATTTAAAAAAAAAAAAACTCCCTCGGATTTTTTTGGGGGAGGTGGGGTTCTATTCTGAACATAAAGACTTGCAGTCTACGTGTGTCTGACTCAAGTCTTGTCTTGCTGGGAGGCTACTGGCTTATTTACCTATACCGGTGTTGGTTTTGCTGTTGTCACTCTTTCGTCTTGGACTTCTGCCTGAGTCTGTGCAGTTTTGGGCTGGAAGTTGTTACTGTGGTGTCTCATTGGATCCATTGATCATTGTTTACTCTGGTACAAAAATGAGGTTTTTCTTAGAGTTAGTATTCAGAAGTTGACTGGCCCGCCTCCATTAAGAATGCTTAGATTCTATGAAAGAAAACATTCTGTACAACATTGTCTGAAAATATGCCTAGGGTTTGTGGACTATGGCATAATATATAGAAATGACAGCTAAGGATGGAGTATGCTTAGGAAAGGCTGGTAAATGCATTGACTGGCTATTTTGCAGATTTAACCAAAAGGCCTTTAAACTAGACTAAACAAACGACAAACAAACAAGAACAAAACAGGGAAGGGAAAAGACTTTAAATTTACATTCCCCAAATTAGAGACCAATAAAGAACAGCTGCTAGGAAGGAAAAGGGACAGTCATTTATATAACCGGATGTTGACAATAGAATTCACTTTCTCCAGAAATGGCCATAACAACTGCCTTTGTATTTTATAACAGGAGAAACTAGAGGTGTTAACGAAAAAGCAGTACATTTGGCCAGCCACAGTTCTGAGTGGGCATACCTTATTCACAAGAAATAGGATAAATACATTTTATTTATTTAAAATAAATGGGAGGGGGCAGGATTGTAAATTAAGAAACTATACTCATGAGGAAATTTAGTGGGATATATGAGGGAGGGTTTTTGGGGTAAGGCCACAGAGGGAGAAACAGAAATGATTTTTGTCATTGGAATATACCAACCATTGGTATAGAAAGAGGAAATATATGAGTTTTAGAAATATCAGAAATCAGGCACAGACATATATATAATGGGAGATTTCCATTATCTAGACATCTGCTGGAACTCTCCCACCAAAGCAGAGCAGCTAATCAATCATTTATTGACTTGCCTTAATAATAATTTCTTTTTTCAAAATTTGGAAGCACCACCCAGAGGAAGTTATATTCTACATTCAATTCTCACTAATAGGAAGAAATAGTTGCTATGGTGGAAATGACAGAAATGTTGGGGTGAAGTAGTCATTCAATCTTAGAGTTTATGATAGAGGAGAGGAAATCCAGGCACGCTGGATTTTTAAATAACATTTTATTTATAATATATGTATAATAACATTTTTAAAATAACATTTTATCAACAATTTTGAACATAATTTTTTTAATATTTTGAGTTCTAAATTCTCTTGCTCCTTTCTTCCCTTTCCACCTCCCTGAGGCAGTAAGCAAATTGACATAGGTTTTACATGTGCAATCATGCAGAGCATATTTCCATATTAGTCATGTTGTGAAAGAGGACAGAGGACAAGAAAAAAACCTACTGAACCACCATAAAAAAAATAAAGTGAAAAATAGTATCCTTTGATCTATAGCCAGTGTCCATTAGTTCTTTCTCTGAAATTGGATAGCATTTTTCCTCATGAGTTCTTTGGAATTGTCTTGAATCATTATATTGCTGACAATAGCTAATTTGTTCATAGTTGGTCATCTTACAATATTGTTGTTGGTGTGTGTGATGCTCTCCTATGCATCAGTTCATGTAAGTCTTTCCAGGTTTCTTTTGAGAGCATCCTGCTCACCATTCCTTGTAGCACAATAGTATTCCATTACAGTCATATACTACAACTTGTTCAGTCATTCCCCAGTTGATGGACATCCCCTCAATTTTCAATTATTTGCCACCACAAGAAAGAGCTGCTGTAAATATTCTTGTATAAATAAGTCCTCCCCCCTCCTTTTTTAAAAATCTCTTTGGGATACAGTCCTAATAGTGGTATTACTGGATCAAAGGGTATACACAGTTTTATAGCCCTTCTGGCATAGTTACAAATTGTTCTTCAGTATCATTGGATACATTCAAAACTCCACCAACAGTGCCTCAATTTACCTACATCCCCTCCAGCATTTGTCATTTTCCTTTTCTGTCATATTAGTCAATCTGATAGGTGTGACATGGTACCTCAGAGTTGTTTTAATTTGCATTTATCTAATCAATACTAATTTAGAGTATTTGTTATATGACTATAGGTAGCTTTTATTTCTCTGTCTGAAAATTGCCTTTCCTTTTCTTTGAACAGTTATCATTTGGGGACTTCCATAAATTTGACTCAGTTTTTTTATATATTTGAGAAATGAGGCTTTTATCAGAGATACTTGCTATAAATTTCCCCCTCAGCTTTCTGGAGAAAGCACATTTCAAAATGTTTAGTGGAAAAGCAGGTTGGATTTCATGGACTAAGATGCTATAAGGGAAAGTCAGCCTAGGAAGGAAGGGAGATGTTCAAGAATGAAATTTTAAAGATGCAATGGGAAAAAAATACCCATAAGGAAAAAAATGGGATTTGTCTTAAGAGATATATGTAAATATATAGGAAACTCTCTAACAACTCAGATTTAAAAAAAAAAAACAAACAAATATTCAGAAGATAGAAACAAGGCTAGGTAATAGAAAATGAATAAACGTATATAACATAAAAGTAGTGTTGTAGTGAAAAATTGAGCTGAGACTAGTCTGGAAAGCTAAGGTCAATGAAAATGATTAATATCAGGGTTGATAGCCAAGATAGTATGAAAACACCTATTTCTCCTTGATAATTTAAGTCATCTGGTCTAAGTGAACTACTATTTGTCTTGGCTACAGATAAGCTGAAGACAGGGAGAAAGAAAATGCATTTATTTCCTTTCTTTATAAAACTATTGAGATTAAATTTGGGAGTATGTCAAAAAGAAGGCTCAGGTGACAGTCAAGTGAGGTTGGTTGACCCAAATAACTATGCTACACATGGCATTTGCCTGTGTGTCCTTCTTAATCCTAACTACTAAAACTCTATTACATGTAAAATTTTACACAGAAATTAATGTCATATATATTTGTATATTTGAGCATACTTGAAGTATGCTTGAAGTATACTTACTAGTGTAATTGAAAGATAGGACAATGGAAGGAAAAGAAGGAAGCAGGGTAAACTAACAAGAAAAAGGGAAGCCTGTATTTGTGACCATGGAAATTGATTACTATGTTAAGTGGTAAATTTGTGAGAAATTGCTAATACTTTGGATGATAGAATAAGGGTAAAAAGATCAAGAGACTCTTGAATGGTGAACAACAGATGTCTTCTACCAAAGTAAAACTGCATCTCTAAAATTTCTATCCACAGACTTCTGGTCTTTGAGGGGTAAGCAAAGCAAGTTTAATATTTCCTCATGGCAGCCTTTCAAATACTATAGACATACATCTAAATACCTAGCTGTCATGTCCCATCTAAAGTCCTCTCTTCTCCAGGGTAACCATAGAGCTCATGTGAATCCTTCCTAGAATGTGGCATCCATTTAGATGTGATTGAACAGCAAAAAAAAAAAAAATACAGTGGGGATGTCAGAGAATCTCAGAGTTGGCAAGGACTCCACAAAAATATCCTGGAGAGTAACACTGTTCAATATAAATCTCTTTAACAATATTCCAAACAATTGTCATGATGTTTTGGTCCAAATCGTGAAATGTGTAAAAGTCAATTAAAATTGGGAAAAAATAAGTTATTTAGGTTGTGGAATGAGAGGTATTATGGTATAGAGGGGAAACACACTGGACATAGAGATGTAAAGCCTGGATTTGGCTCCCATACTCATAATAATTACTAGTTTAGTGACCCGTAGTAAATCAAAATCTCCCTAGATCTCATATTCCTCATCTATAAGATGGGAAAATAATATGTAGACCATTCACCTCAAAAACTGAAAAAGTTCTTTATATCTTACCAAGTATTATAAATTTAAAAGCTATTGGAAAGAAAAAATGAAGGAAAGAATGAAGAAAGAATGAAAAGAAGAAAGAAGAAGGGAGGAAGGAAACAAGCATTTATTATGTGCCAGACATTGTGCTAAGGTTTTACAAATATATTCTCACTTAATCCTCACAACAACTCTAGGAGGTAAGTACTATTATTATCTCACTTACATGTTTGAGGAAAATGAGATTGAAGTTAACTGACTTGCCCAGGGTCACGCAGCTAGTAAATGTGTGAGCTGGATTGGAACTCAGGTCTTCCTGACTCCAAGCCCAGTTCTCTGTCCACTGTGCTACCTAGCCTATTATGAATATCAGTTGTTTGTCCTTCATTTTTGAAGAGGACCAGTTACATCATGGGGTGATATCTTAAATTGTGTATGAATTGAATTTGAGAGAGGCAGAGCTCCACAAAGTCATTAGACTGTCTCTTCATGAGTTATCCAAGTCCAGTGGCAAAACAAAAGTCAAGGTGACTAGCAATGGCTCAAGATGCCATGGATGACCTTGACATCTTTGATGTGACCAAGCTCTCCACAGTGCCTGCTTCAGTTGCCTTAATGGCTGTTGAAATAAATTTTTCTCATTGCCCTATTGTACCGGGGAAGTCTTCACATGCTTGGAGTAGACAGTCCCCTAATTTGCTGATGGTTTTGAGGTCCATCTGTTGCCCTCAACCTGGTTTATAGCCAGTCTGCTGAGATGGTTTATTAGGAAGTGTCCATTGTTTATGCTGCAGCATCTTGGTGCCACAGGTAAATGCCAGGGTGAACACCAAAAGTGGATCAGCAACCCTGAAGAAAGCTTAGCAAGTTCTCACACCATAGGGGTGAGTCCTCCTTGACACCCCATGAATACCAGTAGTAAAATAATAGTAGTAACAATTTTCAATGGAATGAAAATAGAACACAGCCTGTAGCATTTTAAGAAAAGAACAAGACCAGAAGAAATGGAGACGAAGATAGATGACATGTTTATAGGGTCTAAAAGACCCTATATAGTGAAAGAAATAAAATGTGAAGTTAGATGAAACAGATATAAGAAGTATGTCCCTATCCTCAATCCCATTGTAACTAAAGAGACTATGCTGTGGTACCATTTTATCAGATGAGAATGGCTCTGACCGAGTTACAGAATTGTAAAATTGGTATGACCAATTTCTTGGTCCCACTATTAAAATAATCACTCATTCAAAAGCATAAGCTTAGTTAGCAAGTTACAAAGGGGTAGTGCTTCAAATCATTGGATAAAAATCAAATAACAAAAAGTATTGGACTGGTTGAGAGAATTAGACACAAATCTGGGCATATGTATATTGCAGAAGGAGATTCTATTAAAAGAATTTCAGCAACTGAGAGGAAAGGTGTGACAGCATTTTGATGATCCCAACCCTTGAGCCTATAACCAGACAAGATGGTTGGGGAAGGGACAGTCTACCCTGAGGTAATGTCACAATATCCCTCCCCTGCCCATTGACTAATAAGTCATCAGAGAGAATGAATCAGTAGCAAACAACATATCCAGCTGGAAGCTGGGAAAGGACAAATTAGACATACAAAGACGGGGCAGCATCAGGGAGTGTGACCTCTTTGGGGTGGACAGAAGGGTAGTTTCAGAATTCTACATAGGGCACACCTCTCAGGGCCTAGTAGAGAGTTACAGAGACTTCAAGAGAACTTCATGATGACTCCAGTAAGAGAAAATGCTTTCATCTAACTAGGAGCTGTGAGTTATCCCTTTGCCATATATACTCTCAGAGCCTGAGTTCACTTTCTCCTAAACTCTTGCTTATACTTTTGGGAGAGTGAGTTTTGGACATTTGGAAGAAATGTTTTTGTATCAACTATTCTCAGTGTCCCATCTAAGAAAATACCTTTTTTGAAAGCTGATTAACTCTGGTTGGTTAAGTGATAAAACAATATGGATTATACCAGCGAGTGAAAGCAGTCAAAACTCTTGAAGGGGAAGAAGTAGGTCATCATCTGGATCCCCAGTCGTCAGAGCAAATGAGTTAGGAAGTACCCTGGGGTGGGCGGGGCGAAGGGGTAGAGACAGAGGAGAGAATTCAAATTTGGTTTTGAAGAAACTCTGCCAAATCTGAATTCCCTCCTCTATCACATTTCTATATTAGTATATTTGTAGATATCGTCTCATTCTTTTTTCTCTTAGTATTTCTCACCCTTAGAAATATTAATTCATAATGAAAGTAATATCAAATGGAAACAGTGTCTTGTCCTTAGAGTCACTCTCTTCTAAGTTATGAGGCCCAGTGCTATACCCTGTCACTCCCTAGGAGATACTCAGCACTCCTAAGGCCAGCTTGCATTGCCTCTGTTTTTCTACGTTTTTCCTCCCTACCACCTTGAGTGTTAGACTGCACTGGGATGGGATGTAGTCCTGGGAAGTATATCCCTTTCTCAAAGAAAATGTTCTTACCTCATCACTCAACTGAAGCTGGCATTTCTAAATTACCAGTGATCTCTCAATTACCAAAGCTGATAGTCTATTTTTTTCCTTCTCAGCTTATCTGTTGCATTAGACACTGTTAATCGTTTTAAGTATTTCTTTTGTAAAGAGAAAATAGCTATCATATATTTGATCTCACATGTACGTTGATTATGTTTTTAGAAGAGATTGTATTGGTCTCTTTTGAGGAGATTCTAGGAAAGAGTCAAACCTAAACTTAGAGGGGCTTTACTTAAGGCTCTAGAGTGGTGGATGTAAGGAGCTGGAGACTATTGTAAAGAACTACATCCCTCCTCTCATTAGTCCAGGCTTCCCCAGGGCTGAACCCCATCCATGTTAGTGTGGAACTTGGGGTTTATATAGCTCTTTACAAATGTTATCTCTTTTTTATCTTTAGGACAACACTGAGAGCTAGATACTTTTATTATCCTCATTTTACAGAGGAAACAGAGGCAGAGAGAGGTAGAGTAATACCTGCAGTCACACAGTAACTATTTGAGGCCAGATTGAACTTGGGTCTTCCTAATTCCAGGTCTGACTCTCAATCTACTGGCAGTCAGTCAGTCAACAAGCATTTGCTAATTTCTTACTGTGTGCCCAGTACTTAGGAAAACAAGGATAAGCAGAAAGAAAGATAGTGTCTGTCTTCAGGGAGCTTATATTCCATTAGAGGGAGGATAACTCATAGAAGGGAGCTGAATTAAGCCAGGTTAAGGAGGCAGAGGAAAGTACCTGGCTCAGGTACATGACAGAAATTTCTGTGGAGATGAATCAGCAGAGCATCCTGAAGAGGGATGAAGGCATTTTTGGCCTGAGCCTTCTCCTTAAACTGGAGTCTTCTGACGGAACTGGTCAATTAGAAAGTGGAGAGTACTTCTGTTATCAGAAGTAGTCCAGGGTGAAGTAAGCTTCCGTAGTGAAGAGATGACATGATAGACGAAGTTCTGTAGAGATGAGTCAGCAGTACTGTCTAGAAAGGGATGAAGATTGCATTACCTAGTTGCCTGTAGTACATATGTATGTAGTTTTCTCTTTTTGGTTCTAAGTAAATTCTAACACTATCATCAAACAGTCATTGGGTGCTTACTACGTGTATTGTATTGTATTGTGCTTGGTGCTAAGTATGGAAAAAATGTATGACAGTTCTCAAGGAGTTGACAATCTAGTTGGAGATACAAGGGATATATTCATGTAGAAAAGATAAACTAACAAAAAAGACAAATCACAGTTAAAGAGTGAAGTCACAAGTTACATATGTAAGAGTAGCATTTGCTCAAGGCATACATGATTTCAGGGCTCCCCTTCCTTTCTCCCACTCTGAATGCTTCCTATCAGCCATTACGGCATTTTAAAAATTGGCTATTAAGCCAGAAATCCATGGATGTCCTAAAGAGGCAACGTTTATCCCTCAAAGTCTCTTCTACCTGCTGACCTTGAGATGTTAAGATGACTTTCTGAGCTCTGAAAGGTTGGTGGGAGGATGCCCTCTCCCCAACTGGGCCACAAGCCCTTGCCTTCCTAGATAAGCTTATGTCTGGTTGCCTCTTAGTTCTGTTTCCTTTCCTTTGGTAGAAGTCTTTGTAAGATCTCCACAGGAAGCTGGGATCCCTAGGCACCTGATCAGCAAGATATTTGCTCCCAGATCAGCTTATATTTGTACAGATTAGGCTATACTCAGTAGAGGGGAAATGTAAACTAGTTAACAAACCAGTCTTGCAAAGAAGATGTTTGCAAAAGACTCAACAAGGCTTGAATAAAATTAACCTCTGAACTGATCATAGTCTTTAGATCATTATTGTCTGGAATAACCTTTTCTATGTGTGGGAATTAAGACTGCTTGATCCATAACCTGATTCATGTTTGCACTCTGGGTGTCTTTGTATGGCACCATTGCCACCTGTTCTCCCCACCCCTAATCAGTACTGTTCTTCAGGAATCTGAGGTGAGGGTAGAATTAGAGTTCTGGGAAGAAATCAGGCAACCACAGAGCAATAAATGAAACCAGGGCAAACCTTGAGGATAAGCAGAGGCTATCGATGTCAAACAACAATAGCGAACATTGACACAGCATTTACTGTGTGCTAGGCATTCTGCAATTATTTGCTCATTTGGTCGTCACAAACAAGCCCGGGAGGTAGGTGCTATTAGTTCCTTCATATTATAGATGAGGAAACTCAGGGCAAACAGAACTTGTCCAGGGTCACCAAGCTAATGCATATCTTAGGCCAGATCTGAACTCAGGTTTTATTGACTCTAGGTTCTATACTTTATCCACTACACCCCACGAATGTCCCCATTTGCTAAAGTTGCTAGCCTTTGTGGCCTTAGGTGAGTGGGGCCTGCTAGCCCCTGGGATAGATTGGCATTATAGGATCATAGACCTAGAGTGAGAAGATACCTTAGAGGTTATCTAGTCTAACACTTTCATTTTATAGATGAGAAAACTGAGGCTCAGGGAGGCTATGCATCTTGCCTGAAATTAACTAAGTAATAAACATCAGACATAGATCCTCCAGAGCTAATATTCCATCTACTCTACTACAATACTTCCTTAAACAGCCAAATGAATTACACAAATAATAAATACAGGGGTGCAGAAGTGGGAGGTATTAAGAAACCTTATAGAATTGGAATTTTATCATTCTTTGGCATATTTCAGAAAGCAATAATTTAACATACCTATAATATCACTGAGAAATTTCTGTCTTAATATATATCACTGGAAGGGTCTAAAATCATAAATAAAAATGATATTAATACTAATTGTAAGCAATAATAATTACACTATCCCTATTAACCTCAGAAATATAAAAACGTGTCGATCTGTTTTTCGAGTGGTGCTTTATTCCATTCAATTCAACAAGCATTTACCAAATGTCAGCTACTGTACCAGATATACAAAGGTAAAAAATGAAACAGTCCTTACCCTCAAGAAGTTTACGTCTGACATTTTTTTTTGGAAAAGTAAAATAAAGCATTTGAGATAATCATTTTCTTAAAAGTATAAGTATGCAAGTTTATTTATTAAGAAGATTCAGTTTTGGCTTGGATCTCGGGGTAGACATCCTTCTATCTGTATTTCAGCTGGCCAACCCATGTATCTGTTTTTTCTGTCATCAGAATGGTTGATCTGTTTAAAAAGAAAATGTACACATTCATTTATTTATTCAACAAATTTTTATTGAGTGTTCACTGAAGAGCTGTATATATTATTTCTTAGGAGAGTATTTAGGAGGTCTAAATACTGGCAACTGAGTTATCATGAGTCTGTTGCTGGAATTAATCAGGTTATAGTTATATTCAATTAAAGGAACATTTCTTGATTACATATTCTGTGTCTGCTATGCCTGGTGGAGGACACAAAGATGAATGATTAAGTTGGAGAAATAATTTCTAGTCCTGGTTCTGTTGTGGACTGCCAGTATAATCTTGACTTCACATTTTTGGCTCTTGGCTTCCTTATTTGTAAACTAAATGGGTGGTACTACATGATTTTTAATATCTCTTTTAGACTATAACATTCTATGATATTACTTTAATAGAACAGGCATAGTGGTATGAAAATCTATAATGTCAAGAGAAGAATATTCAAGAACACTGAGCACTCAGTGGTTAATGAGTACAATTATGTGAAATAAGGTTCACTGGAAACAAGAAATGTCAGACTATATGAAAGGTGTGGAATGATATATACATATTCCTAATATTCCTACACATCAGGAAGATTATTTGGCAACAGTATGAAATACGACTTGAAGTAACAAGACACTGAATGGTCAGTCTGGAGCCTTGGTTATTACTAATGGGGACTTGAACTAGGGAAGTGAGAAGAGGAGAAGAAAGCTGGGGAAGGAGATGAGAGATCTTTCAGAGGCAGAATTAATATTTGTCAACTAAGTGGATGTGAGGGTAGACACAAGGATGAGAAGGAAGAAACAAAGATGACTTTGAAGTTATAAGTCTGGGTAACAGAAAACATGAGTGCTCTAGATAGAGAGCAAGTTTTAGAGGAGATGGGTTCTTTTTTGGATTTGATAATTATGAAATATTGGTGGAATATTTAAAAGGAAAAGTGGCTGGAAGATATTTTAATCAATTGTCCTATAACTCATTTCCTTGTAACTTCTTTGAAGAAAGGCTTTCCTTTCCTCTTCATAAATTGTCTTCTCATACTAGAATGTATGGTCTTCAAGACTTGTTTTTCATTCCCAGGGCTTAGTACAATCAATCCTTTTCATTCATTCATTCATTAGAGGTGTAGGAGAAGACCCCAGAACAGAACCTTGTGTTCTATCCACAGTTGTGAGCATAATATGAGTAATGACAAAGCAAAAGCACCTAAGAAGAGGCAGTCAGAAAGGTAGGAGAACCAAAAAAACATCTCATCAGGCAATGAAACAATCACTGGCATCCTTGCAGAGGGCAGTTTCAGTTGAGTGATGAAATTAAAACCCAGATTATAAAGAACTGAAGAATGAGTAAGAGGAGAAAAAGTGAAGGCAATAAGGTTAGACAGCTTATTCTAGGAAATTTGGCTGAAAAAGGAAGGCAAGATATGGTGAAAATAATAAGATATAGTGAGACTTTTGTTTTTTGGGTTTGTTTGTTTGTTTAGATGGGGAGATTTGGGCGTTTATAGGCAGAAAGGAAGGCGTCAGTAGATAGCAAGTGAAAATTTGGAAAAGAAGGGGCATGAGTAGGGACAATCTGGAAAAGACATGGAATATGGGATCAAGGGTACCTGTAGACAGGTTGGCCTAGAGCAGAGGTGTCAAACTCAAATGGAAACAGAGGGATCCTTATGGGTGACATACTGATTTCATTTAAAAATGTAATGTTTTCTATGTTTTAATGTTTTTTAAAAGTTTTGTTAAATATTTCCCATTTATATTTTAATCTGATTCAAGCCACATTTGGGAGTATTGAAGGTCATACATCTGACATCTCTGTTTTAGTGAAGGGAGACTTTTTCATCATCAGAAGTTGGAGTAAAGGAAGATACGGTGGGGATTATGAAATGACAAGAAGGGGAGAAGAGGGAGTTCTGGTCATACGTCTTAGAGAGGTTTTTTTCTCTCTACACTGTCACTTGACAACCTCATTAGTTTTCATGGATTCAATTATCATCTTTATGCAGATGAGTCCCAAAGATTTTAGAGGCAGGTAGGTGGCACAGTGGTTAGAGCATTGTGCATAGCGTCAGGAAGACCTAAATTCAAATCCAGTCTCAGACACTTATTAGGTATGTGACCCTGGACAAATGATTTAACTTCTGTCTGCCTCAGTTTTCTCAACTTTGAAATGAGGATAATCATAGCATTTGCCTCCCAGAGTTGTGGGCATCAATGAAATAATATTTGTAAAATGCTTAGCACATTGCTTGGCACATAGTTGTTCTTTTTCAGTCCTGTTTAACTCTTTGTGACCCCATTTGGGGTTTTCTTGGCAAAAATACTGAGATGGTTTGTCAATTCCTTCTTAGCTCTTTTTTTACAGATAAGAAAATTGATGCAAACAGGGTTGAGTGATTTGCTTAGGGTCACAGAATTAGTAAGTGGCCAAGACTAGATTTGAACTCAACAAAATGAATCTTCTTGACTCCAGACCTGGCACTCTAGCCATTGTGCCACCTAACTGCCCATTGGCATACATAGTAGGCACTTGATAAATGCTTATCCTCCTGAGTTCCAATCCCACATGACTAATTCCATATTAGACGTTATAAGTTGTATATCCATCTTAAATCTTAAATCCAGCCTATCCAAAACAGAACTCATTATCTTTCACTCCATACCTTCTGCTCTCCAGAACTTTACTATTAGTTTTCCGGGTACTTTTATCCTGCTTGTCACTCGGGTTTTCAACTCATTGTTGTCTTTTGATTCATTTACTGCTTATCTCCAATCAATTGCCAAGTCCTGTCATTTCTGCCTGTATAAATCTCTTCTCTAGTTAGTCCTCTTTTATCCACTTAAGCAGTCACTACCCTTGTTACAGAACTAATTACCTCACACCTGGACTATTGTCATAGCTTTCTATTCCAATAGATATTCTACTCAGCTACAAAATGACTTTCCTAATTCTCAAGTCTGCATTACCCCATACTCAATAAACTCCATTTGCTGCCTGTTGCCAATGGAATCAAATACAAACTCTTCTGTTTGGCATTTAAGATTTCTCACAACTTGGTATTATTCTAGGCAACCAGGTGGTACGGTGGATATCATGTTGGCCTTGAAGTCAGGAAGGCCTGAATTCAAATTCTGCTGTGATCCTAGTCAAGCCACTTAACCTCTTTCAGTCTTAGTTTCTTAATTTGTTAAGTGAGGATAATAAATGCCATCTACTTCACAGGCTTGTTTTATGAATTGAATGAGATAACAGTTTATAAACTGCTTTACAGACTTTAGAGTACTGCATAAATGTTAGCTATTATTAGTTATTATTAATTATTGTTATTAATATCCTACCTTTCCAACCTTCCTACAGACTATGATTTTCTATGTAAGGTACTCTGGAAATGCATCCAACTGAAATGAGGTCACCTGACTGGTTTGTTTCAATTTTCACATCTATCACTTATAAAAAAGTTATGGTGCTTTGTGAAAGATTTCACGCATGGCTCCACTTAGAAATCTGAATCCTTTCCTGCAATGCCAAGATTCCTTTATGAAAGTGAAGAAGTAAATAGGAATTTGTTGATATCTTTAACCAACTTAGTTTTAATAGATCTCAGTCTTAGAAATATATATTTGCTTTAAAGGGTTAATAACTTTATTCTATTCCATTAACTGCCTTTTGACATCAGGTTGAATTTTTACACTGTGTTTGAGAAAGGGGAATATTAGAAGAAAATAATGTTATACAAAATCTTCTATATGCTTTTTCTGAAGGCCTGATAACTTTATATCAGCTGTATCCCACCTCACTGTGATTAGTAAGACTTTGCTATCTGTAGATAAACTTTCCAGACCATGATTTTTCTTTTTGAACTTCATTTGCAAGATTGTTGTGTCCTTGAGCCAGTGTTTCAACTCTTCAGGGAAAATACCAGTAGCTCAATGGGAGTGACCTCTGTGACCTAAGGCCCGTGGATATCTGTCCCTGGGAGAAGGGCTGAAAAGGCAAACTTAAGAAGGATAAGTCAGGACCTTCTTGACTCAGCTTCCCATAAAAGAAATCTTTCTACCTGATTAATTGTGAGCCTGGCAGTGGTATCTTATCATTACAATATTCTCAGCTGGAATCAAAGGATGTTTTAGTCATTCTGGATTTTGGCTTGGAGATTGCTTTTCCTTTCATTGCAAAATCTTTATAACTGGGGCAAGTCCTTCTGATGGGGTGCTTGGATGCCTGTGCTTAGACCCCAATTCTAAAATGACATTACTCTTTAAAAATCACATTTCTCCCTAGCCTCAAAACACTATCCCAGGCAGCTTCTCCCCAGCCCAAGGACACAACCTGCCCCAGCAACAACTGTTATCTCCCTTCCTGACATAGCAGCCAGCTGCACTTGTGGAACTTATTAGTCTGAACGAGCTGTGTACTGACTGAACAGGCTGTGTACTGGGTCATAATGACATATGTATCCTAGACTTACACATACATATACTCCCTTACATTTATCTTGTCTAATAAGCCATTGATGAGAGCAGCCTGGTATTCCTTAGTCAGCCCTGACCATTAGTTGACTTAATGATGTTTCAGGTCTCCATGTAGCTCCCTGCTTGGGCTATTTCCCGATGAAGTCTGGGTAAAATACCTGCAGAGTAGATACCAAAAGTGCATGTTCCTTTAAGAACTAACCATTCTTTAACCACTCTCTAATCCCATCTTGAATCACCTAATTGGCATATTTGGCACATGGAATATCCTACAAAAACTATACCTGTATCCGTCTAAGGTTGCAGGATCTCTAAGAACTCTTGCCTGCTGACAAGCATAATAAATCTTTACCTTAACCTCAACAGTGCTTGAGTCTGTGAATTCTTCTCCAGACAGCCCATGAAGGGAACTCTGGTCTTGGAATTCCTGTACCTTGCCCGCCTTCCAGCCCTCATCACTTCTTCATGTAATTCTTGTTGCAATACTTTAGCTGTTTTCAGTCTGAGATTCCATGCCCTGAACAACTAAGAATATGAATTAGTTGGCCCTGTCATCTGCTTATTTATAGTTATATATTCATGTATAAGACAAGGTCTTTACATTTTTTAAATGTTATGGGAATAAATAGACAATGATGTAAGAGTTTGTGGGACCAGAACATGTGTGTTTATGTATGTGTGTATATGTATATACAATGTATATGTGTATGTGTGTGTATATATACATATGTGTGCATGTATGTATGTATAGAGGTATATATAGATATATAGAGAGGTAATATAGGTATATATATGTATACATATGTGTATATATGTATATATGTGCATATAAATTAATTCGTAATTAAATCTTAACCATCTTCAGTTTTGCTTTCAATTAAAGGATTTGCATTAAAGAAGAATAATTTATGGAATATCCTGTGTTACCTCAAAGGAAATTCCATTTTTGTAAACTTAGGTTTATTATTTAATGTGGTATTAACACTTGTATAATAAGCATTGGTCTGAAATGCAAGCAGATTGCACAAAGATTTAAAGTGGATTTGAGAGCACTGGTCTATATGAGTGGAATATCCAGTTCATTTGAACTTAGTAACTGAACATGTTTTATTACAGACAACTCATTTGATATATTCTGATATTATTTATTTACTCTACTCAGACCGCCCCCACCACAGTATCTTTTGGATGAATTCATTTGTTTGCACAGAAGTCACCTACTTACAAAGGCGGTTGTTATTAGATCCCTAGGACCTTCACATCCTCCAGAGCAGGAATTGAGTTGTTCTATTAATATGTTGACAGATATTTTGAGTTTTTATGCTCTGGGCATTCAAATATTATGATGGCTCTGTATATATATACATAATACGTTTTCACTGATATGTATTGGAGCTAGCACATTGGTAAAACATAGTATCTTTTATTAAAAAACAAATTCGTAAAGTAATAGATGCAGGAGAGTGTTACAAATTAAATTAATTCTGTTCTTAGAATGACAGAAAAGTGTATGAAGGAAGATTGTTTTGTTTCATAATGGGATATTCTGCTAGAATTTGTTTTAACTTTATCTGGTAGTTTTGTTTTAAAGCATGTTTTATACTGTTTGAACCTTTTTTCCTTCCACTAATATTATTTTGTTTCATTGCCAGGTTTACAAATTTTGGTAATCTGTACTCTGTCTTTAGGTTTTGTCTATCTACTTTTTAAATGTTGTCTGAAATATGTCACTATTATGGTATTTTTAGATAAACGGCATTTCCAAACCAAGTGTAAATTATGTTAGAGCCAGCCTTAATGAAGTGCCTTCTATTTTAATTTGTTTTCCTTCTTCTCTGAAAGGTAATTAAGTCTAAGCCTCTAAGTCTACCCCAATATCAAAATACTTATAAGCATCCTCGATATGTGTACCTGCTCAAGAAATTTCTGGGGATTATTGTTGTAATTCATTTCTTTTTTTAACAATTAATTTCTAATGAAGATGCAAAAAGATGTGCTGAAAGTATATTGCATATTCAATTAAATCAAGATGGCTAATGAGAGTAACTTTGACCACTGCTCTATGTACCAATGCCAATTGATTTATAAGACATTTGAATCAGTCCAGTAATGCCTGTTGCTGACAGCATGGATCAGTTCTTCCTTGAATGCCTTCAATAACTTAAAATTAAGTAGAGGTAAGATGCTATATTAGGCAGTAGTGTTCAATATTATACAAACATTCATATACACACATATGTGTATTTCTACACATACATACACACACATGTAGAAACCTAAAGAATCATTTTGACAATTTGATTGTAGATTTGCTAGCCTCAGAAATTATATGTACATTTTCCCACTATTCATTGCACATAGATGTTTTGTCAAATCATCCAAATATTTTCATGAAAGCAACTGCTCTAAGAACATGCCTATTCCAGAATGCCGAGGAAGGGAGATTTCTGGAAGACCAGATGACTTCAGTAGCAGATGTTCTCAAAAAAAAAAAAGCAGCCGGATGAGATGTCTGAGCCCTAAGATATGATGGACAGATAAAATGGACAGTGGGAGTGAGTTACCATTTCAAGCATCATAGTTCTTAGTACGGACTGTTTGTAAAGGGGACTGCCCCCAACTGCTCCTGGCAATGCATTGGTCACCTCAATGCCTCCCTTGGTCAGCAATGGACATAGCTTCTAGGCTGTTCCTCTTTTGAGACTCCCTGGTAGTTGAAATGTATTTAACCCTGGTCCCCTCAACCCCAGCTGCCCACCCTCTTGGGTACTCTTGCCTCCTGGTGCTACATTGTGGCCCTGACTTGCAATTCCTTTGTTTTGGTTAAAAGACCCTCGGGTGTGTGTGTGTGTGTGTGTGTGTGTGTGTGTGTGTATGTGTTGTGGGGAGAGAGTTGCTGTTTTGGCAATCTTTATTTCAGGCTGACACTTTATAAACTCAGCTTAAATACCACTTTCTTGTTGTTGTTTAGTTGTGTTTGACTCATTGTGACCCCATGGACTATAGGATGGACTTCTGTCCTCTACTATTTCCCAAAGTCTGTCCAAGCTCATGTTCCTGGCTTTCTTGACACTAAGCCATCCATCTTATCCTCTGCTGTCCCTTTTTCTTTTGCCTTCAATCTTTCCCAACATCAGCATTTTTTTCCAATGAGTTCTGTCTTCACATTACATTATCAATATATTTCAGTTTCAGCTTTAGTATTTGTCCTTCCAGTGAACAATCTTGCATTAGTTTCTTTAAGTATAAACTGATTTGATATCCCTTCCACTTTCTACATAAGGTTTTCTTTTGTCCCCAAGCTGTTAGTGCTTTCCTTTCTAGAATGCCTTCTATATGTTCCGTATATACTTATATGTGCATAGTTTGTCTCCAAGTTAGAATGTAAGCTCCTTGAGGACATGGATTGTTTTACTTTAGTGTTTGTGTCCTCAGTGCTTCAGTCCTGCAAATTAAGAGAATGCAGCAAGAAGAGGCTAGGCTGCTCAGTTATTACAGGGAGTCACAGTTTTGAAGTAATGGATCACCAGTACTTGATATAAAATTTGAGCAGGAAAGTTGTCTATCATGAAGGAAATAATCTTCTCATTCTTTGTGATCAAAGTAAAGCCCAGGTAGAATATCTGAGTTTTGTAGATTTTTGTTTAAGAAATTTGCAACTCCAGAGAAATCAGCAATGGCAAAGTAGAAAGACCATAGGATTTTGAAGACTCGAGACAACTTAAGGAGCTGTGTGATTTTTGAAAAAAATCACTTGGACCTTTATGCCCTTCCAGTTTCCATCTAAGACTGACAACAATGAACATCAAATAACAAGTATGTTGTGAATATCAAATGAGATGGAGAATGTTAAAGCAGTTTAAATTTAAATGTAAGCTACTGATATTATTAGCACTCATTGTTATGACTGCCACAAATCTTGATTTTAGGTAGGATTGGGGGGAGAACAGAACTACTCTATATTTTATAATCATAAATAATAAATGAATAAAAATAATCATGCTACTAAGTCTTATACTTATTATTTTATTTTATTTACCTTTATTATTGCTTTGTATTTATTTTGGTGGGTATCTGGGGTGGCACAAATCATTGATGTGTTAGTACACTTTGCTGAAAATTGTTCAAAAGATGATTAAAAACCAACAAAAATCCCACCTACCTTTTCTCTTTGAATATTTTCTGGGAAATCAACACCTTTTCCTCCAAGAAATACCCAACTTGACCTGAATTTTATATTCTTTATTTCTTTACTGCCCAATTCTTCTATGGCATTTTTAGCATCATCCTTTAATCTGCATCATAAAGGGAAAATATGTCATCATTTAGCATTTGGGATATATAAAACTTTATCCCAGAAGTAACAGAAGTGCCTCAAAAACTGTATCTTGAATATCTTACAGTCAAGTGTGTTTGTTGGTCATTGAAGTTTTCTAAACTTTTATTCTTGTTCAGATTCTCAGTTTTATTCTTTTATTCTTGTTCAGATTCTGTTTTTAGAGGTATCTGAAAGAGTTTGTCTTAGAGCTTAGGTGAGCATGCACTCTCACTCTGCCATCTTGGCTCTGCCTCCCCACCTCAATCTTTTATTTTTTATGCAACAAAATCACCTTTCATGAAAGCTGGTTCCCCATATATCTTTGTTTGTCTTTTGCCAAGATGACCATGTCAAAATGTTTACATTTTCATCTGTCTTCACCTCAGTTGTCATGTTCTATCCCTCGTAGTTTCAATTCCTAATCGACAAGGCAGGTGCTCAAACATATAAATGTCACATTTCTTTCTTTGTATCTTAAAGGAAGAGATTCTTGTGAAGGCTATTAAATTTTTGTGTGTGTACCTGATCTCATCCTCTCTCACTTGCCTACTGTAAACCTTAGCTATTTCATTAGACTGGCAAAATAGACTTCCTGCACACTCTCTCTGTCTCTGTCTCTCTCTCTTTCTGTCTTTTCTCTCTCCCTTCTTCCCTCTTTCCTTTTTTCCTTCCCATCCTCCCTTTCTCCCTCCATCCCTCCCTCCATCTCTCTCCCCTCTGTTTTTCTCTTTGTGTCTCTCTCAAGGGTCTGAAGATTGTCTTGTGTCCCTTTGGATTGTAACATCCACCTCTTCTGTCTTCCTTTGTCAGTGACATTTTCCAGGGAAGGTCTCATCAGTCCCCATTTGCCTATTCTCTGGAGCAGCGATGATAATGAACTATCAAGCACCTTTACCTGGTGCTACCATCATCATGTGTCACCATCAAGATTAGAGACTTCTGCGGGGCATTTTTAATGAACTGGATCAATGGTCCAGAGTTATCTGTTGATAGAATACAAAACAGTCTTAGCACCTAGCTGTAAACTAGATGAACTTTAAGATCTATTCTAGCTCTAATATTCTATAACTCTCTTTTAGCTTCTCAGTTAACTACACAACCACAGACCATGCAAATGGTATACTTAGACTTATACTATAAATCTGTTCTTAGAATTTGACCTTAGAAGTTAGTTCTAGGACTAGCTGTGTGTCTGCACAGTTCAATTCAATTCAGATCAACTCAACAAAGAATCATTATGCAGATTACTATGCTAGGTTAATTTCTATTACTTTGGATCTTAGTTACCCAACCTGTTTAGACTCAAGTTCAAACTTCCTTCCAGCTCTATAATTCTGTAACCTAAGTGGAATCTTACAACATGCCTTTTTGGGTACTTCATTATCTGAGTCTGTGGTGTCCATGATTTAGCCATCTTACACAGAATTCTGCTTTACTAAAATATAGTAAGATATAAACAAAATTGGTTGTTTCATTCTAAGAGTTATAACCTTTCATTGAAAATCCTCAAGTCCCATATTCATTAATTTTGTTCAATATCTTATATTGTCAGCCCTAAAAATGACCAAAACTGCTAATCCATAGTGAAATTGGTTGACGTGAGCATGATTGCTATTTCTTTCAGTGAATCTACAGTGGATAAAAATAATCAAAAGGCTCTAAAAGTTTTGTTGTAGTTCCTGATCAGAAGTAACAAAGTTTTGAAAGATGAAAAGGCAACAGGAAAAGAAAAGAGGAAAAACTAGAGGCTTGGCTAATTAATCAGATGGATGAATCAGTTCTTGAATAATCGCAAGTTGACTAAAAATAAAATATGAAATATCCACAATTATTTATGTTTTACATATTACTTTAAGATTTATAAAGTGTTATATCAACATTATCTTATTTGATCCAGACAGCAATCCTTTGAGAGAGTAAAAATAGTATTATCTCATTTTTACAGCTGAAGAAATTGAGTTCAGAGACGTTAAATGATTGTCCAAATTTATACAGGCCTGCACATTTGAACTCAAGTCTTCTGAAGCAGCTATATGGTCCAGTAAATAGAGTGATGGGCCTGAGTGAACTCAGGAAGACCTGTGTTCAGATCTGGTCTCAGATATCTACTGGCTAGCTGTGACCCTGGAAAAGTCATTTTACCTCTGTTTGCCTTGGTTTTCCCATCTGTAAAATAGGGATAATAGGAGGATAACATCCCAGGATTGTTGTGAGGATCAAAGGAGATAAGAATTGTAAAGCATTTAACACAGTGTTTAGCACATAATAGCAGCTATATAAATGTTAGTGACTATGTTTACGATTTTGATTATTCTGTCTCCAAATCCAGTGCTTTACGCATGTTTTCTTTTTGTAAAGTTTCTCTGCATCCCAGGAGAGAGAATGATAGTTCTAATCTAAGTAACTAGAGAGGAAAAAAAATAGCCATGATGTAATCAGATTCATTCATATAGGATTTCCACGCAATTGACTGAAACATGAAGAAAATACAAGATCACGTTATCATTGTTTGACTACGTAAAAAAAAGATTTGATTCTTTAGAGCAAAAAGCTTCCTTAGAGATTCTCCAAGAAAGCATCTAACATGTGTACAGATCATATAAGTTTCTTTCACAGATGAAACAGAAGTACTTCAGAAGAATTCAACCATCCTAATTATTAATACTAATTCATGTCCCAAACAGAGATTTATAGAATAATGCGTATAGACAGTGGTCATACAGTTACTGAGTATTTGAGGCTGGATTTGAACTCAGACCTAACTAATTCTAGAACCAGCACTGTATTCAGTGTGCCACCTAGAGACATTCCCTTTAAGTTTTGTCATTAAGAGGCAGGGATAACAGAAATGCTTTTTTGGTATCCACATCATCATAATAATAAATGACCTAGAAGAAAGTCCCAAGCATCTTTCATGGACACAGATAAGGGAAAAACTATGGTTAGGTTTTGATCTGTATGATTTGAGACTGTGCCTCATAAGAGGCATGAATCACTCATCTACTGAAGGCTGGATGAAGAAGTCTCTCCACATGGCTGAAAACCAAGAACATGATCCCATGGGGCTTGAGGAGACAATGTCATAATTCCAGTACTTCTGAATACAAAAGAGAAATTGATAGCAGATTTCAAACTTCCACAGTGCAGGGACTGTGGCTTTTAACTTGCTTTGCCAAGTGTATAATAGCACATTGCAATATAGAGACCTAAGAAATGCTTCTTGGTAGATTATACTAATAAAATATCATTAATCATTGTTATTTGAGAGGCTGTAACATGGAAATGAACTCTGATTTGTTCTGCTTGGACCCAGAAGGCAGAATGAAGAGAGTTGAAGTTGCAAGGAGGAAAATTTAGATTTGAGGTAAAAAAAGACTTCCTAACATTTGGTGCTAAACCAGAATAGAATGGGCTGCATTGGGAGAGAGTGGATTTAGAGGTCCTCAAGCAAAGGGTGCTATTGCTGACTATTTGGTGGGTAGCCACTGGTCAAGTACTGTTTATACTAAAAGTAGACTCTAGATTCTTTCACTACAGATCCCTTTCTTCCCTTGTTAGATAAAGGGTTAGAAAAAGAACGAAAGAATGAATGAAAAAAATGAAAAAGAAAGAATGAATGACTTCTCTTTCTAGACATTGTTAACTATATGAGAGCATTTGATTTTCTAGAGCAAACTATAACCTTAAAGGCTGAAAGAATTTTTGTAGACCAATTTTAATAAATACTAATGTAGAGAAATTAATTTGGTTGGCTCAATAGCAAAGGAGAGATGATACACAAAGAAAATCAAACATTTTTAGTTTAATGCCCCTTAGAATGGAAAGGGATTTTATTCTTTCAAATACAAAAAAAATTATTTTTCTTACCTCCTTCATACATGTCAAAATATTGTGTATGTATAACTTTCCCAGTGTTATCTGAAAAAGGAAACAAAAGGCTTTAAAAACAGTGCATCTGACCGCATGTTTTATCTTGTAATAATTTAAAGTCCTTAAAGTTTAATTTCAAGGAGATGGAAGTTTGTACTTGCTAAAATAAAGTAACAGGGTACTCAGGATTTGCTGCCAACAGACACGCATAATACAGATAAGAATTTGGGCTAGGTGCATGGAGAGCATTGACCTTGCTTCTTTAACCTATCACCTTTCTGGCTCAAATTTATTTGTGTCTAAGCCAGAGAATATCTTGGGGATGCATAAGATTAAAGGAACCCTAAATTAAGTAGTAATCTACAGCAGAGGATTTTAATCTCTAGTTCAAAGACTGGGGGGGTTGAAGAGGAAAGATCTAATCTCAGCCTTGGCACGTACTGCCTTTTTTTGTTAACTGGATAACTATAAAGAACTGTTATCTAGTTCAGAGAATCAGAGAAAAGTTCTTATCACTAGACCTGCAGACCCCAGGAAGCAGAGATGACATACCAAGGGAAGAGCAATCTATTGAAAGCAGTATCACCTGATATGTATATGTATGATGACATCCCCCGAAGATATTAGAGTCTTATAGCATTAGAATATGTTTCCTTATCATATATATTCCTCATGCATGATCCCTGTACATTTTTATTTCCCTCTTTCCCCAATGGTAGTATATTTATGCAACAATGTGTCCCACATTTATGGGGGAAGAAGTGGTCTGCTACAAGTATTATCACTATCTCATGTTATTAAATGCCTTTTATTTAACTCTGGCTTAATGGAAAGAAGTGAAATGCATCACTAGGGGCTTGGGAACTATTGTTTGGAGTGGATGTGGTCCCACACAGTACTTAAAAGCTGAGATAGATATTCTGAGAATTCTACCTAAGAGAGAGGTTGCTGTAAGGCTCACATAATGACAGGACTTCAAAATTTCTAGAATTCTACAGGAAACATGTAGAATATTTGCCTTGTACAAGGCCTGATGAGGAAAGATTTGATTTATAGGACAGACAGAAGTGATTTTAATATGACTTCTAGTCACATACAAGGAGAGAACCCTTAAAGAATGCCTGGTTGTCATTGGAGCAGACTGGCAAAAACACAATTCTACTTCGGTTCTATTTAACCAAAGACTATGACCATCAGATTTACTCGATCATGGGCCACTGTGTTGATTCAAGGAGGTGACTGAGGTGTTCTTGCATTAGTACTGGGAGAGGGTGGGATTGAAATGGCAACATTGTTTCAACCCAGCCAGGGTGTGGAGGTGGGAATTTCCAAGTATTTGTGAACAGGACACCTTTCTTTCATTACATGTGTCTGGGTGTGGTACCTTTCTCTTGCACAGAAGCATAGGATAGAGCACTATGTTCAGTTCCGGTTGCCACATGGTAAGTAGTTAACCACACCATATGTGCAAACAGAAATAACATGAATGATGCAGCGTCAATCCACAGACCAAAAACGTGTGAAGTACAGTGCCTTTGGATACCATGTCTTAAGAACAATGATTTAAAAGAACTGGGGATGTTTGCATTGAAAAGGGGACTATTTTTAAGACATAAGCAGCTAATATCATTTGGAAGAAGGTTTAAACTTATACTCCAAAGGATAGAGTGAGGATCAATAGAAGTTACATGGAGGCAGATTTTAGCTCAATATAAGGAAGAATTTAATAACAGTGAGAGCCATTAAAAATGGAGTGCACTGTTTGTGAAGTAGTGAGTCCCCAGATCATTGGATTCATTCAAATAAATTAGATGACTAGACAACCTGAAGCACTGGATTGAGGTCATGTATCTATAAGAACAGAGAGAATTTCTACATGTAGTAGAAGGTTAGCTCTCTGAAATCCCTCTATAATTCCAAGTCTATGATTCATTCAAACCGAAACAGTACAAGAAACAGCAGAATGATAGGAAAAACCTGGCTTCTGCCTTTATAAACTGAGGAAGATTCTAGGGAAAAAGCAGTAGGTTCTAAGAGCCACCTACCATTCTTTGCCTAAGGAAAATTGCTTTTGTTGACAAAACACCCAACTTCATTCAGCTGGCCAGGATACCATTCATGAATTTTTCTTTCAAAGCAAAACACATTTACAAGCTCAAACACATTAGCTTGGGCTCTTAATAAACAGAATGAAGTGATTCATGATTAATATATCTTATAAATAATGAGTAAGTTTAATTCCCACAATTCTTAAATGTTAAAAGGATCCTCCATGTTTTTTTTTCCAGTAACGGAGTAAATGATAAGCCCTCTATGCATAGGGATCATGGATTTTTTAATTTTCACCATCATCTACTAAACTGTAGGCAGTTACACCAAGGTAGCAACAGTCAGGTGCTAAGAAGCTGCTGGCCTAATTGTACTTACATACTACCTAATTAGACAGAAAGTTGTTTTTTTTTTTTAATAAGATCCTAGGAGGGCTACATTTGGTTCATAGATTTGGATGCTGTGGAAAGCACTAAAATACAAATACTATAGACTGCAAGGTGTCCATAAAGAATTTTGATGAATCACTAAGTTTCTTTTTTTAAAAAGTTCCCTCCGTGCCTCCCTCCCCATATATTGAAAAAGAGGAAAGCAAAATTTTTTTTTAACAAATGTGCTTAGTCAAGCAAAAGAAATTCTTTCATTGGTCATGTCCAATCTCCTCTCTCATATATATATATATGCATATATATATATGAGCTGTTTATATATATATATGTATGTATGAGCTCATATATATATCAGTTTATACCCTGAAATCCATTAGGGATTATTGTCACTATCTCTATGTCAGGATAAGGGTTTTATTTAAAAATTAAATTACCTTTTTTAATTAACAAAAATATTAAATCATGAGGTTTTCAAATCTAGTATAAGAGAAGTAATGGGACAACATTTAACTTACAATTCACAATGGCAATGTTGATACCTCTTGCCACATTACCCTTCTCTTCACTTAGAAGCCTGAAATTTAAATAAGCATTAGTTAAGAATTTAATTCTTATTAAGAGGCAAATATTCCTAACTTTTCCAGGATCTGTTTTTTATTATTTATTGCAATTCAATAAACATCAAGTACTGTTTGAAGAACTTTAAGTGCCAGAGGAAACATAAAAATTTGATATGCTGTGCAGTTTATAATCTAGAAATAAATATGATAATCTTCTTCAAGAGGATGGAAATTGGCTCAGAAGGTCCCTGTGGTCCTTATAATCTTCAGTGCCTACTACTGTGTCTTGCACATGTTAGGTGCTGATCAATAAGTACATATTGATTTATTAATTGATTGCTTTAAATAGCTGATGAAACTCTTAGATAGAAGTTATTTACTCATTTATAGTGAGCATGAATAATTTAATTTCTCTTGTAGTGATTAATGATTAAATGGAAATACCTATTAACATTCTAAACCAGACTTCTCACAGTCCTGAATATTTAAATTAAGAGTTTAATGTGAAAATTGAAAAAAAAATTGGAATTATGTCTAATAGTAGGTATGTGATTCAAGGGAAGCCCATATTTTCATGAGAATTTCTACATTTAATGAAACTCCAAATGATGATCACTAAATAAGAGATACAAAGAAAGCAATGTCAACTTATGATCATTCAAAAATGTACATGGTCTTGGGGCTCTGGGCACAGCTGAACTGGGCTTCTATAAGGTTGAAGGGGTTATGTAAGCTAAACTTTAGGAAGAATATAAATGCAGTAAGTAGGACTTATCCAAAACCAATTGTCAGGTGAAGTTACCAAGCTTTCAGTTACATGCTGATAACCATAAAGTACTTGTTACTATTCAGTTGTTTCAGTCATGTCAGACTCTTTGTGATCCCATTTGGGGTTTTTCTTGGCAAATATACTGCAGGGGTTTTCCATTTCCTTCTCCAGTTCATTTTGCAGATGAGGAAACTGAGGCAAACAGAGTTAAGTGACTTGCCCAGGGTCACACAGCTAATAAGTATCTGAGGTCAGATTGGAATTCATAAGAACTTTTTTCTGCAGCCGTCATTACTTAGCAATGTTAGTTCTTTTTTTATTTTTTAACATTTTAATAACAGACAAATATTAATCCAACTTTCCTTTTTCAAGGGTGAAAATTAATTATTTCAGTGATTCAGACTGATACTTACAGCTCATCCTCAAAGCAAATTTTGGCATATTTATCCTTACCACCACCACTCAGTAACCGATAGGCATAGGTGTTAGGTGGGCACGAAGTCCAGTGGTCACATTTTTGTCTTTTGGGGAGTGGAGCTGCAATGAAAAGGGGTAGAAAAGTTGGCATTTGGAGAGAATCAAGAAGGCAATAAATATGTGAACACTTCTGTCTATCTTCTGCAAACCATATACCCTAGATCTCAAAATATTATCAGGGAGTAGTAATCACAAATTTCTGTGAATAAAATAATTTTTTTCATATTAGTTTTTGAAATCAAGATGTGTAACAGCAGTAGTCTAGTTAAGAGGTAGGAGTAGGGAATATGAGGGGAATGGTACCCATCTGTGATAGAAGTCCATCTCTTTTGTGATAAAAGGTTAAGTAATCTGTCGAAGGTCATTCAACTAATATATGTTAGAGGTAGAACTTGAAATATGTTGGTCTGACTCTAAGGATAGATAGCCCTCTTTCCCTGGTACCAATTCAGCTTCTCTAGCAAAGGGAAGGAGAGAAAGGTAAGGAATTACCCACGACAGGGTCAAAATTAGTTGCTATAATACTTGGACTTAAGAAACAAATATTCCCCAAGAGGACGAAAATGGCCTCTAAATGAACTCAAATGGACAAAAACAAAAAAGGACTACAGATTTACATCTAGTTTGTGGTGATTTGATGCTATGGTGTGTTCGTCCTTCGTTGCCGAAGAAGACCATGCCATCAGAGAAATAATGATGCTGGGGTAGTTTCTTCCAAATATACTTTAGCTAATAATAGGAGCAGCTTCTAAAGAATAATAATTAGGTGATGCATATGACATATTGGACAGAACCATGTAAAAGGCCTGTGTTCATATCCTGCCTTAGACACATACTAGTCGTGGCATTGGGTGAATTTAGCCTATCTGGGGCTGAATTCAGATAAGAATAAGGTTTATCTTGTAATGGTGGAGAGACTGTCCAAGTCTAATTCTTATGAGAATGTATAGCATGTGTGACTGATACAGTCCTACTATTGAATATTCACAGATATTTTCTGTTTACAGTCTGATAACTGTGTGATGACTTTTGATTGGTTGCTGAGCTGCAATTGGGGTGCATTCAAAAGATAAGTACCAGCTAAAGACAGTTTATGGCAATCTAACCCTAGTCCAAAAGCACAGTTCATCAGTGGATTCTCCCTTGAAACCAAGATGCTGGGCCCTGTAAAAAAGGGAGCAACTCTGTCCATTAGGTATGTCACATCTTGAAGTGAATTTGATGGGATCAAATGTTTTATAGTAATTGCTCTAAGTTTGAACTCATTTCCCCTAGGAACGCAGGTGGTATAGGACAGAGTGTGGCCTCAGGTTTATTGGGGTGAGGGAATGTAGTTATTTCTGTTTTTGCCATCTTTTAGCAAGTGCTAATTGAGGTTAATTAGTTAAATGAGATGGTGGTGCTAATAACTGGTAGTTAATATTGGAGAGAACACACCCAAATGGAAACTTGAATAAATAGCATTAGTCTGTCTCCTAATGCTTTATTCCACGGGTACCCCTAGCACCCTGATGGGCAGATATAGCTAGCTTCTTTCTGAGGTGGGGTAGGGAGGAATGAGTCCAGAGTCTTGCTCCAATCTGTTGCCTACTCCCTCTACCTCTTTACTTTTTTTTTTTTTACACATCCCTATTATGGGAAATTTCAATGTCCATGGTTTCTTCCTCTTTAGTACATTCTTTTTATTATGCCTTCTCTTCCTCTCTTCAAATCCTCAAACCATTCCACCCTAAGATCCTCTGTTTTTCATTATTTAGCTCACACAATACCCTTTCATTATGTTAGAGTTCTGAAAAAACACTTGTTTTTTCTCTCCTTATTGGATTGACAGCACTACATCCATATGTGCCCCCCTCCAACTACTCCAAATACACTTATTTTATAGGTTTCTTTGAACTTATGTGTATATTTCAAAATTCCTACTTAATTGGTCTTTTCATAAGAAATATTTAAAAGTTCTGTATTCTATTAAAGTTTCATTAAAAAATACTTTATTGGTTTTGCAAGGTATGTTACTGTAGGTTATAAACCAATCTCTTTTGTCTTTTCAAATACTATATTCTAAAACTTCTTTCTATTTATTTAGAAACTACCAGGCCTTTTGTGATTCTGATTTGTAGTTCTTTCATACTTGAACTGCTTCACTTAGGATGCTTGCATCTTTTTTTTTTCTTTAAGTAGGAACTCTGGATTTGGATTATGACATTACTGAGACTTTTCCTTTCATGAGGTGATCAGTGGATTCTTTCTAACTTCATTTTGTCCTCTGGTTAGATCCGTGAAGTTTTAATTTATAATTTCTTGTATCATAATATCCAGGCTGTTTTTTAAGGTAGCTAAGAACTTTTAAATGATCCCTACTTGACTTTTTTTTCTGTCAGTTTTAAAAAAATATCAGATATCTTACATTTTCTTCTTTTTTGATCTTGTTCTAATGCTTCTTGATGTCTCATGAAATCATTTAATACTACATGGCATATTCTAGTTTTCAGGGAGTCCACTTCTTAGATAAGGTTTACCATTTTCTCTTCTAAGTTACTTCAAATTCCTTTTTCTAAAGATTTACTTCATTTTCATGTCTTGTTTCATTTTTTTCAGGCATGTATGTAGTTCTTGTGGAAAATAGATGTTTCCTTTGGCTGTTTGCTTCTATTTGTTGTGCTATTACTCTCTCTCCTTTTCGAGGGTCCCTAGGTCTATAGTAATTTTCAAATACTAGTTTCTACTTTAATTGACTCATTTCTCCAATTTAGTTTCTGAATTGGAAATTTGAACCAGGGTCAGACTCTCCCTCTAATACCTTTTTGGGTGTAGGGCCTTTTCCTCACCCTTCGTCCCCTGGTTTCCTAATCTGTACTTTCTGGGAAGAAACATGAAGTATTGCTACAAATTACAAGAGTTTGAGACTTGGACAGGACCTCGGAGGACATTTAGTCCAAACTATATCTGAAAAGAACCCACAGTATGACATGTCTGTCATCCAGCCTCTGCTTAAAGACCTCCAAGGAGAGGGTGCCTACCACCTCTCAAGGCAGCCCACTCCATTGCTGGACAGCTCAAATGATGAAGAAGAGTTTCTTGACATCAAGTCTAAATCTGACTCATTCTTGTTGTCGAACTCTGGGACAAAACAAAACCATTCAAATCCCTTTCCCACATAACCACCTTTCAAATACTTGAAGACACCTTATCCTACTCCATCAGAACCTTTTCTTTCCAGGCTAAACATGCCCATTTCCTTTAATTGATCTTTATATAATATAGACTCAAGATCTTTCACTATATTGTGAAGGCATCTCTAAGTCCTCTTACCTTCTCAATGTCCTTCCTTTTTTTTTTTCAATGTCCTTCTTAAAGTGTGGTACACAGAACTAAACTCCAGATGAGGTTTTGACAAAGGCAGAAGATAATGGCACTGCGACCTCCCTATTGCTGGAAGTATGCCTCTATCTCTTTTTTTCATCTCACTCAATGGCATCTATTAAGCAATTACTTGTGTAGATCACTATACTTAGAAAGATGCAATACCTTATAGCATAGTTTCTATAATCACAGAGCTTACAGTCTAACAGAGGGGTTGGAAACAAATAGAGATAATTGTCGGAGACAATAATACATAAATACATGCGTCAGAGATGTGGACAATAAAGTACTGTGCGAGGTTCAAGTAAGAAATTCATTTCTGACCAGAGGAATCAGGGAAAGCTTAATGGAAAAGATGACATTTGACATAGACATGATCATTATCTTTTGACACACATTGGCTGTGTGACTCTGGAACTCTCTTTACCTCTCAGTGCTCTAAGAAATAAAGACTATGAATTGCAGAGAAGGTGATGCATGACCTGGCAACAGTATTGACAGAGAAAGTTTCTCATTCAAGAATTCCTGAAACCACTGAAATTATACATCTAGTCCTTATACTTCTATTATCAGCTAAATTTCTTTTATATAGCAAATCTCAAACCTACAGTTCCTGAGGTACGTTCCTTGTTTTTAACTATTCATACAATAGGAAAAATGAATACTATGCTGCAAGTATCACAAATCCTAAGTGCCAAACAAGATTTACAACAACTAAGTAAATGAATCATTTTTCCCACCCAAAAAACTACAACTTAGAGAGGTTAAGTGACTTTTCCGTGGTAATAATAATAAAAGCTGACCTCTTTACAGCTCTTTTCACGTTGGTGAATCATTTAACATATATAATCTCATTTTATTGTCATAATAGACATGTAAAATGGATGCTATTATTACCCCCATTTTTGTAGGATTGTGACCAGAGGCTCAAAGCCCCCAAGCAAACATTTATTAAATACACGCTATATGCCAGGCACTGTGCTAAGCACTAGGGACACAAAAAGAAGCAAGGAACAGTCAGTGCCCTCAAGCATCTTACAGTCTTAAAGGAGAGACAACATGCAAACAAAAATACACAAAGAAAACTATATCCAGGACAAATTTGAGATAATTAAAGGAGGCAAGACTGTGAAATTAAGAGGTTTTATAGAAGGCTTCCCGTAGAACATGGAATTTTAGTTAGGATTTAGAGGAAGTCAGGGAGGTGATTAATTAGATTGGTAGAGGGAGAACATTTCAGACTTGGGGGCCCAGAGCTAAGAGATGGAGTATCTTGTTTGTGAAACAGCCAAAAAACCCCTGACACTGGATCAGAGATGACATAATAAGCAGCTAGGTGTAAGAATACTGGAAAGATAGGTCATACTGGAAGGAGATAAGTCATGATGGTTTTTGAAAATTAAAAAGAATATTTTGTACTTGATCCTAGAGTCAGAAGGAAACCAGTGGAATTTATTGTGTAAAAGGATAAAATGGATCTGTGCTTTAGGAAAATCACTGTAGTGGCTGAATGGAGGATGGATTGGAATAAGGAGAGACTTGAGAGTGGGGAGAAACCCACCATCTGGCTATTGCAGGAATTATAGGCATGAAATGATGAGTGGAGTCAGTGTTAGAAGAAAGAAGGAGGTATGTGAGAGAGAAGGAGATGTATTAGAAATCACCAGGTTTTGGCAATAGATTGGACATGTGTGTGCAGGGAGAGGTGATGTGGAAGTGAGAGAGAGTAAGAAATCCAGAATGACTTCTTGATTGTGAGTCTGAGGGACTGGGAAGATGGTGATGCTCTTGCATAAGCCTCTCCTCATTGGTGGAGACTGATTACTCAATTATTCAATGCTCATCTCCTACATAAGTAGCTAAACTGGTGAGAACTTGGGAGAGGACACATCTTGGTATTGTCTTCCAGCTTTGAGAAAGAAGGCACAAGCTTCCAGATTCCCTTTGGGGAGAGGTCTCTGGGGCCTTTAGAAAGAAACCAACATTTAGAAGAGCTGACATTTCAATCATGTTCTTATTCTCACCTTACCATACTAGAGACTTTGTAGAATCTCCCCCCATGGGTGAGATCTGGGATTATTTCTCTTGATTGAACTGCAGTATTTCACTCCTAGTGAGAGCTTATTCACTCTGTGTGGTGTATATTATAATTTATATAATCTATGTAACTTTACCAGCTTTGATAAATGGGTTTACTTGCTATGTATGGTTTGTGTAAATGACTTTTGGGCAAGCCTTGGAGATACATGCCTATATGTCTGCATGTATGCAAATGTATACATATGTATGCATTTATGGATAAACAAATAGATATGTAATTTTGGACACTCCCATCCCTGTCAAGGATGTGAATCTCAACTTGAACCTAAAAATTATTTTCTCAAGACTAACAATATTTAGGAAGCAGAAAAATATGATTCCAGCCTGGTACCTCCTCTTTGAAGAGAGCAGAGTGGCCAACCTCTGGCATCCATCTTCTGCTTCCTTCTGGCAGGAATCAAGGGAATACCCTTAGAGAATGGTAGGTAGAGGAAACATGCCTCTATATGAGTTACTTCAGGATAGCCCCATATGACACATATCATAACCTATATGAGCAACACACACATGTGTATATATGTGTATATACATGTGTGTGTATCTATCTATCATCTATCTATCTATCTATCTGTCTATATGTATTTATGTGTATATACACAGAGAAACACAAACCCTACAGGATCATAGTTCTAATAATAATAGGTAATAGCCAGTATATATAGCTAAGCATATATAATGTATACATATATATGTAACTATTACATATAACTAATAGATAATAGCACTATCTGTATAGTGCTTACTATGCCAGGCACTGTACTCAGTATTTTACAACTATTATCTCATTTTATAGATGCTATTGTTATCCCCTTTTCACAGATGAGAAAACTGAGACAAACAGGGTAAGTAGAGCTTAAGATCCATTGTACCTCGTTGCTGCTCCTTCCAGAGCTTTAACCCCCTCTAGAGCCAGAGGGAACTCCAGATGTCATCTGGTCTACATCTCCATCCTACAGATGAAAATAATGAGGTAACCCACTCAAGGTCACAAATGAGTAGGATTTGAATCCAAGTCTTCCACCTCCAGAATCATTACTTTTCACAATAGCATACTGATTCTGATGAGAGATAAGGAGGTATTGTGATATGGTGGAAAGAATGCTGGATCTGGAGTCAGATGACATCAGCTCAGATTTGACCTCTATGTGATCCTGCTCTCACAATATCTTAGAGGTTAAGATTTCTCATTTTCTCTTCTGATCTGTTTATTCTCCTTCCAATTTTTTCATCAAATTTTATTTCCATTTCTTTATTTTTGCATTACATAGAAAAAAATGGGAAAAAAAAACCTATTATCTCCTTTGTTCCTCTGCTTGCACTTGTACTCTTTCCATTTTAAAATATTTTTGGTCATCTCTGGAAATTTTTTTATGCTAGTTGATGATTCTTTGGTCTATTTAACTCTTTGGGTTTAGCTTCTGATTTGAGTCTTTGTGTCAGTATCAGGCTCTGCCCCTTGCTGCTTTTTTTTTGGTCTGGTGGTTGGCCAAGTTGTTGGCTGGTTGGCTGGCTTCCTTGGGTTCATGCACCGACCTCTACATGACAGGATTAGGTCTCTTTGTACCTTGAGATTCAGATGACTAAATCTTCAGGGCTCTCTCTGGAATTTCAAGACAGAAAGGGACCTCAAAGACTGGGCCTGGGCTGTTCTAGTCTGAATGCTACAGGATGACCCTCTGTTGATTCCTACTCATTCTATAGCATGTCCCTGGGGGTTCCAAGGTCTCCACATTAAAGCTTTCAGACCAACCTGAGACTTCCTCACAATTTCTTCCTTTGTTCTTATTGCCTCAAACATAGGTTCTACTATCTCTGGTCAACCTGAAGCTGGCTTTTTGGAGAAATTCTTTTTTAGTATAAAACTCTAGTCTAGAGACTGGCTTTTGGCATGACTATGGAATTGAAGATGTCACTTACTATAATTTATTGAATGTCTTCATCACTACTGAGTATATTATGAACTTCAGGGTTTTATTGGAGTGGGTGTATGTTTGCCTTTGTACAAGCAGTTATTTTGGCAGGGAGTCCTCACTCATGTAGCCCAAGATTTCGTTAATTTCCTGGTTGTTACAACATACTGCCAATTCACATTGAGCTGGCAGTTCCATCTGTGAACTTTTTTTTTTTTTATCAGACAGACTGCTGTACCTCTCTCATCTTCTACTTACGAAGCTAATTTTTTATACTTTACCTTTATCCCTACTGGATTTCATTCTATTAGATTTAACCCAATGCTTCACCCTTGTTAGATCTTGGATTCAGTCTCTGTCATCCAGTGTGTTAGCTATTCCTCCCAACTTCGTGTCATCTGCAACTTTGATGGGTATATTATCTATTCTTTATTGAAGCATTGCTAAAAAAAAGCAATACAAGCTCAAGGATAGATCACCAAGATACTCCACTAAAAACTCTTTACACGCTGACATGGAACTATTAACAATCATTCTGAGTTGAGCCATCCAACTTTATTGTCACCATCATCATTGAATCCATCTAACTACATTATCATATAGTTCACATCTCTCCACTTTCTCCACAAGGATGGTCTGGAGCACCAACATAGTAGAACATTTCCATCATCTATAAGCATTGTAACCCAGTACAAAATGAAAATTATGTTAGTTTTATATGACCTGTTCTTTTTTTAAAAAAATATTTATTTTTAGTTTATAACATTCAGTTCCAAAGGCTTTTGAGTTACAGATTTTCTCCTCCTCTCTCCCTTCTCTCCTCCCCAAGATGGCATACAATATGATATAGGTTCTACATATACATTCACCTTAAACATATTTTCACATTAATCATGTTGCAAAGAATTATAACCAATGGAATGAAACATGAGAAAGAGGAAACAAAACAAAACAAAAGAGAGAGAGAGAGCAAATAGTATACTTTGATCTGCATTCAGACTCCATAATTCTTTCTCTGGATGTAGATCATGAGGCTTTTGGAGTTTAAATGGCTTGTTGTTCATGACACTTTGTGATCATGTTAATGTAGGATACAGCATTGATTCAGTTAAGTTTAGCTTCTGTACCCCTGCTTTGGTCATCCTGCTCTGTCAACCAGAAGGCTGAAGGAGGAGCAAGTAATAGCTCACATTTCTTTTCTACTTAGGTCACCAGGAAGCCATGTCAATTGTTACAAGTCTTAGTTCTCTGAGCCAATCAAGTTTCAAGGATATAAAACCATCTTTTAGGGGAAAAAATGAACCTAGCATATTTGGGAGTAAAAGCTAAGAATATTGTTTTTGTGGGAAGATATATGAAGACATCTAGAGAGAAACAAGAAGAGTGAAAAAAGCAATATCCCTGGAAAACAAAGAACAAAGTTGAAGGACCTAATGATAAAATGAAACTTAGCAGTCTGCAATCACAAAGACTAAGGCTGGCGTTGGAGAAAAGAAGAGGAGATGCACCATGTTTCCACTCTTATTGATAGTATAGAATATCATATAAACTGTCAGATGTAATTGGTGTGCTTGACTGGTTTGGTTAAACTGACTTTTCCTTCTCTTTAAATCTTGGTTACAAGAGATGTCTCTCTAGGTAAGCAAGACGATAAAAAATGTTCAGAAACAAATGTGATATAAAAATAAATCTCATCAATAAAAATAGCTATTTTTTTAAAGAGAGAAATTGAGGCATTAGTGAAGGCTAAAGGGGTAACAGCCTGATCATCTTCAAACCTTTAAAAGACTATGACATTTAAGATGGATTAGGAATTTGGCTTAGCCCTACAGGGCACAACAATGAAGGAACAGTTCAATCAGTTCAATTAAAGGAAAAATTATGTAACAGTTAGAGCCAGACAAAAGTATACTCAGATGCCTTGTGAAGTAATGAGTTCCCTGTTCCTGAGGGCATTTAGGCAAGGCTAGATCCCCATTTGTTGGGGACACTGTAGAGAAATTTCCTGATCCTGGTAGTATATGGACTACTTCTCAGGTTTTCAGATTTAATATCAACTCTCAAATATGAAACTTCTCCTGGGAACTTTGTGTTTAAAAAAATTGCTCTTACTTTCATCATTCTACAAGGACTAGGAAAAACTCAAAACAACCTTTATGGATTAGCACTGTGAAATTGACTCGGTCACATATTAGCCATTTTAGCCACACCTATGTGCACAGAAATGAATCATTTGTCATTTATCTCTGAATCCAAAGAAAAATACATATAGCTTTCCTATTCAGCTTCAGTCACTAAGTACACTCAATGACCTTTCCATCCACAAAGAAGTTCATTAAATGAATTTGGCCATTGTTCAAAATTGTTCCAAGATTTTAAAAACTACAAAAGACTTTCAGTTACAAATGACAACCAATTTCAATGATATCTAGTTCCAGAAGTTGAGTTTTTTTCTTTAAGAAAAAAGGCTATTCAAGTGATTGTGATCATGATGAGGAAGAAGAAAAAAGAGAAGGAGAAAGAGGAGAGACAAATGACATATTTAAAAATACACTTCAAATAGCAGGAAGTTCAGAAAAAGATACAGATGCAGGACATTCTCAGAGCTACCATGTTAAACTTGTACACAAAATCTACATAATAAGATTAATATACCATCTTCTTTTTTATCTTTTTTTATATCAAATGCTCATGTTTGTCAGTTCATAATAACAAAAATATTTTTTAAAAAGAAAGCAGTTGGACTAGACCATTTACATACAGAAATGATCTATGCTAGAGGTGTTGTAAGTGTGAAGGCACTGATTAATCAATTCTAAAGTTACCTGAAGGATCAGAAAAAAAAGGCATGGAAAAAGCCTTAAGTCTTATCACTTCCAAAAATGGGGTCCAAAAAATAAGGAACTATTACCCAGCATTCCTACTATTTTATAAATAATCACCGTATGTATTGATGGCTTTCTTGATTATAGAAAGGAACGGGGGAAGGTTTTACAAAAGGTATTCTAAGGTTGACAAAATATCAATCCTCATACAACACAATATCAGATGGAGACAATGCAAGCTTGTTGAGTATTTAAATTTCTTTTTTTATTCAGTGAAGCACAATATCAATAAAAGACTGTCTTTCAACAGAGTGCTTCCTGTGCATATGTCAAAGTTATACAAGATTCTTTGAAACATGTAATAGAGATAATCTTGTTCAATGACACTGAATACTAATTAATGGAGTAAAAAACATGGAGACATGTTTGTCATGTGTTCTGGTTATTGTCATGCTAAGTATGGGGAAGACCACACAAAGAATAAAGTGCTGAGGTTTGGGGGGAAAGGTGATTTTTATTGATGAAACTTCTGTTTTCATTTAGAGTTGTGTAAAAAAAGTCTGGAAAAGTCTAGTTGCGTTTATATGGTCTGAGTATTTTTTATCAGGCTGAAATATTTATCGAAAAATTTTAGAGAATTTTAAAAAATTTCTAGCATACCTGGAAGTTTATTGAGGGAAATTACCAAATGGATATGGAATACTATAGCATGTTCTTGCACTATGCTATCTGTAACAAAAGCTTAGAAAATTATACAAGAGATAAAGATGAACATGTTTCAATATGCTGATTTAAACTTCATTGAAAATCTAAGGATTATAATAATGGGTGGATTTGGAAAGGATGTTTAATCAGTGATAGTGTTTCCAATATAAAATATGATAAAAGTATAGTTTATCAAACAAAATTGTACATGCCAAGTCATGCAAAACAAGTAATTTCAGCAAAAGAGGGAAATATTACACATTAAGTTTTTTAAAAAATATGTAAATAGTTGATCAAGTTTGAGGAAACAGTGAAAAGTGAAAAAAGAGGAAGCAGTACAGCCTAGCTTCTTCACATAACTAAGAGTAGTTATCTCTAGCAAAGATCAAGAAATAGCATCAGATGGTGCTAAGAAAATCCAAGGAATAACTACAGTAGGAGGTTTTTTGCACCACAGGATAGCACAGTGAGGTAACCAGAAGTCTACAGAAAGTAGGGAGGGAGTCCAGCAGGAAAGTTCACACAAAAGCATGCCTGAATGTAGACCAGGGGTTACTCCTAAAGCTGTATACCCACATCAAGAAGTACTGTATTTCATCACACAATTGTCACAGACTTTATGCCAAATTTTTGCAAAAAAGTGGGGTTCAATCATTATGTAAGGCTTTAAAAATTGTGCCAGTATTACTTAAAAAATCATTTATTACTAAACTGCCTTGTGCAAGATTAGGATGCACAGAATAATTGTGAATATATGTTAAAATTGAATAGTCCAAATTGACACATATAAACTGCTTGGTAGTTTAGGAAACATTTTTCTGGTCTGAAAAATAAAGTTAACACATAAGTAGTTATTGATTTGTACGTTATGGCTGAAATATTACACTTGAGAAAATTTACTACAGTGTTGTGAAGTGTGAACTTACAAAATTTAATCTTCTGCATCCAAAGATTCCGTGCCACTACAGTTGGTTTTGTTATCTGATGTGCTTCTCAGCGCCACTCATATCAGATGTGTTTACTTTGTCATCACTCTGCCATGGTGCATCATCTTAGATCCATCTAGTGCATTCAAAATCTCTGTCTTTTTGAAGCTATTGATGACTATTTCACGTGGTATAAGGTCCCAACTCTTAATTACTGACAATGTGTGTGAGCTGAGAATTCTAGGGTCATGGCTTGCAATGTGAGAGAGATAAATGCATATCCATATGCCACTGGTGAATACATTGCCACTCTGTTTACCTTTTAAGAAGTGGAACGAACAGAATTACACCATGCAATGATTATGCAATGAAAGGTGTTTGGACTGAAAAAACAGCATGTGATGATATGGTAGACATGATTATGTAGTGAAATACAGTACAGGCCAGACCCTACAGAGACTTTCAGTTTGCTGATCTGGCCTGTAGTTAACAGTTGTCTCCTGAAGTTCCAACCATGAATGAACCTACAGCTATGTCATCCAAACCTAAAACTGGGAATCAAACCATGCACTAGATTGGACTACTTAGGGTGCTAAACTTTTGCAGCTCAATGGACTAAGGTATCTCTGAGGTCTTTAAAAAAAAAAAAACAAACTAGTATGTTATTATCTCCCAGTTATATGTAAAAAAAATTTTAACGTTTGTTTTTAAATTTTTGAGTTTCAAATTTTCTCCCTTCCTCCCTTTCCATCCACATCATTGAGAATATAAGAAATTTCATATAGGTTTTACATGTGTAGTCATGCAAAATATTTCCATAATAGTCATGTTGTGAAAGAAAACATAGACCAAAAATAAAAAAAAACCCTCAAGAATAAAACAAAATGAAACCTCAAGAAAAATAAAGAAATAAGAAAGAAAATAAAATAGTATGCTTCAATCTGTATGCAGACAAGAGTACTTCTTTCTCTGGGGATGGCTAACATTTTTCATAAGTCCTTCAGAATTATCTTGGATCATTGCATTACTGAAAACAGGTAAGTCAATTCACAGCTCATCATCTTACAATATGGCTGTTACTTAGTACACAGTACATTTCACTTTGCATTTGTTCATGTAAGCCCTTCCAGGCTTTTCTGAGACTGTCCTGCTCATCGTTTCTTATAGCACAATAGTATTTCATCATAATCACATACTACAGTTTGTTCAGCTATTCTCCAATGATGGGCATCCCTCCAATTTCCAATTCTTTGCAACCAGAAAAGAGTTGTTATAAATATATTTTTGCACATATAGGTCCTTTTGCTTTTTGTTTTTTATCTCTTTTAGGATACAGACTTAGTTGCAGTATTGCTAGGTCGAAGGGTATATGTGGTTTTTTAGCCTTTTGGACATACTTCCAAATTGCTCTAAAGAAAGATTGAATCAGTTTACAACTCTACCAAGAGTGCTTTAATGTCTCATTTTTCCTACATCCCCTCCAACATTTGTTATTTTCCTTTTCTGTCCCATTAGCCAATCTAATAGGTATGAGAATTGTTTTAATTTGCATTTTCCAATCAATAGTGAGTTAGAGCATTTTTTTCATATGCTTATAGATAGCTGTGATTGTTTCATCTGGAAACTGTTCGTATGTTTCGATCATTTATTAATTGGAGAATAGCTTTAATTTTTTTTATAAATTTGACCCAGTTCTCCATATGTTTGAGAAATGAGGCTTTTAGCAGAGAAACTTGCTTGAAAAGTTTTTATAGTTATGATTGCTAACTATATTTCCCTCCATCCTTTGTTCCCCCTGTTTATTCTAGTCTCTCCTCTCACCCTATCTCTTCTCAAGTGTTTTGCTTCTAAATACTCTCAATCAACCATTTTGCTCCCCCTTCTCCCTTTCCCCTCCTACTTCCCTATAAGGTAAAATAGATTTCTTTATCCAACTGACTATGTATGTTATTCCCTCTTCAAGCCAGTTCTGATGAGAATAAAGTTTACTTACTCCTCCTCACCCCCCCATCTTCCCCTTCACTGTAAAAGCTTTTTCTTATCTCTTTTATGTGAGATAATTTATTCCATTTTATCTCTCCCTTTCCCTTTCCTCTTACTCGATTTTATTTTTGTAGATAGCATCCCTTCATATCCAACTCACACCTGTGCCTTCTGTCTATATATACTCTTTCTACCTGCCCTAATAATGAGAAAGTTCTTGTGAGATATAAATATCATCTTCCCATATATAAATGTAAACAGTTTAACCTTATTAAGTCCCTTATGATTTCTCTTTCCTGTTTATTTTTTTTTATTCTTCCCTTGAGTCTTGTATTTGAAAGTCAAATTTTCTCTGCAGGTCTGGTCTTTTCATCAAGAATGCTTGAAAATCCTCTTTCTCATTAAATGTCCATTCCCTTCCCCACTCCGGTCCACTGAGGATAGTACTTGGTTTTGCTAGGTAGGTGATTCTCAGTTGTAATCCAAGCTTCTTTGCCTTCCAGAATAGCATATTCCAAGCCCTTTGATACTTTAATATAGCAGCCACTAAACCTTGTGTAATCCTCACTGTGACTCCAGAATACTTGAATTGTTTCTTTCTGGCTGCTTGTAATAGTTTCTCCTTGATACAGGAGCTCTGGAATTTGGGTATAATATTCTGGCAGTTTTCCCTTTGGGATCTCTTTCAAGAGGTGATTATTTCAACTTCTATTTTACCCTCTAGTTCTAGAATATCAGAGCAGTTTTCCTTGATAATTTCTTGAAAGATGATATGTAGGCTCCTTTTTTATTATGATTCTCAGGTAGTCCAATACTTTTCAAATGACCTTTTCTTGATTTATTTCTCAGTTTAGTTGTTTTTTCTCCAGTGCGATATTTCACAATGTCTTCTATTTTTTTCATTCTTTTGGTTTTATTATTTCTTGAGTTTTCATAAAGTCATTAGATTCCATTTGCCCAATTCTAATTTTTAAAGAATTCCTTTCTTCCATGAGCTTTTGTACCTCCTTTTCCATTTGGTCAATTCTACCTCTTAAGGAATTTTTTCCTTCAGTGAATTTTTGTCCCTCTTTTAACATTTGGCCTATTCTGCTTTTTATGGCATTCTTTTCCTCATTTGGCCTAGTTTGTTTTTTAAGGTGTTATTTTCTTCAGTATGTTTTTTGTCTCTTTTACCAATCTGTTGATTTGTTTTTGATATTTTCTTATATTGCTCTCATTTCTTTTCCCAAATTTCCCCTCTGCCTCTCTTACTTGATTTTCAAAATGCTTTTTATGTTCTTCTATGACCCAAGATCAATTTATACTTTTCTTTTCTTTTCTTTTTATTTAACTTTTAACATTCATTTTCACAAAATTCTGGGTTCCAAATTTTCTCCCCATTTGTCCCCTCCCCCCACCCCAAAACACTGAGCATTCTAATTGCCCTTATCACCAATCTGCCCTCTCTTCTATCATCCCTTCCTGCCCTTGTCCCCATCTTCTCTTTTGTCCTGTAGGGCCAGATAACTTTCTATACCCCTTTACTTGTATGTCTTATTTCCTAGTAGCAAGAACAGTACTTGACAGTTGTTCCTAAAACTTTGAGTTCCAGCTTCTCTTCCTTCCTTCCTCCCTACCTCTTCCCTTTGGAAGGCAAGCAATTCAATATAGGCCATATCTGTGTAGTTTTGCAAATGACTTCCATAATAGTCGTGTTGTGTAAGACTAACTATTTCCCTCCATCCTATCCTGCCCCCAGTTTCTTCTATTCTCTCTTTTGATCCTGACCCTCCCCAAGAGTGTTGACTTCAAATTGCTCCCTCCTCCCATTGCCCTCCCTTCCATCCTCCCCCCCCACCCTGCTTATCTCCTTCTCCCCCACTTTCCTGTATTGTAAGATAGGTTTTCATACCAAAATGAGTGTGCATTTTATTCCTTCCTTTAGTGGAATGTTTTTCTCTCACCTCTCCTCTTTTTCCCTCCACTAAAAAGTCTTTTGCTTGCCTCTTTTATGAGAGATAATTTGCCCTATTCCATTTCTCCCTTTCTCCTCCCAATATATTTCTCTCTCACCCCTTAATTTCATTTTTTAAAGATATGAACCCATCCTATTCAATTCACTCTGTGCTCTGTGTGTGTGTGTGTGCGTGTGTGCGTGTGTGTAATCCCACCCAGTACCCAGATACTGAAAAGTTTCAAGAGTTACAAATATTGTCTTTTCATGTAGGAATGTAAACAGTTCAACTTTAGTAAGTCCCTTATGACTTCTCTTTGCTGTTTACCTTTTCATGCTTCTCTTCATTCTTGTTTTTGAAACTCAAATTTTCTTTTCAGCTCTGGTCTTTTCATCAAGAATGTTTGAAAGTCCCCAATTTCATTGAAAGACCATTTTTTCCCCTGAAGTATTATACTCAGTTTTGCTGGGTAGGTGATTCTTGGTTTTAGTCCTAGTTCCTTTGACTTCTGGAATATCCTATTCCACGCCCTTCAATCCCTTAACGTAGAAGCTGCTAGATCTTGTGTTATCCTGATTGTATTTCCACAATACTTGAATTGTTTCTTTCTAGCTGCTTGCAATATTTTCTCCTTGACCAGGGAACTCTGGAATTTGGCCACAATGTTCTTAGGAGTTTCTCTTTTTGGATCTCTTTGAGACAGTGATCGGTGGATTCCTTGAATACTTATTTTGCCCTCTGGTTCTAGAATCTCAGGGCAGTTTTCCTTGATAATTTCATGAAAGATGATGTCTAGGCTCTTTTTTTGATCATGGATTCCAGGTAGTCTCATAATTTTTAAATTGTCTCTCTGGATCTATTTTCCAGGTCAGTTGTTTTTCCAATGAGATATTTCACATGATCTTCCATTTTTTCATTCTTTTGGTCTTGTTTTGGGATTTCTTGGTTTCTCATAAAGTCATTAGCCTCCATCTGTTCCATTCTAATTTTGAAAGAACTATTTTCTTCAGTGAGCTTTTGAACCTCCTTTTCCATTTGGCTAATTCTGCTTTTGAAAGCATTCTTCTCCTCATTGGCTTTTTGAACCTCTTTTGCCAATTGAGTTAGTCTATTTTTCAAGGTGTTATTTTCTTCAGCATTTTTTGGGGTCTCCTTTAGCAAGGTGTTGACCTTCTTTTCATGCTTTTCTTTCATCTCTCTGATTTCTCTTCCCAGTTTTTCCTCCACCTCTCTAACTTGCTTTTCAAAATCCTTTTTGAGCTCTTCCATGGCCTGAGCCCATTGGATGGGCTGGGATACAGAAGCCTTGATTTCTATGTCTTTCCCTGATGGTAAGCATTGTTCTTCGTCATCAAAAAAGAAGGGAGGAAATATCTGTTCACCAAGAAAGTAGCCTTCTATTGCCTTATTTTTTTTTCCCTTTTCTGGGCATTTTCCCAGCTAGTGACTTGACTTCTAGTGACGTCTCCACACCCACTTTGCCTCCAGATCTACCCAGCTAACGCTTGGGGTCTGAGATTCAAATGCTGCTTCCCAGCCTCAGGGCTTTGGGAGGGGGCAGGGCTGCTATTCAGTGTGAGATTAAGTTCAGGTGCTCAGGTGGGGCCAGGGCCGCCTCTCAGGCTCAGTTCCCTCAGGGGGTTTATGCAGAGACCTTCAACAATGGATCTGAGCTCCTGCCTGCTTTGGGAGCCCCTGTCAGCTGCCCCCTCTGCTGCTGCCTCCCAAGGGGGCCTGAGTTATGGAGACACCCTGCTCCCCTCTCAGGGAGCCAGAAAGACTCTTTCACTAACCTTTAGTGCCCGTGGGTGGAGGGACTTGCTTGGCTGCTGGAGATCAGTGCAAGCAAAGAGAGACCCCTATAATCTCCTTCTGACCAGCTGCTCAACCCCTTATCATCTGTGGACTGAGAGCTCCAGAAGCAGCCATTGCTGCTGCTGATTCATTCACTCTCAAGGCCTCCTTCTGGTTTGATGAGGCCAGGCTTGTGCTGTTGTGGCCTGCACTGGAACTGTGTTCCACCTTTCTTGCTTACCTTTCAAGTTATCTTTGGCTGAGAGATTTGGAAACTGCCAGTGCTGGCACTGATTCAGTCACCCTTGGCTTGCTTTGGGTTTGCTGGGGCCTGATCTGTGCTGGTGTGGCTTGGGCTGTCTCACTCTGGTGCAAAAGATCTTTCCTTCTAACCTTCTATATTGTCTTGGGCTGGAAAATTTTTCATCTTTTAGTGGGTTCTACCACTCTAGCATTTGTTTAGAGTCATTACTTGAAGCTATTTGGAAAGGTTTGGGGGAGAGCTGAGGCAAGTCCCTGCCTTTACTCTGCCATCTTGATTCTGCCTCACGAAGTCTTTAAAGAACATAGTGTTCAAAACCCAGATGAGTCAGAAGAAGGACCCCAGATAACATATACCAGGACCAAACAATATTTCACAATTTTCTCCAAAAGTACATTGAACCTGGCCCTGGGCCAAAGTTCCAGTTCTGAAAGTCTGGAAAAACGAGTAAACAAAAAGAAGACATTAATCATAAAGAAATACTAGGATACAAAGACACCCAATGTACAAAGGTAGAGGAAAGGAATACCTCAATTACTTCTATAAACAGAATATCAAACAAAAATAACATTTGGCTGCAAGGTCAACTAGAATTCTTGTAAGAAAGCAAGAATTAAAAAGTGATATCATAAAAGAAACAGAAGCTCTAGAAGAAAGAAATGGAAATGAAAAGTAATGTCTAAAGACTTAATAGGAGAATAAAAAGGAACACAGGTTTATTAAAACCTCACAATGGACCAAACAGAAATCAATGACTCCATGACAGAATAAGAAATACTAGTATAGAATTGAAGAACTAAAAATATATATATGGTATTTCCTATACAAAAAACAAAACCTGATATAAGGTATTTCCTATAAAAAAAAAACCTGATGGAAAAAATAAGGTTTTATTCAGTTCTGTTATCTAGAAATCTTATTGTTCTTTCACCTGCACAGTATTCTTAATTGTACAGACAGATGACCCAGGTACACCAGTCACCCAGCCAGAAGGCAATCCTTTCTATTTAAATGTTAGGCTTTGAACACTGAGTCGCTACTTCAGAGTACTCCCTCACTAATGTTATTTCAGTCAGCACTAGCTCACAATCAGCATATCACAGTATTGTAGCCACAGTAGAGTTTCATGCAATTCTGTTATAGTAAGTGAATACAATGTCTACAGGCCTTTTCCATCTTGATTATGTTTCTACAGGGAGAGTATGCTTCGGCCACTCCAAAAGATGAGTGTATCTGTGACCTGTGCACACTTCCCTATAAGTTCCTTGTCCTGACCAATAAGCATTCATCTCATCCAAGTACCTGTAGCCCTCATAGAATCCTGTCTATCCTTCAGTGATTATGGAAGATGGACCATGGCACACCTCTCATACCACGTGATCTGTATAGGCTTGGATTCCCCAGAACAGCAATGGCTTGGTCTTTTTCAAGATCTCCTGCATCTAGTGCTCTCTGAAGACACCTCAACTCAGCTTCTTTGGCTTTACCCAGACTTTGAGTTGCAGGAAGGTTGCATCCCCAAAGGAGCAAAGCATTTTGTTATCACCATTGACACTGGTCTTTACCTAGGGTTTTCTTATCACATTTCCCCACTCAGTGATGGCTTAATCCAGCACATACCTCCACGAAGAGACTGATCCTATGAGATCACCAAGCAGCTAGCTAATTAATAGAGATAAAGGAAGGAAGTGAGGTAAGGGAAGGAAAAAATGACCTTGACCTGGTACATAAGGGTAGGAAACCAGAAGAGGAAATAGCCTGAGTTATATAGAATGATACTTTTGTCAAGGGTATAAAATCCAAAAATCATACCTGAAAACCATGAATGACGACAGGAAAAACCCTGGTTGTTTAAAGAAATCACAAAAACAAATTAAAACAAAAAAAATTAAAAACCTATTAAAATGAGGTAAAACAGAAAGAATCCACTGGTCACCTCTTAAAAGATTTGCAAAAACAAGACAAAACAAAATAAAACAAAAAAACCTTCCAGGAAAGTTATAGTCAAAATCCAGAACATGCAGAGAAAAAAAAATATTGCAAGCAGGCAGATAAAGTTCAAATACTAAGAAGACAAGTTAGGATCACATAAAACTTGGCAGTCATTTCTCTAAGGGAGATGAGAGGTAAAAGTTAAAGCCAAAAACAATTTACCTGAAAAAACTAAGTATAGTCTTTGGGGTGGGGGTGTGGTGTGGACATTTAATTTTAAAAAATAGATTTTTGGCAAGTATTACTGATGACAAGACAAATGCTAAATAGAAATATTGAAATATAAAATCAGAAGTCTAGACCAACAATAAAAATAAATACATTTAATCAATTGAAAGGGATCATACATCAATGAAGGGGATTATTCCAGAATGAAGTGTTTACATTTTAACATGAGGAGAACAAAAAATGTCTTTTAACAACTCTAGCGTCATCATGGGTCACAAAGGATATTAAATAAGACAGAGGTCATAGGAGTGGTTTTACTATGTTTTACTGATCTTAAAAGAAGGAAGGGGGAAAGGATTTTACCAGGAAGTAAAAGGGAAAGAATGAAGTGGAATTTTCTACCTCACATGTCAAAATACAACATAAGAAGAGTATATAAACATGGGGAAGAGGTAGGGAGAGGGGACAACATTTGAACTTTACTTTCATCTGAACCAAATGAATAAGAGCAAAACACGTGTCAACTATTATGGAAATATATTAAACTCAAAAGGAAAATATGATCTAGGAGAGGGAAAAGGAAAAAAGACAGAGGAGTGGAAGAAGATTGCATCACTGGCCTGAGCATCTTCTTTATAAGGAGGAGAGTGGGAGACAAAAAGAATACATACATATATATATATATATATATATATATATATATATATATATATATATATATATATATATATATATTATAGATATATAATATATATATATGGAGAAGATGGAGGGAAATATGCAGTTAGCAGTCAAAACTTTGAACATGATTGACATGAAGTCACATAAAACAGAAGAAAAGGAGCAAAAAAAATTGAAAGCATGAAGAATTAGGATGCAAAAACAACAACATATTGTTTACAATAAACAAGATTGCAACAGAAATATCCACACAGTTTAAATAATGGCCTGGAGAAAAATCTATTATGCTTTGATTAAACTAAAAATATCAGGGATAACAGTCACGATTTCAGAAAGCAAACGTTTAAAAAGATAAAGTTATGTTACATTTAATGGCACCATGGAAAGTATGGAAAATGCATCAATAACAATATTTAATATATTATCATATGGCAGAGCACCTAAAGCAATGTTAATTGATTGACAATGAAGTAAAAAAAGAAAGAAGCATTTACTAAATGTTAATTTTGTCAGGTATGGGTACAAATATAAGCAAAAATATAGAAAGTCTCTGCCTTCAGGGAGATTTCATTCTAATGGAAGAAGAAAACACACAAAAAAGAAACTAAAACATGGCAGGGAGCTAAAGATACCCATTGCAAAGGCAGGGGTTTAAATGCCAGAAGTTTGAAACAGGGCTGAGAGGGGGAATGAAGGCTGGTTTTGGTCCATCCACAAAATAGAGTTCCCAAGAAGAACTCACCAATCTAAGAAGGTCTTACAAAAGGATATTGCAGGTTGAAAAGCCTACGTGCATGTCTGGATGTTTCAGAGTGAGATCACAGGAATTTTGAGGATTTTACATGATTGGCATGGTTTTGAAGTATCAAAGAAGGGCCAGGCAAGGAATGAGAAATAGATAATAAAAATATAATAGCTGGGCACTTCTTTGTATTTTTTCAAGCTTACATAAACCTAATCAATAGATAAACATGAAAAGGACTTTAGAAAAATTAGACATAAATCTCTGACAATTACTTGAATGGAAAGAGAAGTACACACTTAGCTGTGCATAACACCTTTAAAAAAAGGAATAACAGAGAACTGTGCTTTAAAATTTTTTCCATTATAGCTTTCTGTAAAAATTTTTACAGTAAGTTTCTCTGATAAAGGCCTCATTTCTCAAATATATAGAGAACTTTGTCAAATTTATAAGAATATGAGTCATTCCCCAACTGATAAATGATCAAAGGATAGGAACAGACAGTTTTCAAACAAAAAAATCAAAACTATCTCTAGTTACATGAAAAGGTGCTGTAAATCACAATTGATTAGAGAAACACAAATTAAAACAACTCTGAGGTACCATCTCATACCTATCAGGTTAGCTAAAATGACAGAAAAGGAAAAATAACAAATGTTGGAAAGAATGTGGAAAAATGGGACCACTAATGGAGGAGTTGGTGGATCTAATCATTCTGGAAAGTAATTTGGAACTATGCCCAACAGGCTATAAAACTGTGCATAGCTTTTGAGCTGGCAATACCACTACTAGATCTGTATCTCAAAGAGATTATTAAGAAAGGAAAAGAACCTTTACGCAGACAAATATTTGAAGTAGCTCTTTTTGGAGTGAGAAATTAATTGCTCATGGATAGACTGAGCTAATATATTAAACATGACAATACTACCTAAGATAATTTATTCAGTCATATACCAATCAAATCAAGTCAAATTAACTAGCATTTATAAAGTAGTATCACTTTTGGTTCCAAGGGAACAGGGGCCTCAAGGAGCAGTATCTCTCATGGTTACAAGGGATCTGGGGCCCTTCCTGGGTAAGGATAAGTGTGTGGACTAAGTGAGGACAGACCACACTGTTCCCTGAATCCCACCACCTTGGAAGCATTAAAATTTAAAACCTCCAGAACTAGCTTTGAAAGCAGCAGTGCAAACCCCCCCCAAAATTTGGGACAGTTGTCCAGATGCAACCCCAGGAATCTTTATTTAAGAGAGAGGCTACGAAAATGACCAAACAACAAAAAAAGAACCTGACCATAAAAAGCTACCATGGTGAAAGACAAGATCAAGATTTAAACTCAGAAGAAGATAGTGTTGCTGAAAGAAATACAAGCAAAGCTTCAAAGGAAAAAAAAATGTGAAAAAGACACAAGCTTAACAAGAATTTCTGGAATAGCTAAAAACAATTTTAAAAATCAAATGAGTGGTAGAGAAAACATTAGATAAACAAATGAGAGCAATGCAAGAAAATCATGAAGAGATAACTGTCTTAAAAGAGACACAAAAACATACAGAATTGACCAAATGGGAAAAGAGTTACAAAACTTCAATAACAAAAAAACTCCTTAAAAAGCAGAATTCACTAAGTAGAAAAAGTACAAAAGCCCACTGAAGAAATAATTCCTTAAAAATCAGAATAAGGCAAATAGAATCTTATGATTCCACGAGATAAAAAGAAAAAACATCAAAAAAGTTGAAGTAAAAATAAATAGAAGAAAATGTGAAATACATAATTGGAAAACAAACTAACCTTGACAATAGATTGAGAATTAATTTAAGAATTATTGGGTTGCCTAAAAGCCATGATCAAAGAGAACTTAGATATCATATTTCATGAAGTTATAAAGAAAAACTTCCCCATATTCTAGAACCATAGGTAAATTAGAAATGGAAAGAATCCACTTACTCTTATATAAAAGAGATCTCAAAATGAAATACAGCAAAATTCCAGAACTCCCATGCTAAAGAGAAAATACTTCAAGCAGTCAGAAAGAAATGATTGAAATACTGTGGAGTGATAGTCAGGATTACAAGATTTAGCAGCTACAACTGTTAAAGGAGTGATAGAGCTTGGAATACGATATTCTGAAATGCAAAAAAAGCTAGGATTACAGTCAAGAATAATCCACTTGAAGTGTAAGTATATTCCTAAATGGGCAAAAATGGTCAATTAACAAAACAGAAGACTTTTAAGCATTCCTGATGAAAAGACCAGAGCAAATAGAAAATTTAACTTTCCAGTACAAGACTCAAGACAAGCATAAAAAGGTAAATATGAAAGAGAAATAATCAGGAAATCAATAAAGTTAAGCTGTTTATATACCTATATGGGAAGATGATACATATAACTTCTTACAACTTCATCATTATTATGGCAGCTAGAAGGTCTCTACATAAGCAGAGGGCATACCAATGAAAGGATTATATTGGGATGATCTAAAAAAAATTATATGAGTGAGAAAAAGGGATGCACTGGAATAATTGTAAGAGAGAGGAAGAATGGGGAAATTATCTCACGTAAAAGAGACATAAGGAAGAGCTTGTATAGCTGAAGTGAAAATGGGGGGGGGGGGTAGGTGAGCAATGCTTGAACCTTACCCTCATCTGAATTGGTTCAAAGAGGGAAGAATATTATTAACCCTTAACTTTTCCTCAACTTTTGTGGGGGTAACATTCTTAGAAAATGGAACAAAGGTAAAAAAATGCAAATATTAATGGATCAGACATAGAGGAAATAATTAGATTTCCATAATCATCCAAAACTGGAACTATAATCTTTTGCTAAAGACTGCTGAAAATATTTTTTGGATATAGTTATTTATAGAAAAAATTAATTCTGACAATATATACTTTTCCTAACATAATAACCATGAAAAAATCCATAACATAAAGGGGAGAGGAGAAAGCAGATGGAAGGGGAGTGGCAAGGGCAACGACATCAGAAGAACCCTGAAGTAAAAAAAAAGGAAAGGAAAGGGGGAACCTCCCATCTCTTATCTCCCTTTTGGTGTGGTTGCATTGTTCCCCAAGGGAAGTACATGCATCAAGATTAATTCCCAGGCTCTGGTCCAAGTTCAGAACTTCTACTTGGCATTGGCTGACCCAGCTCTACAGGGGCTGGACAAGGCAGATCAGGCTATGTTGCTCTCCCACTCCAAGTGCTGCACCCTAATCGAGCACTTGAGAGATTACTTTAGCATTTTCTCGAGTGGATTCACAAACACTTCTAGAAATAGTTTCCTTGGTCAAAGGATATGAACAGGCAAATTTCTGATGAAGAAATAAAAACAATTTGTAGTCATGTGAAAAAAATACTCTGAATCATTGTTTATTACATAAATGCAAATTAAAACAATCCCAAGATATTACTGACACTATCAGATTAGCTAAAATGATAGAAGGGGAAAATGACAAATGTTGGAGGGGATGTGGAAAAGTCAGGAGAGTAATTCACTGTGGATGGAAGTTTGAACTAAACCAACCATTTTGGAGAACAATATAGAATTATGCCTGGAGTTATTAAATTGTCTATACCCTTTGACTCAGCAATACCAGCATTACATCTGTTTCCAAAGATGATTAGGGAAAAAGGAAAAGAATTTATATGTTCTAAAATACTCACAGCAGCTCTCTTTGTGGTGGCAAAGAATTTGACATTAAGGAGGTGCCCATCAACTGGAGAATGACTAAACAAGTTGTGATATATGATTGTGATGGAATACTACTGTGCTATAAGAAATGTTGAGTTTGTTAATTTTAGAAAAAAAATAAAAAGACTTGCATGAAATAATGAAGAGCAAATTGAGCAAAACAAAGAGAACAGTGTATGTAGAATAGCAATTTTCTTTAAGAACAACTTTGAGTGACTAAGTCATTCTGAGTATTATAAATACCTAAATCAATGACCAATGACCTATGAAGGCAGATACTATTTGCCTCCAGAGAAAAATTTCTATAAATAGAAGTATTTATAGTATGGTTTTACATAGAGACATACAGACACATACACAGAGACATAAATGCATACATTCACACATTGGGTTAGAATGGCAACCTACTTTAGGGTGGGAGTGGGAAGTAGGGAAAACTATAAAAAGTGCACAGCAGAGAAAAAAGAAAATTTAGAAGGAAGCACAGAAAAGAAGGCAGCTTTGAAAAGAATGCATAGTAGTTATATAGCTTTTCAAGGTAAACTAAACAATGTGAAATGTAAATTCATGGTTTTATATTAAATCCTCTTTGTAGGTTATGCTGTGTACATGGATATGTCCTTTTTTCTTTATGTATTTAATTTCAAAATGAATAAAAGTTTTTTTCTTTTTAAAAGCAATTTCTTCCTTTTGGTTGGCAAAATCTTGTGCTCATAACAGCTCTATTTTTTTCTTTACTGCACATAGCCATGAATGTGTGGGATTGCCAATGTGAAAGTGAAAATGATGTTACAAAAAAAAAGTCATGCAAATGCTTGAAGTTGCAAAAGTCAAATATGGCAATGTTGAGGATTGATTGTGTCCACATAGTTAATTGAATATAGAAAAATATCTTATTCAATAGGGAAGTGGGGGTATGGTTAAATGAAAGAAGCAGTGATAAAAGGGAGGTTAGAGTAAGGGAGGCAATATTCATAAGCAAAACTGACATCTGAAGAGGGACAGGGTATGAAGAGAAAGAGGATAAAAAGAAGAAAACAGGATGGAGGGAAATTTACAGTTAATAGTGGTAACTGTGAATGTGAATGGGATGAGTTCACCCACAAAAGAGAAGCAGATGGCAGAATGGATTAGAAATCAGAATCCAACAATATGTTGTTAACAACAGAGACACATACAGAATTAAAATAAGGAGCTGGAGCAGAATGTATTATGCTTTAGCTGTAGTAAAAAAGGCAGGGACAGAAATCCTGATCTCAGACAAACCAAAAGTAAAAGTAGACCTAAATAAAATAACCAGGGAACCTACATTTTGGTAAAATGTATATCACTACTACACCTATTTGCACCAAATAGCATAGCACACAAATTTGTAAAGAAAAAGTTAAATGAATTTCAGGAGGAAATAGGAAGTAAAACCACATGAGTGGGAGACCTCAACATTTCCCTCTCAGAGATAGATGAATCTAATCATAAAGTAAATAAGAAAGGGGAAGCAGAGCCAAGATGGCAGAATAAAAGAATGAACCCGCTGTAGCTCTCCCCCCATAGCCCATAAAATAACTGTAAAAAATGACTCTAAACAAATTCTAGAGAAGCAAAAGCCATAAAATGACAGACTGAAAGAGATTTGCAGCCCAAAGGCTGAGAGGAAAAGTCTATTGCACCAGCTCAGAGCAGAGTGCAGCTCAGCTTTAAGTGCAAGATGAGGCAGGGACAGGATTGGAGCAGGCTTCAAGTCATGGAATCATGGGTGGCAGCTGCAGTTCCCAGATTTCTCAACCCACAAATGCCAAAGACAGCTTAAAAGGTCAGTGAGAAAGCTCTTTCACCTGGGTGAGAAGGGAGCAGGGTCTGACCCTAGTCCCGGGTCTAGGGTTGCAGCAGCCACTGCAGCAGAAAAGCACTTGGCCTAAAGACCCTGGGGGAATCAAGTGGCCAATCTGAGTCTCAGTTCTGAGTGACAGTCCTGGGGTGAGGAGCAGTGCTGGTGTGGTGGAGCTGATGGAGGCTCTGGAGAGGGAATTCTGCTCAAAGATTTTGGGCAGAAAAGCTTATGGTTGCTTCCAAACCAGAGCATAGGCCAGGAGAAGAGTAAATTCCTCTCTCTTGATTGTGACACCTTGGAGGAACTGAGAACTTACAGGTCCCTAAAATATACCCTCCACTTGACAAAGGACTCAAAGTCAAGTAATAGGCTGGGGAAATGCCCCCAAAAGGGAAAAAAATAAGATGATAGAAGGTTACTTTCTTCGTGAATAGGTTTGCAATGGTCTCAGGCCATGGAAGATCTCAAAAACGATTTTAAAAATCAAGTAAGAGAGGTGGAGGAAAAATTGGGAAGAGAAATGAGAGTGATGCAAGAAAATCATGAAAAGCAAGTCAACAGGTCACTAACGGAGACTCAAAAAAATGCTTAAGAAAATAATACCTTTAAAAATAGATTAACCCAAATGGCAAAAGAGATCCAAAAAGCCAATGAGGAGAAGAATACTTTAAAAAGTGAAGTTAGCCAAATAGGAAAGGAGGTTCAAAAGCTCACTGAAGAAAATAGTTCTTTAAAAATTAGAATGGAGCAGGTGGAAGGTAATGAGTTTACGAGAAACCAGGAAATTACAAAAATAAACCAAAGGAATTAAAAAGTAGAAAACAATGTGAAATATCTCATTGGAAAAGCAACTGACCTGGATAATAGATCCAGGAGAGACAACTTAAAAATTATGGGACTACCTGAAAGTCATTATTAAAAAAAGACACTAGACATCATCTTTCATGAAATTTTCATGGAAAAATGCCCTGATATTCTAGAAACAGTGGGTAAAATAAATGTTGAAAGATTTCACCAATCACCTGAAAGAGATTCAAAAAGAAAAACTCCTAGGAATATTGTACCCAAATTCCAGAGTCTCTAGGTTGAGGAGAAAATATTGCAAGCAGTCAGAAAGAAGCAAATCAAGTAGTGCAGAAATACAATCAAGATAACACAAGATCTAGCAGCTTCTACATTAAACGATGAAAGGCTTGGAATATGATATTCCAGAAGTCAAAGGAACTAGGATTAAAATCAAGAATCACCTATTCAGCAAAACTGAGTATAATACTTCAGGGGAAAAATGATCATTCAATGAAATAGATGACTTTCAAGTATTCTTGATGAAAAGACCAGAACTGAATCGAAAATTTGACTTTCAAACACAAAAATTAAGAGAATCACGAAAAGATAAACAGGAAAGAGAAACCAGAAAGGATTTACTAATGTGGAACTGTTTACATTCCTACATGGAAAGATAATATTTGTAACTCTTGAAATTTTTCTCAGTATTTGGGTAGTTGGAGGGATTACACACACACACAAACACACACACACACACGTATATATAGGCAGAGAGTACAGAGTGAGTTGAATAGAAAGGATTGATATCTAAAAAAATAAAATTAAGGGGTGAGAAAGGAATATATTGGGAGGAGAAATAGAGAAATGGAATGAGGCAAATTATCTCCCATAAAAGAGGCAAGAAAAAGCTTTTTCAATGGAACAGAAAAGGGGAGAGATGAGAGGTGAAAAAGGGAAGCATACTGTCATCATATTTGGCTTAAGGAGAGAATAACATGCTCGCTCAATTTGGTATGAAAATCTAGCTTACACTACAGGAAAGTGGGGGAGAAGGAGACAAGTGGGGTGAGAGGGATGATAGAAGGGAGGGCAAATGGGAGAAGGAAATAATTAGAAGTAAACACTTTAGGGAAGGGACAAGGTCAAATGAGAGAACAGAATAAATGGGGGACAGGGTAGGATGGAGGGAAATACAGTTAGTCTTTCACAACATGGCTATTATGGAAGTTTTGTGCAAAATGACACATATGTATAGCCTGTATTGAATTGCTTGCCTTCTCAGTGGGGATGGGTGGGGAGGGAAGGAAGGAGAGAAGTTGGAATTCAAAGTATTAGAAACAAATGTTGACAATTGTTACTCCATATAACTGAGAAATAAGAGATACAGGTAATGGAGTATAGAAATCTATCTTGCCCTACAAGGAAAGAGAGAAGATGGGATAAAGGAAGGCAGGCACATGATAGAAAGGAGGGTACATTGAGGGAAGGGATAATCAGAATGCAAGGCATTATGGGTTGGGAGGAGGGGAGAGATGGGGAGAAAAATTGGAACTCAAAATTTAGTGGAAATGAATGTTGAAATCTAAAATTAAATAAATCAAACTATAAAAAAATAAAAGGAATTCAGTTAATAAAAAGTCCAGCAACTCCAGGCCAGATATTGTGAGTCAATATGATTACCTGTACCATTCTGATACATTTTCCTATTTTAAAAAATTAAATTTGAAAAATTCTTAATGCTTAAAAAAAAGAAAACCATCTTAAACTACAAGAAGTAGGGGAGAAAGAGATAAATGAGGTGTAGGGGGATGATAGAAAGGAGGGCAAATGGGAGGAGGTAGTAATTAGAAGTAAGACTTTTGTGGAGGGACTAGGTCAAAAGAGAGAATAGAATAAATGGGGGACAGGATAGGATGGAGGGAAATACAGTTAGTCTTTCACAACATGACTTATGGAAGTAACTACACATACATAACCTATATTGAATTGCTTGTCTTCTCAGTGGGGATGGGTGGGGAGGGAGGAAGGGAGAGAAATTGGAACTCAAAATTTTAGGAATGAATGTTGAGAATCATTTTTGCATGCAACTGGGAAATAAGAAATACAGGTAATGGGGTATAGAAATCTAACTTGCCCTACAAGAAAGGAGAGACGATGGGATAAGGGAAGGCAGGGGTGTGATTGAAAGGAGGGCAGATTGGGGAAATGGGTAACCAGAATGCACAATGTCTTGTGGTGTGGATGGAGGGGAGAGATGGGGAGAAAAGTTGAAAATTTCAAAATCGTGAGGAAACTAAAAATAAATACATAAAAAAAGAACTGTGACTGATTTGTAAATATGTTTTTCATGATTGCCCATACGTAACCTATATCAAATTGCTTACCATTTTAGGAAGAGGGGAGGAGAGAGAAGGAGGGAGAACATTTTAGAACTCAAAATCTTTTAAAAATGAATGCTAAAAATTGTCTTTCTATAAAATTGAAAAATCAAATATAATTAAAAATAAAGAAATTAGGTTAGAAAATGAGCAAACAGCAGAAAAAGATTGTGAGTATAGAAAGTTACTACACTGACAGGGAAGATCAAAACACATATTCAGGAGACAACAAAGCCGAGACTTTTACATTCAAAGGTCAAAGAAAAATATTAATTGGCCCCAGGCCATGGAAGTGCTCAGAAAGAGTTTTTAAAAAGCATGTAAGTGAGGTAGTGGAAAAATTGGGAAGAGAAATGAGTGATGCAAGAAAATCCTAAAAAAAGAGTCAACAGTTGGGAAAAAGAAATATTTAAGTAAACAACATCTTAAAAATCAGAATAAATCAAACGGTAAAAGAGGTACAAAAATCCAGCGAAGAGAACAATGCCTTGAAAAGAATTCATCACATGGAAAAGGATATACAAAAAAAGAGAAGAATTCCTTTAAAAGTAGAATTGACCAAATGGAAAAGGAGATACAAAGGCTCACTGAAGAAAATAATTCCTTAAAAATTACAATCGGGATTTAGAAGCTAATGAAATTATGAGATACTAAAGAACACTAAAAACAAAATCAAAAGAATGAAAAAATAGAAGAAAATATCTCATTGGAAAAAATTGACTTGAAAATAGATCAAGGAGAGATAGTTGAAGAATTACTGAACTAACTGAAGGCCATGATCAAAAAAAGATAGAAAGACTGGACAGAATCTTTCAAGAAATTATCAGGGACAACTACCCTGATATTCTAGGATCATAGAGTAAAATAAAAATTGAAAAAAATCCACTGATTAATCCCTGAAATAAATCCCAAAATAAAAACTCTCAGGAATATTAAAACCAAATTTCAGAGCTCCCAGGTCAAAGAAAATATTGCAAGAAGCCAGAAAGAAATGATTCAAATATTGTGGTGCTATAGTCAGGATAACACAAGATTATCTGCATTAAATAATCAGAGGACTCAAAAGTATATATGTATCTGAGAGGGCAAAATTGCTAGGATTACAGCCAAGAATCACCTACCCAGAAAAACTGAGTATAATCCTTCACGTGAAAATATGGATATTCAATGACATAGAGAACTTTTAAGCATTCCTGATGAAAGACGAAAACTGAATAGAAAATTTGACATTCAAATATAAGACTCAAATGAAGGAAAAAATGGTAAAGAGGAAAGAGAAATCATAAGGGATTCAATAAAGTTAAACTTTAAATTCTTAAATGGGAAAATTATACTTATAACTCCTAAAACATTCTCATTATCAGGGCAATTAGAAGGAGTATACCTAGACAGAAAGCACAGGTGTGAGCTGAATATGATGGAATGATTATCTTAAAAAAGAAAATTAGGGGGTGAGAAAGAAGAATGAATGGAGAGAAAGGGAAAGGTAGAACTGGTTAAATTATCTGATATAAAAGCAGCTCTAAAGAGATTTACCGTGGAGGGAAAGATGGGCAAAGGGAGGAGTGGAGGTGGCATGAACCTTCAGATTTGTCTCAAAGGGGGAATAGCATACACATTCAGTTGGGTATATATTATTTTAAAGGAAAGTAGGAAGGGAAGGGGATAAGATGAGGGGTGGGGCTGATAGAATAGAGAGCAGATTTAGGGAGGTAAAAGTCAGAAGCAAAACATTTTTGAAAATGGACAGGGTAAAAGAAGAGACAGGTAGGATAAACAGGAGAAAATAGGATGGAGGGAAATACATAGTTGGTAATTATTACTTTGAAAAATTTCCAGCAAGTTTCCCTGATGAAGACCTCATTCTCAAATGTGCAGAAACCTGAGGCAAAGTTATAGAATTTTCTCAATTGATAAATGATCAAAGAATAAGAACAGGCAGTTTTTAGACAAAACAATCAAAGTTATCCATAGTTATATGAAAAAAAATGCTGAGATAGTAAGAGGTTAATCACTACTGATTAGAGAAATGCAAATTAAAGGAACTCTGAGCTACCACTCCACACCTATCAGATTGTCTATTATGACAGAAAAGAAAAATGACAAATGTTGGAGGGGATGTCAGAAAATTAAAACATTAATGGACTATTGGTGAAGTTGTATACCTACTCAATCATTCTAGAAAGCAGTTTGGAACTATGTCCAAATGGCTATAAAGCCATGCATTTTTTTTTTTTGAGCAAACAAAACCAGTATTAGATCTGCATCCCCAACAGATGAAAAACAAAAAGGAAAAGTACCTATGTGTACAAAAATATTTATAGCAGCTCTTTTAGTGGTGGCAAAGAATTGGAAATTAAGAGGATGTTAAGCAATTGGGGATTGACTGAGAAAGTTATTGGATATGATTGTGTTGGAATACTATTGTGGTATAAGAAAGGATGAGCAAGATGCTCTCAGAAAAACCTGAGAAGACTTCTAGGAACTTATGCAAAGTGAAATGAGCAAAACCATAAGAATATTGTACACAGTAACAGCAATATTGTATGATGATCTACTGTGAATAACTTAGTATTCTTAGCAACATTAAGCTCCAAGATAATTATGAAGGACTTATGATGAAAGATGCTGCCAATCTTCAGAGAAAAAATTGCTGGAGCCTGAATGCAGACTGAAGATACATTTTTAATTTTCTTCATATGTAGTGGATTTTTTTGGTGGTCTGTGGTATCTTTCACAGCATGACTTACATGAAATTGTGTTTTGCATGATTGTATACACACACACACATATATAATGTGTCAAATTGACTACTTTTGTCAATGAGGGGAGGGGGGAAGAAAGAGAGAGTTTGGAACTCAAAATTTGAAAAAGAAAAGTATAAAAGTTGTTTCTACATATAATTGGGGAAAATATTAAATTTAAAAGCGAATGAAGATTTACTGAAACAAAAATAAATTAATTGGAAAATAAATAACCTATTCTGAAAGAATGAGTTGTTCAAAAAGAACAAATCATAGAAACAACAAATAATTTCATTAAAGATCATGACAACAATGAGAAAATATACCAATATTTATAGGATGCAGCCAAAATGGTGCTTGGGAAAATTATATTTCTAAAGAATACAACATTAAAAGGGAGAAAGAGAAGATCAATACAATAAAAAAAGGTCATACAATAAAAAAATTAGAAAAAGAACAAATTAAAAATTACTAAACACAAAAATAGAAATCCTGAAAATTTAATGAGGGAACAGTAAAATTGAAAATAACAAACAAACACTGAACTAATTAATAAAACTAGGATAAGTTTTTATATAAATGCCAATAAAACAGATAAACCACTGGTTAATCTGATTTAAAAAAAGGAAAGAAAATATCACATCATCAGTATCCTATATCCAAAGGGTAATTGTACTACCAATTAAGATCAAATTAAAATAATTATTAGGAGTTATTTTGCCCAGTGAAACTGACAACCTAAGTGAAATGGATGAATATTTACTAAAATATATATTGCTCAGATGAACAGAAGAGGAAGTAGAATACTTAAATAACCCCATGTTAAAAAACAAAATTAAACAGGGCATCAGTGAGTGCACCAGGAAAAAAATCCTTAGAACCAAGTGAATTCTACAAAACATCTAAAGAATAATTAATTAAAATACTATATAAAATATTTGGAAAAATAAGCAAAAGAATGAATCCCAGTAAATTTGTTTTATGACACAAATATAATGCTGATACCTAACCCATGAAGAACAAAGGTAGAGAAAGAAAAATATTGACCAATTTCTCTAATGAATATTGATGAAAAAATTTGAAATAAAATACTATCAAGGAGCTCACAATAATATATCCCAAATATTGTACACTATGAATAGGTGGGATTTATACCAAGAATGGAGGCCTGTTTCAATATTAGGAGAACGATCAGCATAATTGATCGTATTAATTAAAAAAAGCAACAGAAACCGTATGATTATCTCAATGGAGATAGAAAAAGCTCTTGACAATATACAACACTCATTGCTACTAAAAATGCCAGAAAGCACTGGAATAAATGTAGCTTTTCTTAAGATGATAAGTTGTATTTATTAAAACCATCAACAAGCAATGTCTTCAATGGGGATATGCTAGAAGGCTTACCAATAAGACCAGGTAAAGATGCCCATTGTTACCACTATTATTCAATATTATACTAGAAATGCTAACTATAGGGTGGAGCCAAGATGGTGGAAAAGAAAAACACACATACTCTAACTCTTCTCCCACAGCCCATAAAATACCTGTAAAGAATGATTCTCAACAAATTCTAGAGCAGCAGAAGCCACAGAATGACAGAGTGGAGGAGATTTCTAGCCCAGGGTGATCTGAAAGGCTGATGGAATAGGTCTGTCACACCAGACACAGAGCAGAGCACAGCCCAGCCTTTGCTACGCAGCACTGGAAGGAATAGGACACCAGGAGGAACAGAGCTGGAGCAGGATTCAGGGGTGGAATCCCCAGCAGCAGCAGCAGTTCACAGATCCCTCAACCCACAAATGCCAAAGGCAGCTTCAAAGGTCAGTGAGAAAGCTTTTCCACCTCGGTGACAAGGTAGTAGGGTCCTCCCCTGACCCTGGTCCTACGTGGCTGTGGTGACAGTGGCAGCAGCCAGCTTCCATTGTTGGACCCCTCAGTTTAAAGCCCCTGAGGGAATTGAGTAGCTGATCTGAATCTCAGCCGTGAGCCTGGTCAGGGAGTAAACTCCTCTCCCTTGATTGTGCCACCTTGGAGGAACTAAGAACTTACAGGTCCCCAGAGTACACCCTACTCTTGACAAAAGACCCAAAAGTCAAGTACCTGGTTGGGAAAATGCCCCAAAAGGGAAAACAAATAAGACTATAGAAGGTTACTTTCTTGGTGAACAGGTATTTTCTCCCATCCTTTGGATGAAGAAGAACAATGCTTACCATCAGAGGAAGACACAAAAGTTAAGGCTTCTGCTTCCCAAACATTCAAAATAAAATATACAATTGGCTCAGGCCATGGCAGAGCTCAAAAAGGATTTTGAAAATCAAGTAAGAGAGGTGGAGGAAAAATTGGAAAGACAAATGAGAGTGATGCAAGAAAATAATGAAAAGTGAGTCAACAGTTTGCTAAAGGAGACCCAAAAAATGCTGAAGAAATTAACACCTTTAAAAATAGACTGATTCAAATGGCAAAAAAGGTTTAAAAAGCCAATGAGGAGAAGAATGCTTTAAAAATCAGAATTAGCCAAAAGCAAAAGGAGTTTCAAAAGCTCAATGAAGAAAATAGTTCTTTACAAATTAGAATGGAACAGATGAAATCTAATGACTTTATGAGAAACCTAGAAATTACAAAACAAAACCAAAAGAATGAAAAAAATTGAAGATAATGTGAAATATCTCATTGGAAAAACAAATGACCTGGAAAACAGATCCAGGAGAGACAATTTAAAACTTATGGGATTACCTGAAAGCCATGATCAAAAAAAGATCCCAGACATTATCTTTCATGAAATTAGCAAGGAAAACTGCCCTGATATTTTAGAACCAGAAGGCAAAATAAATGTTAAAAAAATCCACCAAGCAATTATTACTAAATACTCTTGGGGATGCACAATGTCAAAAGAGAGAATAGAATAAATGGCGGGCAGGATAGAATGGAGGAAAATATAGTTAGTCTTACACACCATGACTATTATGAAAGTCATTTGCAAAACTACACATATATAGTCTGTATTGAATTGCTTGCCTTCTCAGTGGGAATGGATATGGAGGGAGGAAGGAAGAGAAGTTGGAACTCAAAGTTTTAGGAACAAATGTTGAGAATTGTTTTCATATACAGCTGGGAAATAAGAAATACAGGTAATGGGGTACAGAAATTTATCTTGCCCTATTGGACAAGAGAGAAGATAGAGATAAGGGAAGGGAGGGGTGTTAATAGGGAGGGCAGATTGGTGGAAGGGGTAATCAGAATGCAAGGTATTTTGGGGTATGGGGAGGAGAGAGATGGGGAGAAAATTTGGAACTCAAAATATTGTGAAAACGAATGTTGAAAACTTAAAAGAAATAAATAAAAAATGCTTACTATAGCAGTGGGGGAAGAAAAAAATTGAGGAAATTAGAATAGGTAATGAGGAAACAAAACTATCACTCTTTGCAGATGGTATGATGGTATACTTGGAGAATCCTGGAGAATCCACTAAAACACTAATTGAAATAATGAATAACTTTAGCAAAGTTGCAGGACATAAAACAAACCCATATAAAACATCAGCATATATATATATATATATATATCAAAGTCCAGCCAGAAGAGATAAAAAAAATTCCTTTTAAAAAACTCTAGACAATATTAAATACTTGAAAGTCTACCTGCCTAGACAAACCCAGGAGCTATACTCAATTGTAAAATACTTTTCACACTAATAATGTCACATCTGAACAATTGTAAAAATATCAATTCCTCAAGAGCAGTCTGAACAAACATAATAAAAATGACAAGTCTACCTAAATTAATTTACTCATTCAGTGTCATACCAATCAAACTACCAAAAAATTACTTTATAGAGCTGGAAAAAATAATAACAAAAGTCATCTGGATGAATGAAAGGTAAAGAAAATCAAAGGAATTAATGAAAAAATGTGAAGGAAGGTAGCCTAGTCATAGCAGAACTCAAACTGTATCATAAAGTAATCATCATCAAACTAATCTGGTCTTGGCTAAGAGATAGAGTGGTACATCAGTGAAATAGATTAGGTACATAAGACACAGTAGGCAATGATCACCACAATCTAGTGTCTGACAAATGATCTAAGCTTTTGAGAGAAGAGTTCACCATTTGATAAAAACTGCTGGGAAAATCAAAAAGCAGTGTGTCAGAAACTAGGTTTAGATTAACATCTCACACCATGTGCCAAGATAAGATCAACATAGGAACATGATTTAGACATAAAGAGTTATTTTAAAAGCAAATTAAATAAGCATGGAACAGTTTACTAATCACATCTATGAAGAAGGGAAGAATATATGACCAGACAACAGACAGAGACCACTATGAAATAATACAGATAATTTTGATTATATTAGGTTAACAAGGTCTTGTACCAACAAAACCAATGCAGTCAAAATTAGAAGGAAAACAGAAAACTGTGAAAAAAATTTCCAGCAAGTTTCTTTGACAAAGGTCTAATTTTTCCAATACATAGATAACTGAGTCAAATTCATAAGAACAAAAGTCATTCTCCAATTGATAAGTGATCAATGGATATTGCAAAGAAATCAAAGTTATCTATAGGTATATGAAAAAATATTCTCAATCACTATTGATTAGAGAAATGCAGTTCTGAGGTACCACCTCACGTCTATCAGATTGGCTAATATGGCAGAAAAAGAAAATGGCAAATACTGGAGGGGTTTTGGGAAAATTGGGATACTAATATATTGTTGGTGGATCTAACCATTCTGAAGAGAAATTTGGAAATACATCCAAAAATGTATGCACAGCTTTTGACCCAGCAATACCACTACTAGGTCTATATCCCAAAGAGATAAAAAACGAAAAGAAAAGGACCTATTTATAGAATAGCAGTTCTTTTTGTGATAGCAAAGAACTGCTAATTGAAGGGATGTCTATAAATTGGGAAATGGTTGAACACGTTGTGGTGTGTGATTGTGATGGAGTACTATTGTGTTATAAAAAATAACAAGCAAGATGACGAGGAGTCGAAAATAGCTGCTTAGTTTGTTGTTACATGAAGAAAATGTTTTTGATAATTATTTAATCACGCACTCAATACTTTAATGGATGCAAAAATATTTTTTTGCAGCAAAAGTTAGATGAATTTGGCAGCCTTATCCTGTATAAAAAAAGAAATAGAACTATATATTTTCTTCTAGTGGCAAAGCCATTTTTCTATATAGTTCAAGACTATAAAAATTTTGGTCATTAGGTTTACTATGAAACATATTCCTGTAGCTGTCCTACAAAAGGAACAGTTATCATCTAAAAATGCTTTATTTTCATCATACTAACCTCCTATGAGGTTCTTATTAATAAGTATATGGTTTTCTAGCTTTATTTAAAAAACCCCCCACTGTGTTTCAATACTACAAGGCCTTCACATTGAACATATTTTACTACAATGCCAAATAGAATGCTTGAATTCACTGTTCATTCCCATTCCTTTTACTAAGCATTAGAAGCAGAAGCCCTGTGAAACCAAAAGAAAATTGAAGGGCTAACAAAATACTATCTTTTGAAAAAAATGAGTTGCTCAGTGAGTATAATGAGTTGTCCAGTGGATATGCATTTTATCTTTCTTTTCTACAAAGGGGAGCAGACATGAGTTATTACCTAAAAAGTTATGGTTGAAGATTAGAAAAGAGTACATGGATCACATAAAGAGTGATGGAAAAAATTTGACTTCTTTAGATCTCCTTCAAAAAAGAAAAAATGGGTACTAAAATTTTTATTTGTTTTACTTTTCCTTGGCTATAAACCATTTAAACATTTTTAGGAAAAATTCAAAATTAAGGCAACAAAATGTGGATCTTTCTGATGAAAGTTGGGTATAGCATGTAACTCTAGGGAATACATTTCCCCCTTTTAACTGTGTAACCTAAAATATATTTGAATATTTGGTGTTTTCATCAAGACAAAGAAACTATATCAACTCATTAAGCTTTCTAAAGATATATCAGGAGACGAAAAATAGTAAAGTAAAATATGGAGACAATTGACACAATAAAAACAAAATTGTGAAGAAAAACATCTCAAAACAGCTTGAGAATCTGGAATACTCACAATTCCAGAAGGCTGTTGATGAAAAATGCTACTCACCTACTAAAAGTGTGGTTACGAACTAGGGTGCAGAACGAGACATATATTTGTAAAAAAGAAAAGGCTTAAGGATTTGTTTACTTGAATATGCATATTCGATATGAGGGTTTTACTGTTTCTTATAATTTGCGGCACAGACTATGAAAAAATAGCAACAGGTTTATCAAAATGAAAAAGGAGAAGAAAAATCAGAAAATTAAAATTAGGAAATTAAGAAGAAAATGAAGCTGAACATGATACAGCTTTGCATACAATCTTCTTTTTCTGTTCTACTTTTTTTTTCTCTTCCTGAGATTTATTTAAATGTTCGACCCCAGCAAGTTAGGTCTGCTGCTCTGGGCACTACAAGACGGAAAAGTGCTGCCACCTGGACATCAGCATCCACAGGAATTCTGCATAAATGTGGCGAGACGTGGTGCACACTCAGGGTCTCTGGCCCATCTTCTTTAGGGTTCGGTTGAGCTCCTCAAATTTATGGATCTGTGGGATGAAGAAGTCTCCGTAGCAGCGGGCCACCTTGTTACCAGCGATGTGGATCATGTCCTTGTCGATGCAGAAGTCCACCTCAGAGGCCGACTGGAACTCGCCATTCAGAGCCGAGATGCCGCTCGTCCATACTAGGTTCTTCATCTTGTGCTTGAAGACCAGCAGCTAGATGAGGAATTCCTGTCGGTGAGGTTCAGGAAGCTGGTCAGCTTGGCCACAGGCATGGTGATGTAGAGCCTGAGGAAGCTGCGGATGGGGAGAGCTGGGCCTGCTGCTGCACCTCGTCTGCAAACACCTTCAGCTGCTGCAGGAAGGGCTCCTTGCGGTAGTTGGGGTGCACGTTGTCGTAGTTGGGCACCATGGGGGACAGGAACTTGGGGCACGAGTAGCTGAACAGCTCCTTGTACACCTGCGGGTCACTCTTCTGCATGCGCAGCATCTTGTCGCAGTACTTCTCCGGCAGCTGCAGGTAGATGCTCTAGTTGATGCGCATGGGGTACAAGGTCAGGGCGATGCCCAGCAGCACATGCATCTGCTCGTTCTGCTTGTTGATCATCTCACACTTGTACGTTGTCCTCTGGAACATGCTCTTGGTCCTCTGGATGTAGAGCAGGATGCTGGCAAAGACACGAATGGCATCCTGGTATCGGCGCATCATCAGATAGGCAAAGCCCACGTAATAAGTGGTGACCTGGCACTCGGGCATCTGGGAACACATACTCTTCTTGTTGACCTCAATGTTCTCCAGCACCTTGATGGCCTGGTAGTAACCCCTCAAGAGGGAGTGCAGCAGCAGCAGCCCCACCAGGCTGAAGTAGCCAAGCATCTTGTATAGGGAGTGCCGGCCATACTCACCAGTCACACTCTCAGGGTCACCTCCAGTGGTGTAGACCTCCAACTGTCGGTTGATATCGGATTTGTCTACTAGGGAGTGAAGCAAGTTCAGGACGCTGTGGACGTTCCAGATCTTGGAGTTGGAACGAAGAAAGTCGATCTCCTCTTCTGATTATTTTGGCGGTCTTGCATCGGTACTGGCTGAAAGACTGAAACTGGTAGATGAATTCATAGATGATATCTCATAGCCACTGGTTGGGCAGCTCAAGGCGGGCAGGGCCATCAGCATTGAGGATAGTTGAAGACGTTGCAGTAATTGTAGTAGGATTCAAACCACTGTTCCAAAGAAGGCCTACCACTGACTTTGGCATAGATGTGCCTGTAATAAAGCTCCTTATGAAGGATCAGGAAGACGGCATCGTTGCTGACTTTGCTTCTGGCCAGGGAGTATTCTTGAAGAACCTTTCAGTCAGCTTGGTCCAAATGTTCTCCTAGATGTCCTGGATCTCGTAGACTTTCTGATCGATTATGTCACTGGACACCTCACTTGCCTGAAGCTCATAGACTTTCTGGCCAATGAGGTCGGAGACGGTTTTATGGAAATATTGGATAAAGCTCTTGATCACTTCTGGAATCACTTGGTAGGTCGGCTGCTCATACTGGTGGGTTCATAGACCAAGTCCTGTTTTGGGTTCCCTGTGTGCATGCCATAGTCCTCTGGGTAAGCGTAGGGATCATAGACAGCCTCATTGTCATAATTCTCAGGTGGGCAGGACATGGCAGCGGATCAGAGTCTTGGCTCAGAGATGGCTGTTATACTTTGAATATTATTATATTGCATTCTGGAAGGTAATTTGAGGCTATGCAAACCATTAAACAGTGGCTCTTTGAGCCAGCTAATAGGCTTCTATAAGGTATATAAAACAAAAAGATCATAGAAAAAGGAAAATAACCCATGTATAAAAAAAAATACTTATATTAGCTTTTTGTCCTGGCAAAAAACTGGAATATGAATGGGATTGAGTACTATTGTGCTCTACGAAATCATAAAGGAAATGGTTTCAGGAAAAAACTAGGAAGATGTATGTAAACCAATGCAAAATGAATTGAGCAGAACCAGAAGAACAATTTAAATAATTGTTCACTAACAACAGTAATATTGTAAAGATAAACAACTGTGAAAGACTTAGTAACTCTGCTTAACACAATTCCACAAGACTCATGATGAAAAATGACGTCTACTAAAAGTATAAATTGAAGCATATTTCTCTTTCTCTCTTTTTCTCTCTCTTCCTTTGTTCCTTCCTTTCTTAAGAACGTGGTTAAAGTGGAAACTGTTTTTGTAAGACTTCATATTTGTAATGGGTTTTATGTTTCTTCGCAATGATTGGGGAAGGAAGGTGGAGAGAGAGAATTTGGAACTGAAAATAAAATGAAATTGAATAATTTTTTTGAAAGAAAGGGCAGTACTTTAAAGGACAGTACCCTACATCTTTATAAAAACACTGACTTAATTTTTTTTAAAGGATAAGACTTTTTTTCCACTTGAATATTAACAATTTAAAATTTAGCATCAGTGCTTAATTTATTTCTGACAAAAGGACACTACTCTCTTTTTGTCAAATGACAGATTGAAATGTGAGGCAAGAAATCTATTGATCGCTAGTTACTTTGGGTGAATTATTTAAGAATTATTTGTGCTTCTGTTCTATTGGATGTTGAAGATAATATTTTCCAGGTATGATCTGAACATTTTGTATAAACATATATATTCCTAGGGACTTTGAAGTTTTAGAAATAATTAGTATAATAATAATAATAGCTAATATTTATATAGCACTTACTATGTGCCAGGCACTATACAATCTATACATTCCAAATACTTCATCACTGTAACCAATTTGTTCATTATGAGACAGGAAAACACAAGTTACTAGAGGAGAGGGAGTGCTTCAATTTTCCTTTGTCTCCCTGGGGTCTAATAAAGTTCACCTAATATAATAGGTGTTTTCTTAATGAATGCTTGATGAAATTAAATGAAAAGGTTTAGCCTACTTGTTCTTGGCTCTGACTGTATTCTTGGTAAACTGAATTTATATCAACATGTATATGTGTGTATATAAATATATGTGTATATATATATGTATATGTGTATAGGTGTGTGTGTGTGTAGATATCTCACAATTTTCATCATGTTCATCATGTTCATCATTTCATCATTCATCATTTAGGGTTGTGGCCTCATTTGGGGTTTTCTTGGTAAAGGGTGGTTTGCCATTTCCTTCCCTAGCAAATTCAGGGGATACGTTCTGCCAAGCAATCAGAGTTTTAGTGACTTGCCTAGGATCATACAGCGAGGAAGTATCAAAGGCTGGATTTTTGAACTCAGGTCTTCCTGACTCCAGGCCCAGTGCTCTAGCCTCTAAGTCACCAGCTGCCTCCAGCAGTCTTCATATAATATTTAAAACAGAAGGCCAGTTTACAATAGAAAAAATGCTTCAGCACTTACATTTGAGGACAGGTTTCTCTCCAATGTTCAGAATAGTATGGACAGCATTAGACAAAGATTCATCAGGTATAGACTCTGCAATTAGGTATCCAAAATACCAAGAACATATGAAGGCAAAAAGAAAGAGTGGACCCTTCACGTAATCTAGGAGAAAACAACAAGATTTTACTATAAAAATTCATGACAAGGAAGACTCATTATGTCATTAACCCACATGTTATCTTTCCTATATCTTATTGGGGAGCACATAGTCCTACTCATCTATACATATTGTAAGTTCTCAATAATAAGATGCTTTTAATGATATTCAAAAAATTTCTTGGAGCAATAGAGACTTGATGATTTGACTGGTTTTGTTGCAGAGAGTTTATGTACATAACGAAGTAATATTGATGAAAAAAGTTTAATTTTTTTCATTAAGGAAAAGCTTTAACATTTGCTTTGATTTTTTTTTGTCTAAAGCCTACTTCAAAGTTATAGTGTAATCAGAATTGTATAAATGTAGCCACTGTACAAAAACACATAGGACTTAACCACTTATACTTTTAAAAAGAGTCATCCTTCCCAAAAAGTACTCATTTACAACAACAAAAACTAAAATTGTCAACTTTTATTCGTGATTTGGAATGTCAAGAAAATATAGAATCTTGAATTGAAGAGACCTCAGATGTCTAGTTCAATCCTGTGCCCAATGAAGTAATTCACTAAAGCATTCCAACAGTTTCTCTCTGAATATCTACATTAATGGGAAACTCACTGTCTCAAAAGACAGTTTTCAATTTCTAGAAAGATCTAATTAATAGTAACTTCTTGATATTGAACCAAAATCTCCTTTCTTCAATTCCTATCCACCACACCTAAGGTATATAGAATTAGGATAGATACTAGACTGGAGATTTCATTAGCATAGCTAACTAACTCCTTGATGAGGAAATTCTCTCTACCATTGCAAATAGGGACTTTCTGTGTTATTTACAGAGAGAGCGACCTACAGCACTGAGAACCTAAGTAACTTGCCCACGGTCAAAAGTATATGTCAGAAATGGTACTTGAAGTCACATCTTTCTGGTTTTGAGATCAGCTATCTACTACACCTCACTGCTTCCTTTCAAATAATTAAAGGCTACAAAAACTAACAAAACAAATATGAATTTAACTTTTTTTCTTGATTAAAAACCATGTTTTTCATTTATATTACCTCATGCTAGATACATGAACGATCTGCAACAAAACCAGTATAGTCTCTGTTACTCCAAGAAATTTTTTGAGTATCATTAGAAACACTTTCTTATTAGTGACAGCTTACAGTTTCTATAGCTAATAGGTGGGTTAATTATCTAAAATGGCCTCTTAAGTATTCTTTTCTCTTTTTATACTATATGATCATTACTTATTCTGAATGAGTGACTATTAGAGAGAGCAGAGAAAAATACACAAAAAATGAGGCAAAAGATCCTATATCACAATAAAAGACCAGTCATTTTTGTTGTATTGATATCCAAAGAAAGTTTTAAAAATAAAGGTAGTTCTACCTTTAGTACCCATGTACCGTTAGAAGTGTTTTGATAAAAATATCTCTGAAAATCTACTAAGATAGAAATGGTGTCTGATAATAGCAGGATCCAGGCCAAGTTTGTTTTTAGATCAAAAGCATTTCCATGAATAACAATACCCTGTAGAGACATTAATGCTTTGTTGTCGGAGTTGTGAACTGATTCAACCATTCTATATAGCAAATTGGAACTGTGCCTGAAAGACTATAAAATAATGTATATCCTTTGACTTATGAGGTCTGCATCCCAAAAGAGATAACAAACAAACAAAAAAAGGGACCTATATATATAAAACTATTTATAGCCACTCTTTTCTGGGCATAGAGAATTAGAAATTGAGGGGATGCCCATCAATTGTGGAAAAGGTTGAACAAGTTGTGGTATGTAATTATGATGCAATCCTACTGTACTCTAAGAAATGATGGGCAGGATGCTCTCAGAAAAACCTGGAAAGACTTGTATGGGCTGATGCAAAGTGAAATGACCTGCATAAAAAATAATAACAATACTGTAAGATGATCAGCCATGAATTATTCTGTTCTATTCTCAGCAATACAACAATCCAAGACAACTTTGAAGGGCTTATGATGAAAATTGCTATCCATCTTCAGAGAAAGAATTGGTGGTATCCGAATACAGATTGAAGCATACTTTCTTTTAACCTTACTTTGAAGGGCTTATGATGAAAATTGCTATCCATCTTCAGAGAAAGAATTGGTGGTATCCGAATACAGATTGAAGCATACTTTCTTTTAACCTTATTTTTCTTGAGTTTTTTGTCTATATCCTTTTTCACAACATGACTATTATGTATATGTTTTGCATGATTACATATGTATAGCCTATATTGAATTTCTTGCCTTCTCAATGATAAACAAAAGTATATGTAGAATAATTTTATACCCCATCTCCACACACACACACTGATTTGTGTGTAATGGTAATGATCTCTGGGGCAGAGAGGGGGAAGGGAAAGAAAATAAAAGCAATTTACAAGATAATTTTGTTACACATTTGAAAGAAATGGCAAATTGTACATAGTACATTTGTACTTTTAAATACGATCATCTTTTTTTTATTTTGCTGTGTTATGGAAATGCTTGTTTTATTCCAGAAATGAAAAATAAAACGACATATATATATATATATATATATATATATATATATATATATATATATATATATATATATATATATATATATATATATATATATCTCAACAGTCTAGAAACCTTATAAAAAAGGAAATGAGGTCTAGTATCAAATAACTTTAACAAAATTAAGAATGTTAACAAAATCTTTCAAAGGCTTTAATTTTATGTAAATAAGATTATTGGTTTCACCTTTTATGATCTCCTTCATTCCTTTTAAATTAACGATTCTCCCCTCTAGCCATAGTTGCTAGAAAGATTAAGGGAGAGGACTGCTAGAAAAATAATGTCAATATAGATAACTGCTTTAACTCCTCACTGTTGCTTCCATAGTCTCCATGTGATACTATCAATCAGCTGATGCTTCTTCAATGTTCACTCAATGAATCTATATATTAACTTTTCCAGTCTCTGGTTGCAGTTAACCTCAAATACGTCATTCTTCTCATTTCACAAAGAGTGTACCACTTGGTTCAGAGTACTATATCTTAAATTTTTTTTCAATCATCAAATATTGGAAAATTCTAGGAATATTGCAGAATAAGGCAGGAAAGTACCTGACTCACTCAAATTCCCCCATAGATAATTTAAATAATGCCTCAAAGTACACTTTGAGTGGCAGAAATAGTTAAAAGTCGGGGTTAAAACAATTGTTCTCCTAAGAGATCTTGGGAGGACCTTAGAAAAGACTCAGTCTTTCAGGGTGATGGTCTAGCCTGATTGAAATACAGGTACCTTCAGGAAAATACTGCTGAATCAGCAAATAACAAGTCCTAGGACCAGGTGTGTTGGCTGGCAGCCTCAGCTTCAGGAATTTTTGCCTCACAGTTAGTGTGGGAGTTGGATGGATGACTGGCCAGGGGAAGATTGAAGGGGACTGGGCCCTGGTGTACTGATCAGATGGAGTTCCAGGCTGTTGCTGTGGGGGAAGGGTAAGCATACACTGGTGATTGTGGCAGCAGAGGTGTGGAGGCCCTAGTGGTTCTGAGGAGTGAGCCGAAGCTTGCAGCTGTTGGGGGGGATGACCACAAGGAACAAAAGGATTTTCCAGTGACAATAGTGCTGGTGAATCTGGCAGTGGCTCAGGGGCAGAGAGGAGTACCCAAAGTCAGGCCCTCAGATAGAGTTCAGAAAATAATAGCATAAAAAACCTGAGACATTCTTCCCCACACCTAGAAACTAACTAAAATACAAAGTTAATAGCCAAGGTAGTCACTAAAAATGAGTAAGCAAAAGAAAAAGAATCCAACCATAGATGGCTACTATTGGGGAGAGAAGCTGTCCCTAAAATCTTAAAATAAAAACACTCAGTATCCAAAGAAAAAAGCATCAGGAACCAAATACTCAAGGTTAGCCTACGTATTCCCAACAGAAGTGTGAAGAGCCCTGTATAAACATAGTCCAGTCAGGTAATAGGCTGGAGAAATAAGCAAACAAAAAACTCCATTTAAAAATGCTATTATGATGACAGGAACATTCAAGACACAAATTTAGAAGAAGAGAATGAAATGTATGAAGAAATCCTCAAAGAAAAACACAGCTTGGGCACATTCAACTAAAATTCCTGTAAGAGATAACACAACAGTTTAAAATTTTTTAAAATAATTAATTAGTGAAATGTAACCACTAGAGGAAACTTGAAAATTAAATAAGAGCTATGGAAGAAAGATTTGGAAAAGAAATTAACATTATCGCACAAGAGGTGCAAAACCTCACCAAAACAATAAAATCCTAGAAAATTAGAATGGACCAAACAAAATGTTGCCTGTATGAGACAAGACATATTAAAACAAAGTCAAAAGACTGACAAAAAAAAACCAAGAAAATACAAGCTTTTCAAAAGCTTTACAGAAAAACAACTGACCTGAAAAATATATTGAGAAGGGATAATTTAAGAATCACTGGATACCTGAAAGCCATGAGCATAAAAAAAAGAACCCTAGACATCATATTTCAAGAAATGAAATAAGAAAACTTTCTGGAATCTCTTAGAAGAGAAAGTGGAAATACAAAGACTCCATTGGCTACCTCCTGAAAAGACCCCAAAATGAACACTCCCTGGAACATTATAGCAAAATTGTAGAACTTTTTGGTCAAGGAAACAATACTGATAATAGCCATCAAGAAAGAACCAAAGAGCTACAATCTGGCTCACAGAGGTGATTTAGCAGCCATTACTAAAAAGGAATTGGTTACAATATTCTTATACAATATTCCAGAAGGCAAAACTCCCTTATAATCAATAATAATTTATCCAAAAAAAGTGATTATAATCCTAAAAGGCAAAAATTAGTCCTTTAATGGAATAAAGAACTTCTAAGCATTCTTACTGAAAAGATCTGTCACATAGAAATTTTGAAATACAAAGGAATACAAAGAGAAACACACAAAGGTATACAAGAGCAAGCAATCATAAGGGAATAAACAAAGTTAAACTATGTACTGTTTTAAAAAGGGAGATGATCCATGTATCCCATCAGAACACTATCATAATATGGTGGTCACAGAGAGAGTCAAATGAATCAGAGAGCCTTTGAGAGGTTCTGTTTTCATAATATTAAGAAATGACAAAAAGCAAGACAAAGAGACACTTAGAGAGACAAAGGGAAAGGAAGGATGAGGCAAATGATCTCCCTGTGTAGTCTTCAACAATATATAAAAATAAGAAGGAAGGAGTGGGTGGGTGAGTGGGTGACACTTGGTCTTCATTTATATCTGAATTGGTCAGTGGGTGGAAGAATGTTTAGTAGGGCACAGACATATATTTCACTTAATAGGGAAACAAGAGGGGAAAAGGAGCAGGGAGAAGGGGGAATACAGAGTTTAGATTAAGAGAGGGATTAGTCCTAAGCAAAATATAGTCTAACTAATGACATAAAAAAATGTAAAGCAGTTCTTTTTTGAGGTGGCAAAGAATGGGAATCTGAATGGGCATCCCTACAAATCAGGGAGTTGCTGAATAAGTTGTGGTACATAAATGTAGTACATAAACACAAATGGAATACTGAGGATGGTTGTTGAGAAACCTTATACGACTTGTATGAATTAATGCAAAGTGACAACAAGGACAACAGTTTATACAATAATCACAGTCTAAAGACAATCAACCTTGAAAAACTTAGAACCCTGATCAAAATAATGACCAACTGTAATTCCAGAGGATTAATGATGAAACATGCCACTTTCTTCCTGATCAAAAGTTGATGGACTCAGTGTGCAAAATGAGACATTTCTGAGGGGGTCGTGGCCAATGGGGGAATTTGTTTTGCTTGACTATACATCTTTCTAACATGGATTTTCCTTTTCTTTCTTTATTTCTCAATTGTGCGGTAGGGGTGGGACAGAGGAGATGGGAAGAGGAGGGTTCTTGTTGATTAAAAAAATTAATAAAAAATAATGGGGTTAAAAAAAGAACAAAAAAAGAGTTCAGCTGTAGTGACAGATATAAGATCCAGTTTTCTTATAATTTTTAGGAAACTATATGGACTTTAACATTCAAATCACATATCCCTTTTGAATACAGTGTCATGTTGTATAAAACCTAATTTCTGCCAACCTGCTTTACAGATTTCCCAGTACTTTTTCCAAAAAGAGTTTCTTTTTACATACGTTGTATTCTCAGTTTCTCAAATTTTGGATCATTAACCATTTTTTTTTTGTTTCTAGTTCTAGAGTCCTTATTTGTTCCAATGATTTCTTTTAAAAAATACCAAATAATATTGATGATTAATACTGACAGTAAAATTTGAGATCTGGAACTGGTATTCTTCCTTTATTCCTGTTTTCCATTATTTTCCTTGAGATTCTTTATCTTTTTGCTCTTCTACATGATTTTATTATTTTCTCAAGCTCTATAATATGTCTTCTTGATAATTTGGTATGGCACTAAATATGTAAATAATTTAGGTAGAAGTTTAATTTATATTATATTGATATGAGCCAGTTGTGAGTACCTAATATCTCCAGTTATTTAATCATTCTTTATATCTTTTAGGAGTGTTCTTTAAGTGTGTCTCTATGGTACTTCAATACTTTAAGGGTTATTAAAGGTATTAAAAATAGGGAAACTTTCAGAAGCAGGTTTAGCAAATGTTCCTGCTCCCAAGACTGAGCCTAGGAGGAATAAGAGGGTGAGCCATGCTCAAGGGTAGCATTCTCAAAGACAGAGGGCATTGTACTGAGAAAAGAGGCAAGTCCCCAAGAGGTAGTAGTGATATGGCTCAGACCTCAGAGACAGAGTGGGATCTCAGGTCCAGCTTCTAGTCCTGTCTGAACCTCACAGAGGAATAGTCAGATTAGGAATTCTAGACTGAAGGGGAATCTATAATTCTTTCATTCTGTACACTCTTTTCCAGCTGGCTGATAAGGACTGAGTCCTGCAGCATTCTACTTTTGCTCAGACCAGGAGTGCAATTAGACTTTGCACGGGATCATACCACTTTGGGAATGCTGAAAGATTATAGGTCCCCAGCCTGTCCCTGAGATTCTGAAATAATGCAACATTCAGTGCTTTAACAAAGCAACAACAAGTCTAGCCCAGACTTTGCCTCTGGAACTGTGTTGAGCTCAATCATAACAACTATGAATTCAGGAAGTAGAAAGGAAAGGGAATAAACTATTGTTGTTATTGTCGTCATCGTCATCATCACCATCATCACCACCATCACCACCATCATCATCACTATCACCATCGCCATCACTACCACCATCATCATCATCATCCCATATTGGGTAAACCCCTCCTCCCCTCCTCCATAAACATGCAAAGCTTATTGGACAACTGGAAGTTAGAACTTTCCAGTCCCAGATTCTTCACTTAGCTGTATGACCTTAAGAAAGGCACTCAGTTTCTCCTAGTTCCAATTTCCTTATCTATGAAATGAGGAGACTGGACTAAATAATTTCTAAGGTTCCTTCCACACCTAACATTCATTTATTTTTTTGTGTTTTAGGGTCATATCTCAAACAACTAAGAAACCAGCATGCTTAACAAGGAGCAAGAAATAAAACAAACATTCAAAATATATTGTACAAAAAAAAATATGGATAAATGAGAACTTGAACAACAAAACTTTAAAGAGCAAATCAAGCCCTTTTGGAAGGAAACAAAGGCAGCTATTTGTTTTTCTCTACTTTTCATTTTCACTTCCCAAAACAGGTCACATGAATATTTATTTTTAAGAGTTGGAAGATCTCTACGGAAACTTTTCCTCAGATACAGACTAGATGTCTGAAAGCCTCTTTCAGCTCTGATATTTTGTGATACTGTGAGCCCAAGTCACTTGGCTTCCAGTATCATGTTCCTTTCAACATCACAGTGTCTACCATGAAACCTAAATAAATACTTCATTTATTTGCTCACCCTAACCTCTTTTCTTTTTTGCCTTCAAAATATTTTCACTGTGCTTCTACCAATTGCTAACAAATTGCAATGATTGAACCTCAGATTTGCTCACTTATACTCACTTAGAATGTTATCAATTCTACCATCATTCGTGTTGTATCCTTTTAAACTGGCTACCTCCACCCAAGGACCGTATTCAATTGCTGAAAAGAACGTGGCATTGTGAATCATTTCTTTCTGATTCACCAGAGCTGAGCACCTACTTCCTTGCTTTCTCTTTTCAAGGCAAAGGCTATTCTTGCTAAAAGATTTTTATTGTTTGTTTTTTTATAAACCCTCTTTCCTCACCATTGTCCTGTCTACTATTCCTGCTGGGGGTAGGGAGACAACATTCAATCACTAAAATGGAAAAGATGAAAGAGTATGAAGAAATACATAAATAATATTTTTATCTTTTAGAGCTTAGAAAATGCTAACTTACTCTGACATCTTTCACTGCTCCCTTCTCTGTTTTGCACCTCTCCCCCCCACCCCCCACCTCCATCCTTTCCTAAGGTATGTCCATGTAGTCTAAACACTGCAATTCCCAACTCCCATCTATCACCATCCCCTTTCTGAGAGTGGGTTTGGAAGTGGAAGCGAGGAGGGAAGGTTTCTCCCCAGGGTGAAAGCAGCCCAACCAGCTTATCCACACTCGGTCCAGCTGTCTCTTCTTACCTCCCTGTCCCCTCCTCCTCTTCCCTTTACTCTAGCTCTAATTTTACTCTCTCTTTCCTACTCTCTCCCTCCTTCCCTTCCTCTCTGATTCCTTTTCCTTCTCTGATTCTCTTTTCTTCTCTCTGCCCCTTCCTCTCCTCTATTCCTTTGGTTCTCCTTTCCTTTCTCCTCCCTTTCCCCCCTTTTCCCCCCTCTCCCATTGGGCAGGAGAGGAAGCAATGTTGAAGGGGAGGAAGAAATTATGAGACTCACACTCACTAATAACACCCGATCTCATCTTCTAGAGTCCAGTGTCTAACTGCTTTCTCTTGCTGCTGCTGCTGCAGGTGCTGCTGCTGTTCCTGGGTGGCTAGAGCTGAACAGGATGTGTTCCAGGATTTTTTTCTTTCCTAGGTGTGGGGTTGACAGAAAGAGACCTCCTCTCCTCCTGACACACCCCTAGGGAGGGAGAAGTAGGGTTGAGTCTGACAGAACAGAAAAAGGTATGAGGAAATAGGAAGGGAGAAGCACGAAGTTGCTTGGTGGAAAGTTGTCTGCCTGTTTTCAGCCTTTCTTCTACTTTAGAATGGTGGATACTGACTCTTCTATATGCTGTTAGCTGAATTTTATTTGCTTTCTGAGAAGCAGAAATCACATATCTTGTAAAACACTGTATGGTAATATTTTAGAACCCGACATTTTAATAACACTTTAGAGTTTGTGAAGGATTTTTCATCTTTCTCAGTCTTTTAAAGATATTTTATTTTTGATTTATAGAATTAAACAAGCATTTCCATAACAGTACAATTTAAAAAATGATTGCACATGAAACTGCAAAACTATTATGTTCAACTTGCTATTTCTTTCAAATATATAAAAAAATTATATAAATTTCTTTTTTCTTCCCTACTCCCCAGAAGGCTATCATTAGACACAAATAGGTATGTGTATGTGTGTATGTGTGTGTGTGTGTGTGTGTGTGTGTGTGTGTGTGTGTATAAAATTATTCTCTCTATATTTGTCTTTATCAGTTCTTTCTCTGGGTGCAGTTAGCATCTTTCTTCATATGTCCTTTATAGTTATTTTGGGTATTTATTATAGTCAAAATAACTTATTCACTCAAAGTTGTCCCCACAATATTGCTGTTCCTGTATACAGTGTTTTCTTGTTTCTGTTTATTTCAATATTCATTATTTCATACAATTCTTTCCATGTTTTTCTAAAATCATTGAGCTCATCATTTCTTATAGCACAGTATTACTCCATCCTAATACCACAACTTGTTCAACCATTCCCTAATTGACAGGCATCCCCATAATTTCCAGTTCTTTGCCACCACAAAGAGGGCTGCTTTAAACATTTTAGAACGTATAGATTCTTTTCCTTTTTCCCTAATCATTTTTGGAAATAGATAAAGTAGTGGTATTGCTGGGTCAAAGGGGGTATAGGTAGTTTAATAAGTCTTTGGGCATCATTCCAGACCACTTTCCAAAATGTTTGGATCAATTCACAATTCCACCAACAATGAATGAGTGTTCCAGTTTTTCCACATCCTCTCAAAATTTGTCACTTTCCCCTTCAATCATTTTATCCAATCTGGTCACTGTAAAATGATATCTCAAGGTTCTTTTAATCTGTGCTTCTCTAATCAATAATGATTTAAAGCATTTTTCATATAACTATAAATTGCTTTCATTTCTTCTTTGGGAAATTGCTTGTTCATATCCTGTGGTCATTTATTAATTGCAGAATGACCTGTATTCTAATAGATTTGACAAAGTTCTTTATATATTTTAGATATGAGATCTTTATCTGAAAAACTGTCTGTCTCATTCAGTCTTAACAGTACTTCTGCCATGCATTACTTACATATTCCCTGTTCCTATTTTCTGAGATCATCTCTTCAGGGTCAAGTAAGCTGTGTCAGCTTCAGGATGCTAGCGTATAGCCATTAGATTTTGTCCCTGATAAGGGCAGACTAAAAATTCATTAGTTGTAAACATCACATCCAGTGAATAGAAATCAGGCAGATCTCCTCAGAATAAGTTTAGGTCTTTCCTTATTGACACATAAAAGCAGAGACTAGTCTTTTTTTTTTTTTTAACTAACAACTCTTTAACTTAGAGTTGAATAATGCTTATATATTCCCAGGATCCTCTCTGGTTTACCTGAAAATTAATTTAAACCAGCATAAATTCTGGGTTGGGGAGGGTCAATGTTTTGGTCAATGTTCTCCATTCACACATTTTTGTCTTTATTTTATAATCAGCAGCAAAGCCTGACTACTTTGGTGCAGTATTGATCACAGTACATGTGCATTGTTAGACTTGCTTGTAATCAATCATTTTTGAAGTGTCTACTATGTGCCAGTCACTCTGCTAGGGATTGAGAATACAAGTCAAAGAATTAAACCATGAAATGATCCCTATTCTCAATGAATTTATATTCACTTTTTGAACATTTTCTTTTTTTAATTAATTTATTTGTTTTCACTTTTCTACAATCACTTCCACAAGTCTTAGATTTTTCTCTACCTCCCTCCTCTCTTCCTCCTCAAGACAGCCTGCAATCTTATACGGGTTCTACAAATACATTCTTATTAAACATATTTTCACATTAGTCATGTTGCATGGAAGAATTAAAATGAATGGGAGAAACCATGAGAAAAGCCCCCCCAAAACCAAAACATAACATAAGAGAAAATATTCTGCTTCATTCTGCATTTCAATTCCATAGTTCTTTCTCTGGATATGGATAACATTTTGCCTCAAGAATCCTTTGGGAATGTTTTAGGTCCTTGCATTGCTGTGAAGGGCTAAGTCTATCAGAAAAATTCCTTGCACACTGTGGTTGTTACTGTATACAATGATCTCCTGGTTCTGGTCCTATCATTTAGCATCAGTTCATATAAGTCCTTCTAAGCCTCCCTGAAGTCTTCCTGTTTATCATTTCTTAAAGCACAATAATATTCCATTATATTCATATACCACAATTTGTTCAACCATTCCCCTTGATTACCAGTTCTTGGCCACCACAAAGAAAGCTGCTATAAACGTGGGACACGTGGGACCCTTTCCCATTTTTATGATTTCTTTGGGATACAGTCCTCAAAGTGGTATTGCTGGGTCAACTGGTATGCCATTTTTGTAGCCCTTTGGGCATAGTTCCAAATTGCTCTCCAGAATGGTTGGATCAGCTCACAGCTCCACCAACAATGAATTAGTGTTCCAAAACTCCCACATCGTCTCCAACATTTATCATCTTTCTGTTTTGTAATGTTAGCCAATCTGATGGGTGTGATGTGGTACCTCAGAGCTGTTTTGATTTGTATCTCTCTAATCAATAGTGATTTAGAGCATTTTTTCATACGATTACATATAGATTTAATTTCTTCTGAATACTCCCTATTCATATTCTTTGACCATATATCAGTTGGGGAATGATTTGTATTCTTGTACATTTGACTCACTTCTCTATATATTTGACTCACTTCTCTATATATTTTAGAAATGAAGTCTCTATCACAGACACAAGTCACAAAAATTCTTTCCCAGTTTTCTGCTTCCCTCTTAATCTTGGTTGAAATGGGTTTTGTTTGTGCAAAACCTTTTCAATTTAGTGTAATCAAAATTATCCATTTTGCACTTCATTATGTTCTCTATCTCTTGTTTGATCATAAATTTCTCTATTCTCCATAAATATGACACATCCACTGTTCCTTGCTACCTAATTTGTTTATGGTATCAGTTTTTATACCTAGATCATGTATCCATTTGGACTTTATTCTTGTGTATGGTGTCAGGTATTGGTCTATGCCCAGTTTCTGCCACACTGTTGTCCAGTTTTCCCAGCAAATTTTGTCAAACAGTGAGTTCTTATTCCAGAAGCTGGGGTCCTTGGGTTTATCAAATAGTAGAATGCTACATTCATTGACTACTGTCTCTTGAGTACCTAACCTATTCCAGTGATCTACTCCTCTATTTCTCAACCATTACCAGTTGGTTTTGATGATTGCTGCTTTATAATACAATTTGAGATCTGGTAGGGCTAGGCTACCTTCCCTAGCATTTCTTTTCATTAATTCCCTTGATATTCTGGACCTTTTATACTTCCAGTTGAATTCTGATATTACTTTTTTTAGCTCTAGAAAAGATTTTTCTGGTAGTTTGATTGGTATGGTACTGAAAAAATAAATTAATTTAGGTAGAATTGTCATTTTTATTATATTAGCTTGGCCTACCTATGACCAACTGATGTTTTGCCACTTACTTAGAGGTGACTTTATTTGTGTGAAAAGTGTTTTGTAATTGTGTTCATATAGCCCCTGGGTTTCTTTGGGCAGGTAGACTCCCAGATATTTTATAGTGTCTATCTTAGCTTCAAATGGAATTTCTCTTTCTATCTCTTGCTCTTAGACTGTGTTAGCGATACGTAGAAATGCACATGATTTATGTGGGTTTATTTTGTAACCTGCAACTTTGCCAAAGTTCTTTATTATTCCAAGTAGTTTTTTTACTTGATTCTCTAAGTATATCATCATATCATCTGCAAAGAGTGATAACTTAGTTTCTTCTTTGCCTATTCTAATTCCTTCAATTTATTTTTCTTCTCTTACTGCTACAAGCTAGCATTTCTAACACCATATTGAATAACAGTGGTGATAATGGACATCCTTGTTTTACCCCTGATCTTACTGGAAATGCATCTAGCTTATCCCCATTGCAATATAATGCTTGTTGATGGTTTTAGGTAGATACTGCTTATTATTTTATGGAAAGTTCCATTTATTCCTATGCTCTCCACTGTTTTCAATAGGAATGGGTGTCGTATTTTGTTAAAAGCTTTTTCTGCATCTATTGAGATAATAATATGGTTTCTGTTATTATTGTTGTTGATACGATCAATAATGCTAATAGTTTTCTTAATATTGAATCAGCCCTGCATTCCTCATCTAAATACTACCTGATCATAATGTATTATTCTTGTGATAAATTGCTGTCTTCTTTTTGCTAAGACCTTATTTAAAAATTTTGCATCTATATTCATTAGAGAAATTGGTCTATAATTTACATTCTCTGTTTTGACTTTTTCTGGTTTAGGTGTCAGAATCATATTTGCATCATAAAAAGAATTTGGTAGGACTCCACCAATTTTCCCAAATAGTCTATATAGTATTGAAATTAAGTGTCCTTTAAATATTTGGTAGAATTCACTTGTAAATCCATCATGCCTTAGAGAATTTTTTCCTAGGGAGTTCATTGATGGCTTCTTTAATTTCTTTTTCTGAGATGGGGTTACATAAGTATTCAACTTCCTCTTCTATTAATCTGGGCAATTTATATTTTTAAAAATATTCATCTGTCTCACTTAGATTGTCAAATTTATGAGCATACAGTTGGGCAAAGTAATTTCTAATTGCTGTTTTAATTTTCTCTTCATTGGAGGTGAGTTCACTCTTTTCATTTTTTAAATTGGTAATTTCTTTTTCATTTTTTAAATCAAATTGACCAAAGGTTTGTTAATTTTATCGTTTTTTTCATAAAACCAACTCTTAGTTTTATTTATTAGTTCAATAGCTTTCTTAATATCAGTTTTATTAATTTCTCCTTTGATTTTCAGTATTTCTAACTAAGTATTTACTTGGGGATTTTCAGTTTGTTCTTTTTCTAGCTTTTTCAGCATGCCTAATTCATTGATCACTTCTTTCTCTATTGTATTCATGCAGGCATTCAATGATATAAAATTTCCCCTAAGAACTGCTTTTGCAGCATCCCATAAGTTTTGTTAGGTGTTTTATTATTTTCATTCACTTGAATGAAGTTATTGATTGTTTCTATGGTTTGTTGTTTAACTCACTCATTCTTTAGGATTAGATTGTTTAGTTTCCAATTAATTTTTATTGCTTTATGATCTGAGAAGAATGCATTGACTATCTCTGCCTTTCTGCACTGAATTGTGAGGTTTTTATGTCCTAGTACATGGTCAATTTTTGTATATGTGCCATGTACCTTGGGGAAAAAGGTATATTCCTTTCTATACCCATTCAATTTTCTCCATAGATCTATCATATGTAACTCATCCAGAGGTCTACTCACCCCCTTAACTTCTTTCTTTTTTATTTTGAGGTTAAATTTATCAAGTTCTGAGAGGGGAAAGTTGAAGTTCCCCACTAGCATAGTTTTGCTGTCTATTTCTTCCTGTAACTTCCTTAATCTCTCCTCTAAGAATCTGGATGCCATACTACTTGGTGCATATATGTTTAGTAATGATATTGCTTCATTCTCTATGGTGCCTTTTAGCAGAATATAGTTTCCTTCCTCATCTCTTTTGATTAGATCTATTTATGCTTTTGCTTTGTTTGAGATTAGGATTGCTACTCCTGCTTTATTTTACATCAGCTGAAGCATAATATATTCTGCTCCAAGCTTTTATTTTTACCCTGTGTAATCTCCCTGTTTCAAATATGTTTCTTGTAAACAACATATTGTTGGATTATGGTTTTTAATTCATTCCAGTATCAGCCTGTTTTATGGGAGAGTTCATTCCATTCACATTTACAGTTATGATTACTATCTGTGTCTTTCCCTCCATCCTATTCCCCCCCACTTATGATTTTAGTTCTCCCTTCTCCCTTCCCCTCCACAGTAGAGTTTTAATTTTTGACCACCACTTCCCTCAGTCTTCCCTCCCTGCTATGAGCCACCCTCCCTTTTCTTTCCCCCTTCTCCTCCTATTGCCTATTAGGCTAGTTACTGATTTTGTTGTTTCCTCCTTGAAGCAAATCAGATAAGAATAAATCTCAAAGAGTGCTCATCTCCCTGCCCTCTTTCCCTGTACTTTAATATGTTTTGTCCCTCTTCCTATGATATAATTTACTTTTTTCTCCCTCCTCCTTTTCACATCTCCTGTCACAATCCCTTCACACCCTTAAATCACATATTTATCATCACATCATTTAATTTATACCTACTCCCTCTATCTATGTATGTCTCTTTTAAATATCAAAAGAAATATACAAATTTCAAGATTAATAAGTATTATCTTCCCTTATAGAGATGCAAACAGTTTGCCTATATTGAATAACAAGTTGCTTTTTCCACTGTTTACCTTTTTACGCCTCTCTTGAAACTTGTATTTGAAGATGAAATTGTATTTTGAGCTCTGACATTTTCATCAGGAATGCCTGGAAATTCCTTATTTCATTGAATGTCCATCTCCTTGCCTGAAATATTATGCTCAGTTTTGCTGGGTAATCGATCCTTGCTTGCAGTCCGAGCTCCTTTGCCTTTTGAAATGCCATATTCCTGTCCCTCTGATCTTTAAATGTAGAAGCTGCAAGGTGCTGTGTGATTCTGACTGTATTTCCTTGATATTTGAATTGTTTCTTTCTGGATCCTTAACCTGATAGTTTTGGAATTTGGCAACAATATTCCTTGGTGTTTTCAGTTTGGGATCTCTTTCAGGGGGTGATCGGTGGATTCTTTCTATTTTGGCCTCTGAATCTAGAATCTCAGGGAAGTTTTCCTTGATGATTTCTTAGAAGATATTATCCAGGCTCTTTTTTCATCATTATTTTCCAGTAGACTATTAATGCTTAAATTTTCTCTCCTGGATCTATTTTCCAGGTCAGTTTTTCCAGTGAGAGATTTTATGTTTTCTTCTATTTTTTCACTCTTTAGCTTCTGTTTAATTCTTGATGACTCATAGAGTCATTAACTTCTACTTGCTCAATTTTAATTTTTAATAGATTGTTTTCTTCAGTTAACTTTTGCATCTATGTTTTCCATTTATCCAGTTGTTCCAGTTAAGTTTTGTATGTCTTTATCCATTTGTCCAATTTTCTTTTTAAATTCTTCCATGAATTCTTTTTTCTTATTTTTAAAATTATTAGCAATTTTTTATTCTACCTCTCTAATTTGGCTTTTAAAATTCTCCTTGAGCTCTTCCAAGAATACTCTTTGGGTTTGAGATCAATGCATATTCCCTTCTGACATTTCAGATAGTACAGTCTCAGTGTGGATCTCTTTGATATTCGTGTTTTGTTCCTTCTTATAGCAATATTCTATAGTCTTTTCTTCTCTGGTTTGCTTCTTACTTATAATTGTCTTTTCCCTGGCTTTTAGAGTGGATCGCTGCTTATGGGGCACAGGGGGCTTTGTCCCATGAGTCTTGTGCTTAGAAATCAAGGCTTTGTGTATTGTGGGCTCTGGTTCTTTCAGCTAGAATGCTGCAGCTTACCTGGTGCTGAGCTGGCTGGTGTGCCAAAGCAGAGGCCACATGAAATTTTTTTGAGTTTCCCCAGAGTAACCCTGGAGCTCACTGCACAAGGTGTGGAGGAGGGGTGGTCTGGCCTCTCCTGAGCTAGAGCACAGGCAGGCTCAGCAGCTGGTGAACCCCATTCTGAGCTGGTGTCTGCTCAATTCCCCTAGCTGTGCAAAGCTACACCTGGGGTTCTTGTGTTGGTGCTTATGGGATTCATCCTCCTGGGGCTCAGTATCTCTTCCTGGATCAATCAGGTGCAGCTGTCTGGTACAGCTCTGGTCTTGCACTGGTCCCCTTCAGCCACAGCAAGAGGGACCCCCCTTTGCAATTTTCCTAACCTCTTGAGCTAAGAGACTATTTACCCTTTCAGCTGACCCCACTATTTCAAGATTTTTCCTGAGGAAATAATCTCTGGGTTTTTCAAGTGGAGGGGGAGAACATTTACAGATCACTCTGCCATCTTGGCTCCCAGAAGTTCAAATAGGTGAGTTCATGAACTTAATGGAGGAGAGAATACACACACACACACATACACACACACACATCATACAGCAACAAATATAAAGTTAATAGAAATATAGAGAGCATAGTTGAAAACAATGTGATTCTAACTAACAGAAGAGTCAAGAAAGTCTTCTTGCAGAGATGCTGTCTGAGCTTCTTATTGAAAGGAAATCTATGAAGCAGAGGCAAAGAGGGAATGCATTTGAGTAATGGAGAATGGCCCATGCAAAGGCAAGGAAAGAGAACTGTGTGTGGAGAACAGAGAGAAGGCCAGAGTGGCTGGACTGTAGGATATAGAACAGTGAGTCCAACGAAGCTGGAATTTAGGCTGAAAGCAGTTTATAAAAGGCTCTAAAACATAAATAGATGCTTCAATTTACCCTAAAAGCAACAGGGAGCTACTGGAATTGTTTGAGTTGATTTAACTTAAAGGAACTTATTTTATTATTATTAACTTATAATTTTTATTATTTTTTAAATTTTTTATTATTTTATTATATTTATTATTATTAACTTAAAGAAAATTATTTTGGCAATGGTTTGTAGAATGAACTGCAAAGGGGAGAGAATTGAGGCAGAAAGACCAAATAAAGTTCCCATAACAAGAATATAGGCAAGAGCTGATAAAATCCTGTTCAAGAGATTTTTTGAAGGCAAGATTAGATAACAGATTAGATATGCAGAATGAGGGAGAATGAAGATTTCTGGATGATTTCAGAGACTAGAAGGATCTTAACGCATTTGTTAGATTTAGGGAGGTTTGAAAGGGGGACAGGGTTTAGTTTTTAAAATGTTGTGGTTTTTTCCCCTTTTCATTTTAAAGCACAAATTCTGTGATTTCCATTTCCATTTGAAATTTTTCTAATGACATTGCTTCCCCTCCAAATATCTATCCTGTTCTGCTGTGGTGAGAATAATAAATACTGCTCTTTATTTTTCTTTCTTTTTTTTAGCCTTTCATTTATTCTTTCACATTGGATGATTGGCTCAAGAAATTAAAAGAATGCTCTACTGCAGATGAAGCACAGATCATATTGCCATATGCTTTTGACGATCTTTCCTCAGAAAGGAATCCCATAGTGTTGTTCACAAGTGGAATCAGGTCTGAGTTTATGGCTATTTCATTGTAAACTAATTGCTAATTACTAAAAAAAAATTCAGAATTAATGTTTTACTGATAAATAAGCCAAAGGCATTATTGTTACTCATATATAAAAGCGAGACAATGGCTCGTTTTTATAAGTCATATTACCCATACAGTAAAGGCACTGTAAATTAGTGCTCATCTTTTGAAATCAGGAAAACCTAGGTTCAAGTGCTGGCTCTGTGGACTGTATGACTGGAGAAATCACTTTACCTCAGTACCCCCAGCAACCAAGACTTTAATTTGAAGAACCCTTGTTAATCTTCATTATTAGAAGCAAGCTTTTCACTGAGTATTACTTAGACCAACAAAATCATGTCTAAACACAAAACCATACCATGCAATATTATATGGGTTAGAAAGTGCCTCACACAAAAAAATGGACTATGTGTACCAGATATCAAATTGTATTATAAAGCAGTAATTATTAAAATAATCTGGTACTGACCAAGAAATAGAGTAGTGGACCAGTAGAGTAGATTAAATACATAATACACAAGCTTTTGAGACAAAATCTCACTATTTGACAAAAACATGGAAAACTTGGCAAAAACCTTATACAGACCAATATCTAACACCACATTCCAAGATAACTTCAAACTGAGTACATGATTTAGACACACAGGCTGATGCCATAAGCAAATTAGAGCATGATATAGTTTACCTGTCAAGTATATGTATATGGGAAGAATTTATCACCAAATGAGATAGAGAGCATTATGGAATGTAAAAAGAATAATCTGGATTACATTAAATTTTAAAGTTTTTGCATAAACAAAACCAATGCAGCCAAGATTAGGAGGAAAGCAGAAAAGTAGGAAAAAAAATTTACAGCAAGTTTACTTGATAAAGGCCTCATTTCTGTAGCACCTACATAATATTCACAGTGCCTACAGTGGCCATGAATATCCCAGTGCAATTCTGAATCTTATACAACAGATTCTCCACATGGAAGACACAACCAAAACATTTATTCAGGCACCAGAAAGCCAAATCCATCATAGCAACAAAAATTTATACACAATAATAAATAATGTAGAGGACAATACCATCCCGAAGGCTTCCCCCTGCTAGCCTTCCCACAAACCAAATCCCATAAACAAAATCACAAACAAGCTCTCACAGGTATGCTAGTCAGCTGCCTACTCCCTCAGTTCTGACTGCTCTCACCAATTTTTCTCAGCTGTGCTCTAGCTCCACCTCTTTCTACTTGAACCTTCCTGTTCCACCTATTCAGAAAACTCCTCCTACCAGCTTGCTGAATGGGTGAAACAGGAAGAGGTGGAGCTAGAGCAGAGTTGAGAGGAAGTTGGAGAGCAATCAGAGCTAGGAAGGATGCAGGCAAGCAGGCATCTGGTTAGTGTGAGTGAGAGAGTCTTGTGATTTTGTTTAAGTAAGATGGTTTGTGGGAAGCCCAACAGAGTGAAGGCTTGGGGATGGTGTTGTCTTTTGCATTTGTTGTTGTGTATAGATTTCTTACTATGATGGATTTGGCTTTGTGGTATTGGGATTTGGCTTTCTGGTGTCTAAATAAATGTTTTAGTTCTGTTTTCCATGTATTTTGCTAATCAGAATTGAATTGGGATATTCATGGCCACCATCTGCCCTGTGAATATCACATTGGCATGACAATCTCAAATATATAAAGAACTGAGTCAAATTTTTGAGAAGACAAGTCATTCCCAAGTGGTAAATGATCAAAGGATGTGAGCAGATAATTTTCAGGTAATGAAATCAAAACTAACTATAGTCATATGACAAAATACTCTGTCACTATTGATGAGAGGAATTCAAATTAAAACAACTTTGAGATACCATCTTACATCTATCAGATTTGCTAATATGACAGCAAAGGAAAATGACAAATGACATCAGAGGGGATGTAAAAAAATTTTGGACACTAATGTTCTGTTGGAGTTGTGAGCTGATCTAGCCATTCTGGAGAGCAATTTGGGACTATGCCCAAAGAACTATAAAATTATTCATACCCTTTGACCTAGCAATACCACTACTAGGTTTGTATCCCAAAGAGAGTATTCTAAAAAATATTTATATGTACAGAAATATTTATAGCAGCTCTTTCTGTGGTGGCAAAGAATTGGAAATTGAGGAGATTCTCACCATTTGGGAATTTCCCGAAGAAATTGTAGTGTATGATTTTGATGGACTGTTATTATGCTATAATAATGAGAAATAGCATGTTTTTAGAAATATCTGGAAAGACTTATGAACTGATGCAAAGTGAAGTGAGCAGAACCAGGAGAACATTGTGCACAGTAATAGCAATATTGTGTGATTATCAACCGTGAATGACTTAGCTTTTCTCAGCAATACAAATATCCAAACCAATTCTGAAGGAATTACAATGAAAAAATGCTGTCCACTTCCAGAGAAATGATGAAGTCTGAATGAAGATTGAAGTATACTTTTCTAAACTTAAAAAACATTTTTTTTTGGGAGGGTCTTTTTTCTTTCACAGCGTGATTGAAATGGAAATATATTGTGCATGACTGCACATGTATAATCTATATCAAATTGCTTGTGGCCTCAGCAAGGGATGAGGGGAGGGAATTTGGAAGTCCAAATTAAAAAAAAGTGTTAAAAATGGTTTTTACATGTAAGTGGGAAAAAAATGAAAGAAAGTGCTTCACATACCTCTCATTTATTCTTCACAACAACTCTGTGAAGTAGGTATTACAATCATATTATCTCTTATACTTAGCGTAAAAGATATTAAATTATTTGCTTAGTCTTATAAAAGCTGGGATTTGTACATAGGTTTCTTCTGACCCTAAGTTTATGACTCTATGCACCGTACTAAACTGACTCCACTGAGCTTACTTTAGTCTAGAAATCAATCTTATTAATTATATTTTCATCCACTATTATGTGATCATCCTGACCCTGTTTAGATTATGGCTAGTCTTGAGAATTTGAGATTAAGTTAGTAATGTGATGTATAAAAAGTTTGAGAGACTTAATTTCTGGGTAATTAATAATTCCATTAATTACAGCTAGCAAATTATTAATTACAGAATGGGTATATGACTATCCCTCTTCAACCAAAAGACCCTTCCTGAAGGTCTCTTGACACTTTTATATGCTTGAGTATGTGTGTTCCTGACTGATGGAAATTGACTTTGGTTAACAATTAATGAGAGAACAAATATTATAATGAGAGGTAGACTTAGTCTGATGAAGGGGTGGGGGATTTGACCTTAATTATATCACTCTTACATCTCCACCAGACCAGTCCCAGCTTGAGGGGAATTTAGACAGAAAGATCTACCTCTACCCAAGCTTGTCTAAATAGAACATAATGACAGAAATTTACCTAAATTAGATTCTTTTCACTCTTAATCAAAACCAAGCTTCTTGGGAGAGAGCTGAACAACACTGAGGAGAATGTTAAAATCTAATCTCATCATCAGTTGTATTCTTCAGAGGTGATTTGACCCAGTAGAGAATGAGGAAATAGGAAGGTAAAAAATCCCAGATGTCTCCAATAGTAATTGGCTATTAATATAAGAGAAAAATAATTATTTTTTCTCAGTCATGATACTTTGATTTCAGCTAGGCATTTAACTAAATCTCTCATGGTATCTTTCTGAAAAAGATGGAGAGAAATGGGCAGGATGATACCACCCTTTAGTAGATTAAGACCTGATTGAATGAGAGGACACAAAGAATAGTGGTTAATAGATCAATAGTAACTGATTGGTAGGAAGCAAGTGTGGAACCCCAGCCATCTAAAGGTTATACAGTTTTAGCATCTACCCTAATCTGAAGCTGAAAAAAGAATAGCCAGGTCAGGAATCCAACACCAACAGGTAACCCAAAATTCTGTTTCTTGAAACAAGCTAAATTTTTGGATAGTTGACAGAGGTGGGCTCTGCAGCATTCATCTGTTGCTCAGAAAAAAAAAAAACCCACAGGTGAAGCTTAGACCATGGGGACAACAATCAAATTTTATCCTGTAAGACCATGCTGGGGGTAGTGAAAGCTTGGAGATCCTAGAATAACATGATACTAAATACCAATAAAAGCAGCATCAGGGTCAGTTGGGACATTTCCTTCGGTACTGTGGCAGAGCTCCATCCTAATGTCAAGTCTAAAATTAGGAAGCAGGATGGAAGAACGAACAAATAAAAAAGAATTCCACCATAAAGAGCTAGAATGGTAATAGGGTAGCTTAAGATGCAAAGAAAAAAGAGAACAATTCCAAAATACCTATAAGAAATGTCTCAAAGAGAAAACACACCTTGGGTACAGATTTGATTATAATTCCTAGAAGAGATGAATGAAGAATTTTTTAAAAGTCAAAGAATGTTGTTTTATAAATTGAACAAGAATACTCAAGGAATACAATGGAAAAGAAATGAGAGCTATGGAAGAAAAAATCGGAAAATGAATTTATTGCTTGACAAAAAAGGCGTAAAACCTTCCCCTAAGCCACAAACTCTGTAAAAATTAGAGTGGACCATGTAGAACCCAATGCCTTCATGAAACAACAACAAATATTAACACAGAGTCAAAAGGCTGAAAAGAATAACAAGGAAATAAAAGGTATCTCATAGAAAATACATAGGAGAAAAATGTAAGAATCACTGGATTATATAAATACCATGACCAAAAAAAAAAGCTTAGTTATTGTATTTAAGAAATCTTTAAAAATAATTGCCAGATATCTTAGAACCAGAGGGCAAAACAGAATAGAATCTACTCATCACCCCCCAAAATAAACCACAAAATAAAAATTTCTAGGAATTTCACAGCCAAAATCCAGAGCTTCCAAGTCAAAGAAGAAATACCACAAGCAACCAGAAATTAAAAAAAAAAAAAAGTACTGAGTACAGTCAGAATCACACAAGATTTAGCAACCACTAGTATAAAATAGGGGAAAACTTAGAATATAATATCTTAGAAGAAAAAGGATATGGACTTACAACCAAGAATAACTTATCCAGAAAAAAACAGAGTATAACAGTACAAAAGAAAACAAAGAGGATTTTAAAGAAATAGAGGACTTTGTAGCATCCCCTTTTTTACTTTTTATTTTAATTTTTATTTTCAATTCCAAATTCTCTCCCTACTTCCAGTCCCTCCCCCACCCACTGAGAAATATCCATTATCCATGTGAAGTCATGTAAGATATATTTTCACATTAGCCATGTTGCAGATAAAAGCAAGAAAAATCAAGAAAATATGCTTCAGTTTGCACTCAGTTGTCTCTCTGGAGGTATATAGCATAAAGATGATAACTGTTTCCATGGGAGCTAATGAAATCACTAAGTGAAATGACATAGAGGGAGAAGAGGGCTCAAGATAGAGTTTTAAGGTATACCCATGGTTAATGGGCATGAGAAACTGAGAAGCATTAGTCAGGTAGGTAGGAGGAGAACCAGGAAAGAGAAATGCCATGAAAACTTAGAATGAAGAGTATGTAAAGAAGGCCATCAACAGTATCAAAGGATCTGACAATTAAGGGATCATCAATAACTTTGGAGAGAACAGTTTCAGTTCAGTGATGTTTGAGGTCAGACTGCAGAGAGTTGAGAAGAAAGCTAGAGGAAAGAAACTGGAGACACCAATTAGAGATGGCCTTCTCAATGAGTTTAGCCACAAAAGGAAGGAAGGATGGAATGAAAATTATCAGGATTGTCAGGGATAGATAAATCAAGTAAGGGTTTTTTGAGGATGAGAATGACATGGGGGTGGTTTGTAGGTAGTACGGAAATAATCAGGACACAGAGACAGAAATCACTGGCCTCTCAATTTTGTACCCCTGGACTTCTATCAACTTGCAAAGATTGCAAACTTCCAGGTGATTATTTCCCATAAATTAAAGAAACAGATGATTCTTGGTGTAATTTCTTGATTAAGGTGTTATTGGCGTGTTTTACAATCATTTACATCCCCTGAGAGAAAAAATATTGTTATATGACAGTAGTATCCAGATATGTTGGCACAAAATACTATTGAGATGAATGTTTCCTGATGAAGTTGCTGAGATAACAAAGGGATGCGATCGCCAGTTACTCTTTGAGTTAGATTTACATTTGTGATAGAAGGGAGCTTTTAAATTCTTCCAACTCTTCACTAAATCTCAGTTGATCTGTGACCTGTTAACACTGATCACACTGCAGAACTGCATTAAGATTTACCTTAGAATAAACAGAAATCTGCATGGACCATTTTGAGAACAATAAAAATTAGAATGCCCTGGAAAAAAGTATTAAATTTTGGGTTTTTTTTGCTACATGTTGTTTATAGAAACAAATTAAAATGTACTACAGATATTTAAAGTATGATATATTCAGTAAGGAGGACATCTCATGTTATCAAACTGGGGCAACAAATGTGAAAACTTTAAATGAAATATTAAGAAAAAAGCTAAAATAATATATTTCAAAGATTAAGTACTATGACCATGTAAATTTACACCAAGAATGCAAGGCTGATTTAATACTGGAACTTAACCAGATTAATAACAAAATAAAAAATAATAACGTAATTACATCAATGGATCTAGAAAAAGCTTTTTGACAAAAATACAATGTTTATTTATATAAAAAAAACTAGAAAAGATTGACCTTTCCTTAAAATTATGAATAGTGTATACATATGTGTGTACATGTATGATGTTTCACATGTGTGAGTGTACATATACATACATACAAACATATACTCATCAAGAGCTATAATTATGTAATGAAGATAAACTAAAATCTTTTCCAATAAAATCAGGGGTAAAAAAATATGTCCATTGTTACGACTTCTAATTGACATAGTATTAGAAGGTCTGGCTATAGCAATGACAAGAAAAATAAATTCAGGGAATTAGCATAGGTAAAGAAGAAACAAAATTCACTTTTTGCAGATAATATGATAGTATATTTAAAGAGCACTGGAGTCAATGAAAAATTAATTAAAACAACAATTTCATTAAACTTGAGATTATAACAAATCCACAATGTTATTAGAATTTTTATATAATATCAATAAAACTTGGACAAATATTCATAAAAATTCTGTTTAAAATAACTATTTTATTATATATATGTAAATAAAATAATTATAAAATGTATAAAGTTCTTGGGAGTTTACCTAGCAAGATACACAGAAAAACTATATAATTACAATTACAAATCACTGTTACTTAGATCCAAAAATAGATCTAAATAATTGGAAAAATATTAATGAATATTAATGGCTCATGGATTGGTAGCCTAAATAACAAAAATGGTATGACTTTTATTAACTCAATGCCATCCCTATCAAACTACCAAAAGTACTTTACCGTTACTTTATGGAATTAGAAAAAATTATAAACTCATCTGAAGGAAAAAGGTAAAAAAATCTCTCAGGAAGTAAAGAAAAGAAGTGGGAACAAAGAAAGTCTAGTGGTTCTAGTTTTCAAATTACTCTATAAAGAAATAATTCTCAAAACAATTTGGTACTGGACAAAAAAGATAGAGAAATGGATCAGTAGAACAAAAGTAAATATATCTAGTATACTAGTCTATAGGATATATATTTATATATACATATATAAATGTAAATACACACATATACATATATTGGATATATATACACACATATACATATATATAGAATATATATATATATAGTATGTATACACATATATACATGTGCAGGATATATATATATATATATATATACACACACACACACACATATGGGACAGCTAGGTGGTGCAGTGGATAGAGCACCAGTGCAGGAGTCAGGAGGACCTGAGTTCAAATCTCACCTCAGACACTTGACATTCACTAGCTGTGTGACCTTGGGCAAGTCACTTAACCCCAACTGCCTCATCCTGAGTCATCTCCAGTTATGCTGATAAATATCTGGTCACTGGATTCAGATGGTTCTGGAGGAGAAGTGAGGCTGATGACCTGCACAAAGTCAAGGGCAAGTCATGCCATCATTTCTCTGATGGCATGGTCTTCTTCGGCAATGAAGGACAAACATAAACATATATACATACACACATATACATGTACATGCATGTATGTGTCTCTCTATATATATACAGGAGAAGTTGGGAAAATTGGACAGTAGTCAGAAGAAATTAGATTTGGACCAATGCCTCACACAACATACAAGATAAATTGTTAAATGAATGCAACCTCGTCATAAAAGGTCATATCATAAACCAAATAGAGAAATATGGGGGAAAATTACATATTGCATCAACAAACAGCAGAAAATTTCATGACCAAATGGGTCAAAGAAAGTCACAAAAGATAGAGTGGATAATTTTGATTACAAAAAACTAAAAAGCAAATCTAAGATTAAAAGAGAAAAAACTAACTGGAAGAAAGTCTCAGCAGCTGGTTTCTCTGATATAGGTCTCTTTCCCAAGAAACACAAGGAAATGATTCAAATTTATAAAAATGAGAGCTGTTACTCATATCTAAGGAAATAAACAGTGAAGAAAAGTAGTTTCTCTATAAATAATAAAAATAATAAAATAATTCTCCAAAACATTACTCATTAGAGAAGTCCAAATGAAAGTCGCTCAGGGTTTACCTCACCTCCAATAAATTGACAAAGATGACATCAAAGGAAAATAAGTATTGGGAGAGTTATGAATAGGTACAATCATTCTGGAAAGCAATTGAAAAAGTTACTAAAACAGTCCAATCTTAGGCCTATAGCCAAAAGATATTAAAGAAATAGAAAATAGTGCTCTGTATAGAAAAATATTTATAGCAGATATTTTTGTGGTGGAAAGAGACTGGAAACTATAGAGATGATCATCAATGGAGGAATGGTTAAATAAACAGTACTATAAGGACAACAACTATTGTGCTGTAAGAAATGAGGAAAGAGATGATCTCAGAGACCTGAAACTTATATGAACTGATACAGAATGAAATAAGCAGAAACAGAACAATTTATGCTACATCAACTGTAAACATGAATAAATTGGAAGACTGTGTATAAAATGATGAATTAAAGGGTAGAACCAGGATAATAATTTATACAACATTGTAAAAACAAACATTTTTTTAAAGCTGTTATATGCTCAATACAATCACCATGATGAAATATACAATTGACCTTTTGACAGAGAAGTAATAGATTTCAGGATACAGAATTTTATGTAATATATTATATATTTATATAAAATATATATAAAATTATACATTATATAATATATAATTATATAAAATATATATAAAATATAATATATTTTCTGTAATATACACGTGTATAAATATTCTTGAATAGCTATTATATGTAAATTCTAGAATAGTTAAGAAAAGATCAAAATACTGCCTTGAGTTTCTACTGCATTAATTTCTACTTTATTGATTCTACAATGTATTTGATTTTATGCTCTATTAATTTTATAATTGAGTCTGCATTTACCTAAAGCCACTTTTTAAGCTCAGAAATTTCGCTCTGAGTTAAAGTTACAAATAAACTTGGTACCATCCCCAAAAGATATGTCTTTCGTCTTTGCCTGTCCTTGTGCAATTTGGGGAGTTTTAAATCTTTTGTAAGGAGATAAGTCTGATAGTCTTCATCTCCTAGCAAGAACACAAGATGCAGATGGGTTCTATAAAACAACAACCATTCCTTAATTATTGGAGAGGAGTGGTTACTATCCCCACATGGGTGCCATCGGGGTATTCTGGATGTAACCTATCATGTTGCCATCTACATGTAAATAATTGTATTACCTTCTGCACCTACCCAATTGTATTCCCAGAACTTTATGAAGGTTGGTGAACCCTACCTTGGGGTCTTTGGTTACTAAGAGGCCATAGACGCAATTTATTGGTTATTGCTAGCCTTAATAATAAGTTGATCATGCTCAGACCATTATTTCTTAGTTTGCTTTAATTTTCAACCATAACAATTATATATAAATTCTCGGATAGATATAACATAGCTTTCTAATATATATACATATGTTTTAATATTTTAATTTAATATTTCAATCTAATACACACATCTAACATATATATATATTCGTATGTAATCAATGAAGGAATTTGTTTTACTTGACTATGCATAAGAGATTTGCTTTGCTTTTCTCTTTTTTTTCCAATGAGATGGGTAGTAAGAGGGAAAGAAAATAGGTTTCTATTAATTAAAACAAAAAAACCCACTTTAAAAACAGAGAGATGGAAGAGTAGGATGCCATAGACGTACAATGCTGAATGCACTTTCAGATGAAGTGAATACGTTGTTGGTTTTGCTTAATGGGAGTCATCTAGAAATGTTTGTAATTTAAATATAAATCAGGTCATTGAAACTTTACAACATCTTGAAGCCTTTTTTTATTGTTGTTGCCAAAGCAACCTTATTAGAATTTTTGCTATTCGAAAGTAAAAATTTATTAGCCTTAATGAAGTTGGCATTGTCAGTAGGTTTTCACTTTGTTTTGCTTTCTTTTTGCAGAAAATATTCTTTTCTCAAAATATGGATTCCATTTGCAACATTCCAATTGTGAGTGTGTGTGTGTGTATGTGTGTATGTATGTATTCCATTTATAAGATATATGAAGGAAATTTGTCATTGCATTTTTGCTGGACTGGTTGTTTTTAATGCCCCACCTAGAATCTGAATCCAAGGTCACCATGGTTTGTGCTTCCAAGTTCCTGGATATTGTTTTCTGTACATAAAACCTGAGGATAAACACACTGAGTCTGTTTCTCAGAGCCACTGGGCCAAAAGGGAGGGCAGGGGAAGGAAGTCCTTCCCCCTTCCCCAATTCCCATCAATTCATCAGTACTTTTCTTAGCCTTCTCTAAAATCTGCAAAGAGCACATTGGAGAGACAGTGAGTATCCCAGTCTATTAGTTTTTAAAGATGAAATCTGTTTGGGCTAAGCAGCCAATAGAAACTGTTGCTCCCTCTCTAGCAGGGGAACACAGGATGTCTTCTCCCAAAAGAATGGTACCTCAACATTAGATGATCTGAGCATGATCATTAATATGAGCATTATTATTAATATATAATTCATATATTTCTATGAAAATATCATGACATCCTAAATGAAAGGTAAACAAGAGGAATTTACTATGGAACACAGAATACTAATGCAATTTCATTGAAATAGTGCGTAGTATATATTAAGGTGCTAAAAACAGTTATTTTGCTTTAATAGAATGAAGTGACAACAAAATAAAATAAATCTTGATAAAGAAATACACAGTAAAGTTAATTAGGTCATGGCTATTTTTTAATTATTTCAAAGGCAAAGAAGAAAGGACAATTCCTATAGATTTTGGATCTAATACTCTATTCAAAGAGCTCTAAAAAGTTGAGTAAGAAAAGCTAAATATGGCAAGGAATATCACCTACAAAAAAGGCACTGGCTTCCTCAAGTATTATTACTGACCATGGATTATGACTAAAATGATAGGTTTGTACAACAATTATTAGAATTCCTATCTCACGAACTCCTCCACTAACATTCTAAGTTACCATATTCCCAATCTCATCTCTAAATAATCACAACTCTTTGTTCTGTTATGTTTTTCGGTCTAGGCCTGGTATTTAGTTAATTGAGAACTGTTTGGTGAGGAAACTCTCTTTACCAATGGAGACTAGTAGCTATTCTACAATGTATATAGTCTGGGGCACTGATTTGCCTAGGGTCTCAGAGTTAGTATGCATTACGTACTAGAACACTTGTCTTTCTGACTTCAAAGCCAGATCTCTATTTACTATGTAATAAGAAAAACCTTAGGTTGGGGGGGAGGGAAAGGAATAAAGAGATAGCTTATGGATTGGGTGGCCAGCCAATATTACAATTGATATGAATTACTCTTTCCAAGTATAGAATTCACTGAACTATTTGTGAGCAGGGATTGTTTCTTTTTTGTACTTGAAGTCCTGGTTGTCTAGGAAAATACCTACCACATGTTAGGTGCTTTAAAAATAGTTGTTGAATGATTGCCTATGAAATTAGAACCAATGGAGCACACACACACTTTCTCTCTCCCCCTTCTCTCTCTCTCTCTCTCTGTCTCTCTGTCTTTCTCTCTCTCTCTCTCTCTCTCTCTCTCTCTCTCTATATATATATATATATATATATATATATATGTATTATAATTTTATAATACATAAAATTATATATTTTATATACATACAATATATGTATATTATATATAATATAATCTTCAGTGTATCAATAAGGCTTCTGGGTTAAAATAGCTGTTCTGTGTGATTATATACAGCATTATGTAGAAGTAGAGTATGCAGGGTCATCCAGAGGACAGAGAACTTGCCTCAGTTTGAAAGCTCAAGTCCCGCGTCTGATTTGAGTGAGACCCTGGGCAAGTCAGTTAAGCCTTTTAGCAACCCAAGTAAGTAGCTAAAAGTTGCAGAACAATTATTGATCTGCGTTGGTGTAGGGAGTTTCCTCACAAGGAATGACTTTCATCAGTGAAGACACATATAAAATAACATTCAAGTCAGTGAGAAATTGCTAGGTGTGTTTAGGGTATGGATTGTTGATGGGAATTATTATAACCGCAAAAGAAATTCTATCCAGAGGAAATCAACATTTACGTGGAACTTTCCATGGGATCAGAGTGATTACAGAGGATATCCACTCAGCTGACAATAAGAAATAACATGGAAAGTTGGGTAAGGGAAAGTGTTGATAATCAATTATTGGAAAAACTCAAAATCCTAATTGCAACATATATTTTATAATGCCATCAGTTGCATCTCTGAATAAGCAGTGTAATCAAGAATTTTTTCAATTTCTATCTATTTAAAGCAGAGAACTGTTACATGTCAGTTTTAGCCATTTCTTATTGCCTAAAACCTGAATATCCACAAAGTGGGTAAATTTTGTATTTAAAACTAATCTAGAATTATTATGCTTCAGATATATAAAGGCGTAAGCTTCAGGTATAGGTGTAGGGGTATCTGAGCACAAGAAGTAGTACTTCTAGAGTTTTGAAAGTGGATAAAATTGTCCGTTGCTTCATTTTCACCTCACTCTTCTAAGTTCACTGAAAACTAGTCATAAATAACTGGTATCCATGAAAAAAATAGTGTAAGTTAATTTACCTACTAGGGTGAAATCTAAACATGAAAACTTACTTTTTAGTTACTGTAATTCTGATGGTTTGTGAGAGGGAAATATATCAACAAAAGCAGATGAAACAAAAAGGTCTTTTATGTTTTTATGTGAGTGAATATTAAGGTCTTTAATGATGACTGGTTTAGAATTATTCTGGTAGGAACAACTGAGAGTTCAAAATCTCTATTTGTGTGGTATCTATGACAAGAGGGTCCCTCACCACCCTAAAAAGCAGAGACAAGTAAAGGTTGTCAAGTGATGGTGACACTGTCATTAAGTATTTTAGAACTCTAATCCAAAGTACACAGAAGGGCCATGAAAATGCCTGTTGTGAGCTTATAACTATGGAGAGAATAGCAGGTTCAGTAAACTCATTAAGTCTCTCTTGCCATCATAAGATGAATCTTTATATTATACTAAAATATGTTAAAAATTGAAAAAAATAACTAAAATATAAGTAATTATTTTTTTTTAAATTCTTTTAAAATTGTTATTTACCTTCATCTGAAATTTGAAGTTATAGTCTCTATTTTGGAAGAGATTTTGAAGTGTAAGAGACCTTCTTATTTTACATTTTCAAGTACGTCATTAGATTTTGGCATCCAATATTGTGCAGCATAATGACTTCCATACATAGAGACTGGAGCCCAATTACGAGAATTTGGTTTAGGATAGCTTTTCCCTCCTTGAGGACTGGAAACTTTAAAATCAAGGCACATGGAAATCTGAACTGTATACAGTAAGCAAACAATGATTTGACTCTATAATGTATATAGGAGAAATCCTTGGCTTGTAGTTACATTTTTCACTTAAACTTAATCGCAGACTCCCAAATTCCTTGGGTCTGGATCAAGATTGTCATTTCCAGCGATGCTGGACTAGACAGGATTCATCATTGACTAAATTAGGATCACGAGAACAACGTGGACAGCAGAATGGAAACAACAGTGAGATTAATACAAGGAAGACAATTCCACACAAACTCATGAGAGCATATGAGACAATCCACAAAATGGGTTCTTTCGAAGGTGAACGAGGGATGCAGCTGCTTGCTATGTCATCTGTTGAGAAAGGTCCTGAAATCTCAGATACTGGGACACCATCAACTTCTAGAAAAGAAAGAAAAATTTTTTTTTAATGTTATAAAAGTGCATATTTTCAGGATAAAAGACAATAGGATTATAATAATATTGGTTTAGACATGATAAGGACCTTTGAGGTCAATAGCCAACACTCTATTATTTACTGAGTAATTATTTGGTTATGTGATTGTCCATTCTTAATTTCTTCCTCTCCTTTGCTTTTTCATTAAATTGTTATTTGCCCATTATTATGGACAGGTGAAATGGAAATTACTAAGTGAAACAACCTAGTTCTGAACATTCTTTTAATGTTACCTCAACAGGTAAGTTCAAAATTAGTCATGAAAGCAATCTTGTGGTTTCTTAGAACAAGGACGTAATAGAATTACATTGAATGCAAACAGACTGAGTTCTAGATCCCCTAACAGGTATGATAACTAAATTGGGAATAAAAAACCCAGGTCTTATTGTTTAGGAACTAGAATTTTCTCAGTAGCAACACTCTGGGAGGGGAAGTCAAGATGGCTGAGAAAAGTCAGGAAGTTGTCTAAGTTCTCCCCAGTTTCCCTCAAAATACTGTTAAATCAAGTCTTTAAATAAATTCTGGAGCGGCAAAACCCACGAAAAGATGTGGTGAAAAAAATTTCCAACCCAAGATAACTTAGAAAGACTATAGGAAAGATCTGTCTCATTTAGGTAAAAGGGCGGTGTAATGCAGCATAGGCAGTATCTAGGAAAGTGGGAGACTCTTTATCATAGCACAGGTAAGTAACTAAGTCCCTATAGTCCTGGCTTAGCAGGCCAGCAGCTAAACAGAGCAGCTGTGAGGCATCCAGCCTCAGGCAAACTGCCATGCCCTAGCACAACAGGTGTGACTAGACTGAGTCATCCAAGCCCAGTGAGCAAGCCACCAGGCCTAAAGTCACCTGCACAGAAAATAAGTGGCCAGGCCCATAACTCCAAGCAAAAGTGGCACTTGGGACCGTGTCACTGTACCCCAGTAGCAGAGCTGAACTTTAAAAGTCAAAAAATAGGATGGAAAAATGAGCAAAACACACAAAAAGGGCAGCCCATACATAGCAAACTACTATGGCAATGGGGAAAATCAAAACATAAACTCAGAAGAGGACAACAATGTCAAAATACCTTTATATATGAAGCCTTAAAGGAGAATGTAAATTGGAATCAAGTCCAAAAAGTCCTCTTGGAAAAGCTCAAATAGGATTTTAAAAGTTAAATAAGAGACAGAAGAAAAATGAGTATCATTAAGGGAATAATAAAAAAAGAGTTAAAAGCTTAGAAAAGGAAGTACAAAAACTGAAGGAAATGTCTTAAAAAATAGAACTGGCAAAATGAAAAAAAAAAAGTCCCCTGAAGAATTAGCCAAATATAAAAAAAGGGATAAGAGCTAACTGAAGAAAATAATACCTTAAAAATCAGAACTCGACAAGTGGAAGTTAATGACTTTATGAGAAATTAAGTCAAAAAAATCAAAAGAATGAAAAAATAGGAGACATTGTAAAATACCTTATTGGAAAAACCAACTGATCTGGAAAATAGATCTAGAAGAGATAAATTAAGAATTGTTGGACTGCCTGAAAGCCACTATCAGAAAAAGAACTGGGACAGAATCTTTCAAAAAATTATCAAGGAAAACTGCCTGATATCCTAGAACCAGAGAACAAAATAGAAATGGAAAGAACCCACTGATCAACTCCTGGAAAAGATCCCAAAATGAAACTCCAAGGAATAATGTAGCTAAATTCTAGAAGCATCAGATCAAGGAGAAAATGTTGCATGCAGTGAGAAAGAAACAATTAACCTATCAAGGAGCCACAGTCAGGATCACACAGGAATTAGCACCTTCTACATTAAAGGATTGGAGGATTTGGAATATGATATTCTGGAGGGCAAAGGATAACAAGCAAAGATCAACTACCCAGCAAAATTGAGTATAATCTTTCAGGAGAAAAAATGGACATTCATTGAGGGGACTAGCAAATTTTCCTGTTAAAAGATTGGAACTGAACAGAAATTTTGATCTTCAAACAAAAGACTCAAGAGAAGCATAAACAAACAGGAAAAATGTTATTCAAAAAGGTTACACTCTTTACATCCCTACATGGGAACTTTATTAGGGCAGTTAGAAGGAGTACACATAGATGGAGAGCAGCAGCATGAGTTAACTTTGATGTGATAATATTAAATAAAAGGAGTGAAGAAAGCATCATACTGGGAAAAGAAGAAAGCAGAAGCAGAATGGGGCAAATTATATTACATGAAGAGGTGCAAAAGACCTATTTCAGGGGAGAGGGATAAGAGCATTGTTTGAACCTTCCTCACATCAGACTTGGCTCAAAGAGGGCATACACTCAGTTGGGTATAGAAATTTCTTACCCTATAGGGAAGAAGGAAGGGATGGGTAAAGAAAGTGGGGCAGAAAAAGAAGGAAGGGCACTGATGAGGAGTGACAGGGTAAAAAGAGAGAGATAAAAGGAGAAAAATAGAATGGAAGGAAATACACAGTTAATGATCATAACTGTGAATGCAAATGAGATGAATTCTCCCATAAAATGGATACAGATAGTAGAGTGGGTCAAAACCCAGAATCCTACAATATCTTGTTTACAAGAAACACATTTGAAATAAAGAAACATTCACAAAGTAAAGGTAAAAGGCTGGACCAGAATAAAATCTGCTTCAGTTGAAGTAAAAAAAAAAAAAAAAAGCAAGGGTAGAAATCATGATCTCAGACAAGGAAAAAGCAAAAACAGATCTAATCAAAAGAGAGAGGGAAGAAAATTACATCTTGTTAAAAGCTACCACAGACAATGAAATAATATCAATACTAAAAAATATATGTACCAAATGGTGTAGCATCCAAATTTCTAAAGAAGTTAAATAAGTTATAGGAAGAAATTGACAGCAAAACCAAACTAGTGGGGGACATCAACCTCCCCCTCTCAGAACTAGATAAATCTAACCACAAAATAATCAAGAAAGAAGTTAAGGAGGAGAACAGAATTTTAGAAAAGTTGGATATGATATACCTCCAGAGAAAACCGAATGGAGATAAAAAAGAATATACCTTTTTTTCTCAGAAGTACATGGCACCTACAGAAAAACTGACTATATATTAAGGCATAAAACCCTCACAAGTAAATGCAGAAAAGCAGAAATATTGAATGCATTCTTTTCAGATCATGATGCAACAAAATTTAGATGTAATGAAGAAATATGGAAAGACAGCTCAAAAATTAATTGGAAACTAAATAATCTAATACAAAAGAATGGGTGGGTCAAACAACAAATCATAGAAATAACCAATAATTTCACCAAAGATCATGACAATAATAAGAAAACATACCAAAATTTATAGGATGATAAAAAGTACTACTAGGGGAAATTTTATATTTCTAAATGCTTAAAATGATAAGAGAAAGAACAGATAAATGTAGGGCATGCAACAAAAAGAGTTAGAAAAAGAACAAATTAAAAATAACCTATTAAACACCAAATTAGAAATCCTGAAAATCAAAGGAGAAATTAATAAAATTGAAAGTAAGAAAACTAATAAACTAATAAATAAAACCAAGAGCTAGTTTTATAAAAAACACAATAAAATAGATAAACTTTGGTTAATTTGATTTAGAAAAAGAAAGAAAATGAAATTACCCATATCAAAAATGAAATGGGTGAATTCACTACCAATGAAGAGGAAATTAAAGCATTAATTAAGATGTGCCTAACTGTATGCCAATAAATCTGACAATCTAAATTAAGTGGATGAATGTCCACAAAAACAGAAAGTAGCCAAATTAACTGAAAAGAAAAAAAAATACCTACCCTTATTTTAAAAAAAGAAATTAAATAAATCATCAGTGAAATACTTAAGAAAAAACATTCAGGGCCAGAAGGATTTATAAGTGAATTCTACCAAACTTTTGGAGAGCAATGAATTCCAATACTTTATACGTTGTTTTGAAAAATAGGCAAAGAGTCCTACCAAATTCATTTCACAACAAAATATGGTGTTGTGAAGAGCTGAAGTACAGAAAGATAATTATAAACCAATTTCCCTAATGAATATTGATGGAAAAATTTTAAAAATATTAGCAAAGAAATTACAGCAATTTATCTTCAAGAAAATACACTATGAACAGGTAGGATTTATTCCAGGAATGTAGCACTGGATCAATATTTAGAAAACTATGAGCATAATTGATCATATTAATAAAAAAAATCCCAGAAGTCATATGGTTATCTAAATAGAGAAAAAACTTTTGATAAAATATAGTGCCTCATTCTTATTAAAAACACTAAAGAGCAAAGGAATAAATGGAGTTTTCCTTAAAATGATAAGTATTATCTATCCAAGACCATTAGCAAACATTATCTGTAATGTGGATAAGCTAGAAGCCTTCCCGATGAGATTACTGATGAAGCAAGGATGCCCATTATCACCACTATTATTCAATGTTGTACTAGAAATGTTAACTTTAGTTATAAGAGAAGAAAAGGAAATGGAAGGAATTAGAATAGGCAATGAGGAAACAAAACTACCATTCTATGCAGATAATATGATGCTACTTAGAGAATCCTAGAGAATCAATTAAAAAACTTCTTGAAATAACAAGCAACTTTATCAGAGTTGCAAGACATAAAACAAACCCCACATAAACCATTAACATTTCTATATATTACTAACAGAGCCCAGCTGCAAGAGACAGAGAAATTCCATTTAAAGTAACTGTAGACAATATAAAACACTTGGGAGTCTACCTGGCATGACAAATCAGGAACTATATGAGTGCAATTACAAAGCATTTTTCCCACAAATAAGGTCAGATCTAAGCAACTGGAAAAATATCAACTGCTCATGGGTAGGCTGAGTAAATATAATAAAAATGATCATTCTACCTAAATTAATATACTTATTCAGAGCCATAACACATTCTATAGAGCTAGAAAAAATAACAAAATTTATCTGGAAGAACAAAAGGTCAAGGAATTAAAGAAAAAGTACAAAGAGAGATGGCAATAATAAAAATATTTGGTACTGGCTAAGAGATAGAATGGAGGATCAATGGAATAGTTTAAGTACACAAGACACAAAAGTAAATGACTATAGTAATCTATTGTTTGATAAACCCAAAGACTCCAGCTTCTGTGATAAGAACTCACTATTTGACAAAAACTTCTGGGAAAACTGAATAATAGTCATGCAGAAAGTAGGTACAGATAAGGCATAGCTAGACTAAGAGAAGATCAAAATGGGTGCATGACTTACATATAAGCAAATTGAAAGAGCAAGGAATAATTTACCTGCCATATGTCTGGAGAAGGGAAGAATTTTTGACCAAACAAGATTTAGAAAACAGCATGAAATGTAAAATGGATAATTTTGATTGCATTAAATTTAAAAAGTTTTTACAAAATAAAACTAATGCAATCAAGATAATAAGGAAACCAGAAAGCTGGGAAAGTTTTTACAATAAGTGTTTTTGACAAAGGTCTCATTTCTTACTATATAGAGAACTGAGTCAAATTTATAGAAATACAAGTCATATCCCAACTGATAAATGGCCAAAGGATATGAAAAGGCAGTTTCCCAATGAATAAATGAAAAAATTATAATTATATAAAAAATGCTCTAAATCACTCTTCATTAGATAAATGCAAATTAAAACAATTCTGAGGTACCATCTCACACCTATCAGATTGGCTAATATTTCAGATAAGGAAAATGATAAATACTGGGGAATTGTGAAAATTAGGCCACTCATGATTGTTGGCAGAGTTGTGAACTGATCCAACCATTCTAGTGAGCAATTTGTAAGTATGCATAAAGGACAGTCAAACTGGGTATACCCTTTGATCCAGTGATAACACTAACTAGGCTTTTATCCCAGAGATCATAAAAAGGGAAAAGTAAAAAAATTAAAATAAGAGAGAATGAAGAAAAATTAGAAAAAAAATTCAAGAAAATTGTGAAAAGAAAGTTAATAAATTTGAAAAAAGATATAAAATCATAAGAAAATAACTCCTTGAAAACCAGAATTGAGAAAGTGGAATCAAGAGATATTATAAGACCAAGATGCAATAAAATTAGAAAAAATAGAAGAGAATCTGGCACATCTTATTAGAAAAACCACAATCTGAAGAAAAGATCAGAGACAACCTAAGAACTGTCAGATTACTTGAAAGTTATGATAAAAAAAATCTGCATACAATATAATAAGAAATTATTAGAAAAATTGTCCTGAAGTTCTAGAACAAAAGGTAAAGTACAAATAGAAAGACTTCACTGATCAGTGAATTGTTCATGAAAATTTCTTTAAAAAAAAAAAAAAGATGATGGTTTTTTATTGCTGTGCCAATATACCAATCGACAAAATTCATTACTACAATCAATCTCCTCAGTATGGATGCACTGCATATGAAATATCTTTCAAGTGACATGACGCTTTAGTAGGTTAAGGAAATGGGCTCCTCTTTTCACAGTATGGCTTTCTCAGTTCATGTTTTTGATAAAGTCCTCTCCTTTTTTGATGCAAGCTTTCAGATTGGGAATGGCCTCAGTAACCATCTTCTCCTCAAAAAGGTAGTTTGCCGATGCCCAGGTTCTTCTTGGGTGCCTTTTTACCCAAGCAGCAACAGTGTGGAAAAATAGGAGCAGTCTGTTTCTTCTTATCTGACAAAGGAGCATTCGAAGGCTCCTTCTTTCCTGCTGGTTGTGTCCACAACAGAGAAGACAAATCTGGCACTGGCATAGGCTGTTGTTAGGGTAGTAGAACCTGCTCTAGCTTTAGCTTTGACAACCTCTGTCTCAGCCTCTTGGATCCTTCCTGTCAGGGTTTTCAGCTGATCCTCAGGAAACTCCATCTCAGGTGTGCACTGAGAGATCAGGGGGATGATAGGTTTACCTGCATGGCCACCAATGACAGGGACATTGACTCGAGCTGGATCTAGGCCCTTCAGTTCCGCAACAAAAGTATTTGCTCTGATGATATCCAGGGTTGTTTGGGTAGGGGGTACAATGGATAGAGCACCAGTGTAGGAGTCAGGAGGACCTGAGTTTAGACCTCATCTCAGACACTTGACACTCACTAGCTGTGTGACCATGGGCAAGTCACTTAACCCCAATTGCCTCATCCTGGTTCATCTTCAGTCATGCTGATGAATTTCTGGTCACTGGATTCAGATGGCTCTGGAGAAGTGAGGCTGGTGACCTGCACAGCCCTCCCTCACTCAAAACAAAGTCAAGTGCAAGCCATGCCATCATTTCTCTGATGATGGTCTTTGGCAACAAAGGACGAACACACGCACATCCACGATTGTTACACCAAAGATTTTGGTGGGGTTGTGCATGCCTTGTTTCTTAACATATCAACTTAATTCACATATTTTTAACAATTATGCTTGGATTGTTCATAAACATTTCTTTCCCTTTATGAATGAAAAAAAGGAAAATATCTCTACATCTAGGTCATGTATTAATTTTTTCTTAAAAACTTCAGATGTGATAGGGATGGTAGAATTGACTGGGTTTGCAATAATACAGATCATGGCTTCTCGTCAATGCTTGGCATAGGTAGCAGCCAAAGTAGCACAATCGTAGTATTCTGTGATGAAAGATCATCACAAGTCATTCCTGGGGACTCCTGCAGGAATCACAACAACGTCACAGCCCTTCAAGCAATCTGGCAGCTGCTCAGGTCCCATGTAACCTATTACAGTTGCTCTGGTCTCAATGTGGCTCAAATCAGTTGCTACACCAGGGGTATGAACAATGTCACAGGGAGTTAGATGGTTCACCAAAGGGCTATTCTTCAGGAGCAGTGAAAGTGCTGTCCAATTCCTTAAGAAGTACCAAGCACAGCCACTTTTGCATTATTCCGCGGTTTAGGCTTCCACCCACAGGGCAGGGGAAGGTCGACAGTATGGTGGGGATGGACTAAGGGCACTGGGCCTGAAAATTTCTGAAGACATTAAACAAAGCTAACCATCATTTCAAATTATTTCCCTGTTAACTATTTTTACAGCACATGCACATTAGGCAAGTATCAAAAAAAATCACAAAAGCAAAAAAACCTAAAAAAAGTTAAATACTTGTCTTGTTTTACCGCTATGCTTGATAGTGACTTTATGAATATCAAGCAATTCATTTTTACTGCATCTTTACTTGTACATTTGTTCTTAGGTTTGCCTAAACCATTTAAATACAAACAAAATGAGTGGAGCAAAATAATGAAAGCAAACAGCAGGTAATTTTACAAATAATGGGATGTGAACATTTCTGCACTTCTCCAGAGTAAATTGACTGGGTTAAAACTTTGTCTTAAGGAACACTTTTGCAACTGCAATCATAAAGGTGTACACGTTGAGATTGTGTATTCCACAGATACACATGGAATGATATGTAATATCTATGGAACATCTGTTTCTACCACAGCCATGAGTGCTCCAACCCTAAAGTACCCAAAATAGCTATACCTGTGGCTAGAACCAATTATCCCTTCATCCTCCCATGACGACAGATTAATATGTAGGCAGTTTTTTTTGCTTAGACAAGGAAGTTGTTTTTAACACTGTTCTTGTGAAATCACAATGTACCAAAAGTACTATGCCAAAAATGTAAAACGTGTATAAAAATTCCCTATCTCCCTATTGGTCACCTCCGAAGAAAACAGATAAGTTCCCAAGTGCTAACTGGCTCTACTCCCCTAATATTAAACATAATATAATATAATATAGTATAGTATAGTATAATATAATATAATATAATATAAAGCCATATGGGAAATATAGAAATCCAAATAGAAGCAACATAAACTTGTCATCAATCATAAACAAAAACTTTTTGTGGGACAGCATGGATGACAAATGGTCTACTGGGCAAATTTTAGAATGAGACAGACAAAAGTTGGAAGGCTGGTTCATTCTCCCCTCCTTCTCCTGCTTCAGCTTCATCTCCTTGGGTGTCCGACGACCACAATGTCAAGTCGTCTTTCAGTAATTGCATTATTAGTGAGCTGTCTTTGCCTGATTCTTCACTTAATGTATCAAGTTCAGCAATGGCTTCATCAAAAGCTGTTTTTGCAAGGGAGTAGACTTTCTCTGGAGAGTTCCATCATAATGGAACACAGAGAAGTTCAAGACCAGACGCAATCTTATAGGATGCATTGGTTGCATCTCCTTTTTGCTGATTTCAAATGCTTCTTGATATGCTTGTTGTATTATTCCTTTCTTGTCATCACCAGCTGCAACCTCAGTCAAATAACGGTACTGGGCTCCTTTCATTTTCAAATAGAAAACCTTGCTTTCTGCTTGCTAAGCATTAGAAATCAAGAACATTTCCAATACAGTACATCAGTGCCAATATCTCTTAGTTCAGTCTCAATTTTCTCTCTGTATTCTCAGGCCATCTGCTGTTTTTTTTTTCTCCCAGCACCTTCCATCTTTTGTTCAATACTTGAAACAACCCTCTAAGATAACCATCGGGCCCCTACAACATTTTTGTAAGCAACAGAGAGAAGATTCTTCTCCTCGTTGGATAATTCAGCTCTTTGCTCAGTTACAGACTTCATGCAGGGCTGCCATGCCATCATATCTCCCCACCTGCTCAGCCAATTTGGCCTTCCGTACCAGCTCATTTTCATCCACGAATGAATGTTCTGTGCTGGGAGTGAGTGGAGGCTGCAGACAGAAGGATGGGGAGGGGGAAGGAAGGTGGGTTGGGTTTAGCGGTCTCTGGGTGGCAGAAGTGGCGGAACTGAGACTGTCTAGAGATTTTTCAAGAGAGAATATGGAACATATTATTTATCAGACTTATGGATAGAAGAACAATTTATGAATAAACAAGAGACAGCAAAAGTAGGTGAAAAATGTATAATTTTGATTATATGAAATTAAAAGTTTTTGTACAAATAAAACAAATGTAGTCAAGATCAGAAGGAAAGCAGAAATTGGGAAAAATTTATAGACAGTTTATCAGGTAAAGGTCTCATATCTAGGAGGGGCGGAGCCAAGATGGCGGAGTAGAAAGACGCACATACACATAGCTCTGAACCCACAACCCATAGAATGGCTACAGGGAAGTAACTCACGGCGAATTCCGCACCCAGAGGCCACGGAACATAGGAGCGAGGGAGATTTCTGTTCCAGAGAGACCTGCAAACCTTTCACAGGGGGTCCTTCGCGCTGCGGACTGGGCGCCGGGACTGGGAGCTGAGTGCAGCCCTGCCGCGGCCGCGGCACCGAGAGGAAAAGATCCGAGCAGGCTTCACAGACAGGATCTCCAGCGGCCACGCGGGTCCCTCCACCCACAGAGGGATCTGCAAACCTCTTGCAAAAGGTCCGTCGCGCTGCAGACACAAAGCCCAGCCCAGACCTGCTGCGGCCACGGCTGCGGCACCGAGAGAAACAGATCCGAGCAGGCTTCAGGGACGGGATCTCCAGCGGCCGCACAAGTCCCTCCACCCACAGGTGACAGGGGTGGGTGAGAGAGTCTCTTTGGCGGGTCGAGAGGGGAGTGGGGTGCCCCCATAATTCAGGCCCCCCCCCGGGAGGTAGAAGCTGAGAGGCGGCTGCAGACAGGGGCTCCCCAAGTGGGCGGGAGCCTGAATCCATTGCGGAAGCTCTGTGCATAAACCCCCTGAGGGAACTGAGCCTGAGAGGTGGCCCTGCCCCGACCTCAGCACCAGAACATAATCTCATACTGAATAGCAGCCCTGCCCCCGCCAAAAGCCCTGAGGCTGGAAGCAGCATTTGAATCTCAGACCACAAACAGGGGCTGGGAGGATCAGGAGGTGAGGTGGGTGTGAGGAAAATATTCAGAGGTCAAGTCACTGGCTGGGAAAATGCCCAGAAAAGGGAAAAGAAATAAGACTATAGAAGGTTACTTTCTTGGCGAACAGGCATTTCCTCCCTTCCTTTCTGATGAGGAAGAACAATGCTTACCATCAGGCAAAGACACAGAAATCAAGGCTTCTGTGTCCCAGCCCACCCAATGGGCTCAGGCCATGGAAGAGCTCAAAAAGAATTTTGAAAATCAAGTTAGAGAGGTGGAGGAAAAGCTGGGAAGAGAAATGAGAGACATGAAGTCAAAGCATGAACAGCAGATCAGCTCCCTGCTAAGGGAGACCCAAAAAAATGTTGAAGAAATTAACACCTTAAAAACTAGCCTAACTCAATTGGCAAAAGAGGTTCAAAAAGCCAATGAGGAGAAGAATGCTTTCAAAAGAAGAATTAGCCAAATAGAAAAGGAGATTCAAAAGCTCACTGAAGAAAATAATTCTTTCAAAATTAGAATGGAACAGATGGAGGCTAATGACTTTATGAGAAACCAAGAAATCACAAAACAAAACCAAAAGAATGAAAAAATGGAAGATAATGTGAAATATCTCATTGGAAAAACAACTGACCTGGAGAATAGATCCAGGAGAGACAATTTAAAAATTATGGGACTACCTGAAAGCCATGATCAAAAGAAGAGCCTAGACATCATCTTTCATGAAATTATCAAGGAAAACTGCCCTGAGATTCTAGAACCAGAGGGCAAAATAAATATTCAAGGAATCCACAGAACACCGCCTGAAAGAGATCCAAAAAGAGAAACTCCTAGGAACATTGTGGCCAAATTCCAGAGTTCCCAGGTCAAGGAGAAAATACTGCAGGCAGCTAGAAAGAAACAATTCAAGTATTGTGGAAATACAATCAGGATAACACAAGATCTAGCAGCCTCTACATTAAGGGATCGAAGGGCATGGAACAGTATATTCCAGAAGTCAAAGGAACTAGGACTAAAACCAAGAATCACCTACCCAGCAAAACTGACTATAATACTTCAGGGGAAAAATTGGTCTTTCAATGAAATAGAGGATTTTCAAGTATTCTTGATGAAAAGACCAGAGCTGAAAAGAAAATTTGACTTTCAAACACAAGAATGAAGAGAACCATGAAAAGGTGAACAGCAAAGTGAAGTCATAAGGGACTTACTAAAGCTGAACTGTTTACATTCCTACATGGAAAGACAATATTTGTAACTCTTGAAACATTTCAGTATCTGGGTACTGGGTGGGATTACACATGCACACACGCTCACATACATAGAGACAGAGTGCACAGAGTGAATTGAATAGGATGGGATCATATCTTTAAAACAAAATGAAATCAAGCAGTGAGAGAGAAATATATTGGGAAGAGAAAGGGAGAAATTGAATGGGGCAAATTATCTCTCATAAAAGAGGCAATCAAAAGACTCATTAGTGGAGGGATAAAGAGGGGAGGTGAGAGAAAAACATGAAGTCTACTCTCATCACATTCCACTAAAGAAAAGAATAAAGTGCACACTCATTTTGGTAGGAAAACCTATCTCACAATACAGGAAAGTGGGGGATAAGGGGACAAGCAGGGTGGGGGGGATGATAGAAGGGAGGGCATGAGGAGGAGAGTGCAATTCGAGGTCGACACTCATGGGGAGGGATAGGATCAAAAGAGAATAGAAGTAATGGGGGACAGGATAGGATGGAGGGAAATATAGTTAGTCCTATACAACACAACTATTATGGAAGTCATTTGCAAAACTACACAGATATGGCCTATATTGAATTGCTTGCCTTCCAAAGGGAAGGGGTGGGGAGGGAGGGAGGAAGAGAAGTTGGAACTCAAAGTGTTAGGATCAACTGTCAAGTAATGTTCTTGCCACTAGGAAATAAGAAAAACAGGTAAAGGGGTATAGAAAGCTATCTGCCCCTACAGGACAAAAGAGAAGATGGAGACAAGGGCAGAGAGGGATGATAGAAGAGAGAGCAGATTGGTCATAGGGGCAATTAGAATGCTTGGTGTTTGGGGGGGGAGGGGATAAAAGGGGAGAAAATTTGTAACCCAAAATTTTGTGAAAATGAATGTTAAAAGTTAAATAAATAAATTTAATAATTAAAAAAAAAAAAAGGTCTCATATCTAAAAGTCATAAAAAAACTTTGTCAAATCTAATAAGAATATGAATCATTTCCCAATTGACAAATGGTCAGAGACAGGAAAAGGCAGTTTTCCAATGAAGAAATCACAACAATTTCAGTCATTTGAAAAATACTCTATCTACATCATTATTGATTAGAGAAATGTAAACTAAAAAAATCTTGAGATATCATTTTACACCTACCAGATTGGCTACAATGATAGAAGGAAAAAGTGACAAATATTGGAGGAGCTGTGGAAAAATTGGGACACTACTACATTGTTGGTTGAATTGTGAAATGATCTAATCATTTTGGAGATCAATCTGGAATTATGACTAAATTGTTATAAAATCACCTATACCCTTTGACCTGCAATACCACTACTTGGTCTATTTCCAAAGATAATTAGGGGAAAGAAAAGGAAGTCATCTATGTTGTAAAATGTTTATAGCATCTCTCTTTGTGGTGGCAAAGAACTGGGAATTGCAGGGGACAGGCTGAATAAGTGTGGTATATGATTGTGATGGAATGCTACTGTGTTATAAAAAATCATGAGCTCAATCATCTTAGAAAAACATGGAAAAACTTGCATGAAGTAAGGAACAGTGAAATATGCAGAACCAAGAGAATATTATATACGGCAATAGCAATTTGGTTTTTAAAATTTTTTAATTAATTAAATTTTACTTTTCAACATTCATTTCCACAAGATTTTGAGTTCTAAATTTTCTCATTTCTTCTCCCCCCCCAGAAATGGTATGCATTCTGATTACACCTTCTCCCAGTCTGCCCTCCCTTGTCCTCTTTCCCCTTACTTTCTTGTAGGGCAAGATAGAATTCTATACTCAATTGCCTGTATATCTTATTTCCCAGTTGTGTGTAAAAACTATTTTTAACATTTGTTTTTAAAACTCTGAGTTCCAAGTTCTCTCTTTTCTTCCTTCCACATCCACCTTCATTGAGAAGGCAAACAATTCAATGTAGGTTATACATGTGTCATTATGCAAAACATTTCCATCACAGTCATGTTGTGAAAGACTAACTGTATTTCCCTTCATCCTATCTTGCCCTCTCACTTATTCTATTTTCTTTTCTGACCCTGTCCCTTTTCAAAAGTGTTTCCTTTTGACTACCCCCTAACCCAATCTACCCTCCTTTATATGACATCTCCCATCCCCTTCTCCCTTACTCCCTGTAGGGTAAGATACCCAATTGAGTGTGTATGTTATTCCCTCCTTAAGCCAAATCCAATGCAAGTAAAGTTCACTCATTCCCTCTCAACTTCCCCCTCTTCCCCTCTACTCTGAAACCTTTTTCTTGTCTCTTATGTGAGATAATTTATCCCATTCTATCTCTCTATTTCTCCTTTTCCCAATATATTCTTCTCTCACTATTAAATTTTATTTTTAGATATCATCCCTTCATATTCAACTCATCCTGTGCCATCTATCTATCACCTATCTAATCTATCTAATCTATCTTATCTTATCTATCTATCATCTATCTATCTATCTATCTATCTATCTATCTATCTATCTATCTATCTATCTATCTATCTATCTATCTATCTAATTTACTCCATCTACCCAAATGTTGAGAAAGGTCTCATGAGTTACAAATATCATCTTTCCAGGTAGGAATGTAAAGAGTATAATTTTAAAAAGTCCCTTATGACTATTTTTTCCTGTTCACCTTTACATGCTTTTCTTGATTCTTGTATTTGAAAGTCAAATTCTTTATTCAACTCTGGTCTTTGCATTAAGAATGCTTGAAAGTCCTCCATTTAATTGAATATCCATTTTTCCCCTGAAGTATTATACTCAGTTTTACCAGGAAGATGATTCTTGGTTTTAATTCTAGCCCCTCTGACCTCCAGAATACCATATTCCAAGCCCTTCAATACCTTAATGTAGAAGCTGCCAGATCTTGTATTAGCTTGATTGTATTTCCACAATACTTTCATTGTTTCTTTTTGGCTGCTTGCAATATTTTCTCCTTCACCTGGGAACTCTGCAATTTGGCTACCATATTCCTAGGAGTTTTCCTTTTGGGATCTCTTTTAGGTGGTGATTGGTGGATTCTTTCCATTTTTCTTTTCCCCTCTGGTTCTAGAATATCAGGGCAGTTTTCCTTGATAATTTCTTGAAAAATGATGTTGAGGCTCTTTTTTTGATCATGGATTTTAGGTAGTCCAATAATTTTTAAATCATGTCTCCTGGATCTATTTTCCAGGTCAGTTGTTTTTCCAGTGAGATATTTCACATTGTCTTCCATCTCCCAGCCTGGTGTGATAGACAGTTTCTCTTGACCTTCTAGGTTGTCTTGGTCTGGAGATTTGTTTCATTCTGTCATTTTGTCACTTCTGTAGTTCCAGAATTTGTTTAGAGTTATTTTTTACAGGTATTTGGAGAGGTTTGGGGGAGAGGTCAAGCAACTCCCTGCCTTAACTCTGTCATCTTTGCTCCACCCTTGGCAATATATTTTTAAGAACAACATTGAGTGAATAAGTTATTTTGACTATTATAAATACCTAAACTAACTGTAAAGGACATATGAAGAAGGATGCTCTCTGTATCCAGAGAAAGGACTGACACAGAGAATAATGTATAAAATAATTTTACACACACGCAACCACACACACACACACGCTGTTAGGGTCTAATACTAGTTATCTCTAGGGCAGGGTAAGGGAAGGGAAGAAAAAAAAGAATTTTACATGATAATTTCAGATATATTTGAAAGGAATAGCAAATTGTTCACAGTAGATTTGCAGTTTCATGTGCAATCATCTTTTTTATTGTGCTAAGTTATGGAAATACTTGTTTTATTAAATTAAAAATAAAAAAAATGTCCCAAATGTATAAAAATATTTATTGCAGCTCTTTTTGTGGTGGCAAAGAATTGGAAATTGAGGGGGACACCCCATCAATTGGGGAATGGATGAATAAGTTGTAGCACATGAATATAATGGAATACTTTTGTACTGTAAGAAATGATGAACAGGATAGTTTCAGAGAAACTGGAAAGACTTATGTGAACTGATGCTAAGTGAGGTGAGCAGAACCAGGAGAAGCACACAGTACACAGTAAGAGCAGCGATCAACTATGATAGACCTAGCTCCTCTCAGCAATAAAATGACCCAAGACAATTTCAAAAAATTCTGGATGGAAAATTCTATTCACATTCAGAGAATGAACTGATGGAGTCTTGTTGCAGATCAAAGCATACCCTTTTCAATTTCTTTTTTTAATTTTTTAAAATTTTTGTTCTGTTTCTTCTTTCACAACATGATTAATGTGGAAATATGTTTAACACAGTTGCACATATAGAAACTATATCAGATGGTTTGCTGTCTTGGGGAAGTTATAGGGGAGAAAGGGAGAAAAATTTGGAACTCAAAATCATATAAAAATGAATGTTGAAAACTATCTTTACATGAAATTGAAAAAAATAATATTTTTAAAAAAATAACAGCACTGCACTGGGAATCTAAAAGTAAACCACCCTGTTGAAGTAAAGGTATATGATGCCTGACATTTACCATAAACTTTAGAGCACAGAAGTAGAGGAGGAAAAGTTAAAAATCAAATCATCTTATTTTATATTTGATAAAGGCTTCTTAGAAATCCAAGAAGTTGAAATTCATGTTTAAATAAAGTTGGTAGATTATTTTGAATTCTATGTATCAACACTGAACCTATCTTACTGAATCCCTGAAGACTTATTTGAAAAGGACTTTAAGGTGGAGAAATAATGATCTTTAAAATAGTTTTGTATTTTTAGTTTCAGAAACAAATAGTAATTCCATAAAGCAATGTCCCAAAATTATTTATGGGGTTCCTACTGGGAAAATGCCACAGTCCACAGTACAAAGTAAAAGCCATTGACTTAAGTTCTGTGAAAGATGGAAGTTCAGACATGGTGATCCGTTAAAAATCAAAACTTAAGATACTGAATCATAATTCAGACACTGAGTCACAACTTAGATACTGTGACTGGCACATGACCAGTACCCAACCTTGAGTGCCTGGGCATTTACCCTCCAGTGCTGAGTAAAGGCCTGGATGTCTAGGAACATATTAGCCAAAATATTAACTGAACAGAAAGCCCCTCTCCCCTCACCCCCCACAATTTGCAGTGAAGCACTCTATGGCTCTTTGTCCCTTTGTCTGATTTCTATAATTATCATGGTGATTTTTGGGGGTCTTATCAGGGATTCATTGAATTGGCTGACAGTTGCCTGAGATTGCCTCTGTTTGTAAGTATTCATAATGATTGGTTAAACATCTGTAATCAATTTGGAGCACTTTGGAATCAAACTAACCCCACTGTTATGGGGGAGGTATCCCCCAGTCAGGGGATCTTACATTTTTCAATAATTCTTTAGTTAAATATCAGAATTTTAATATATGATAAAGCTTACCTTTTTTCTTTCTTTTTTCCTGTTAAGAATAAAAAGGAAAGAGAAAGCCAGTGCTGAAAATAGAAAGGAATAGATTCTGAAAAAGGGGTGAAGGTATAACAAACATATCTTTTAAAAACACAAAACAACAGGAATCAGTGAACCTTTCCTTAATATGGTAAATATATCTATCTAAAACCAAAACCCAATATTGAATATAATAAGGGAAAACCTTATAATATATAAGAATGTAGAATATATATATATAAGAATATAGAATATAATAAGGAAAAAGCCTTTCTAATAAGTTTAAGGACAAAGTGAGTGCAGCACATGGTCTAAAACTAACTCGACTGCTTCGCTGGAAAGTTAGGTTTGCCAAGAGTGGCTACTATGCCTCTTTTAGAATTCTAGAGGATCCAGAAGGGTTGGATATCAATTTCTAATGCAATATCTCTGAACCTTTACCAGTGTGCTTTCCCCTATGATTATCAATGTATATCAATTAGTTAGCTACATTTATTTGACTTTTTGAAGGGTGTATACATGTTTATTTTTTAAGTTATTGGTACAAAATATTCCTCTGTGCCAAAAAAAAAAAAAGTGACACAGTTTCCCACCAGTACATACAGAGTTAAGAGAAAAATAGATTCTGTCTTAATGAGCACGCTTAGCAACAAAATTATATCATATCTTTGGTTCTTGGAAGTCCTTTTCTCTCTTTGAAGGGATACTCATGAATTTTCCCTTAGATATAGTTCAGCTTCTTTTCTGGGCTCCTTTCAGAGTCTCAAGTTTTCCTTTCCTTAGTGAATCTAGTTTATAGTTGGCTTCCAACTATTGTTCTAGGAACACTTCTAGGACAATGATGAAAAGTCTGAATCCCCTCTAAAGTCCACAAAGTTGTACTAGGTTAACAGGGGTAGGAGTGGGGATTGAAACTGAGGCCAGGATTCTTCTCCCCTCATCCCAAGTGATTCCTCATCAGCAGTTTGATTTGAATGGTATTCACCACTACTATGCCTGATGTTCTACTGAATACAAATTATACCCCAACAGGCAATAACTAAGTCTCCTTAACTAATCCAGACATACATCTTGTTCAATCAATCTCTTTTTTCCAATGGTTTTCAATTGTTCTTAAAATGATCTAGAATTTTTTTCATACTTAGGCTAAAGAATTTAATTAATTGGAGCAATTGTTTTCATGTGGTTAAAATATTAGAGTATAGTATCTTTGTTAGTTACTTTACGAAAGTCAAGGGATTGAATGACTCAATTGATTCCCACACAAAGCGGGGTTTTCGTGACTATTTTTTGACAGAGAGGTAGAAATGCTAGATATAGCAATCATAAGAGAAAAAGGATTTGAGAGAAGAAGCACAGGCAAAGAGGAAGTAAAAGTATCACTTTTTGCAGATGAGTGTTGGTATGCTTAGAGAAGTCTAAGGAGTCAATAGAAAAATAAGCTGCATTTTTAGCAAAGTAACAGGCTGGAAAATCAATCCCCACAAATTATTACCCTTTTAGAAAATTACCAACAAAACACAGCAGGAAGAGTAAAAAAGATAAAAAATAACTAAACAGTGTATAAAATGCTTGGCAATTCACCTATGATGATACACACAGAAACTAAACAAATACAGCCATAACATATTCTTTACAGAAATATAGCCCTGAATAACTGAAGGGCAGTTAAGTGATTGTAGTTGGACTTGCTGAAATAATACAAATGACAATATATCTAAGTTAATTTATGTATTCAAAGACATGGCATTTGAATTAGGAAATGATCACATTATAGAGCTTGAAAAAATAATAAATTTATTGTGGCACAAGGAAAGGTCAAGAGTGTCAAGGAAAATGTAAAAAAAAAAAAACACTGGAAAGAAGCTCCAAAGGGATACATGCTTTGTACGTATAAAAGGATACGTCTTAAAGTCATAACCCACTCCCTTTTATAAATGTTTTTTCTAAAATGTGACATCCCAAACTGAATAGAAAAGTATAGATTTGATCTGACAAAGACACAGGGTTAATGAGGGGTTACCGACAATCTCCTTAGGCATCTGTGCCTTAACACAGGCTGAGATCCCTTCTTGAATTTTCCTCATTTCTTCAATATAGTTTTAACACATCTCTCACCCTTTTTGCTGTCCTAAACTTTCCTTGCTAGCTTCAGCTCATTCTAACCTTTGATAAACATGCAACTTTTTACTGTACCATGCTGTTATCTTATATTTTTTTATACATTTGTAAAATGTAAGTTGGTTAATTAGTAGTTCTTTGTGCATACAAATATCTTGATTGTTTAAAAATCTTAAAAATGGAAACTTTCAGAGGGTTTTGAACCCATTTGTTAATTATAAAAAGGGTAAATTTCAACAAAAAACCTTGGTATAATTGGTAGGATTGAAAAATGAATATAATTAATTACAGTCAATGATGCACTTTTCTTCATGTGGGGATCAATTTGCATTTCATCTTTCAATTATGACGGCCATGAAAATCAAGTATTGAAATAAATTGAATTTAGAAGTATGTATATTAATACCCTTCCCCACCTCCCCACATATGAAGATGTTCTTCTTAATAATCTACATGAATATATTACTATGGCTTAAATGTGAATCTAGCTTCTTGAAGGTTATGCCAGTGGAATGCAAGCTCTGGCAAGAAAAGCTTTGAGTATGACTCTAGGAATAGACTGAATCTACTGTCCAAGGAACAATCTAATTAACTACAGAGAGGCATATCATTAGTAGACAGCCCAGTAGGTGATGATATATTTTTTTTTCGCCAAGGCAACACATGAAAAAATAAAAATTTAAAATATCTTTCCATTCCAAATTGATGAGAGCAGAGTTATCTAAAAGGGGAAAGAGGATGCAGTTATCTGACCTTCCACAAACTTTTGAATATTGGTACTATAAATGTGAGTCCAATGACTGAATAGATACAGAAGCTCAATTCATCGATCTTGATCACTATAAACGAGAACAGAAGAAAGAGTTTGCAAGTATATAGAAGGTTAGCTCACAAGCATTTCTTGGAGAGGCAAAGGAAGGAAATGATGGAGTGAGTTTTATTATACACCCAAAGGTAAAGGGAAATATTTTATGGGTTATCTAATTATCATTTATTAGGGTACTAATGATAACTATTTGTAGAAGTAATACACCATGAGAATATTTCTAGCTTACACAAGAAGATGAGCTGCAGAAGGTGGATAGAGATAGAGAAATTCTACAAATAACTTGAGAAGAATCTTCAAAATAAATAAAAATATACTGATACCTGGTGACTTCAGTTTAAATGTGGGGAAAGATTACAATCGTAAGATATATATATATATATATATACATATATATATGTGTATATATATATATATATATATACACACACATATATATATATATATATATATATATATAGGAAAGCATGATTTGCTGGGAAGAAGGAATGAAAGGTACCAAAGGCTTATAAATTAGATTTAAGATTCATACTATCACATCATCAGTGTTTTAGTCAAGAAAAGAATTGGTAGGCACTGGATATGGCAAACATTTCAAAAAAAATTAAATAAATAGTACGTAACTGATAGCAAATAGTGAGGGGTGAAGGGAATTGTTTTTGAATCTGACGGTAGACAAAAGATAAAGCCAGGTTGCCATGAATACACAGTAAAATAGATTCCTCAATGTTAAGATCATAATACATATTTAAAAACAATATGAAAAACTAACAATAAAAAGAAGTTATGAAATTTAATTTAGAAGACTTTAATCCTAACTTACTAAAATATTAATAAGAAATGGGCAACAGAAATAGCATTGACACAGAACAGAATTTCATCATGAAGTTTAAATTAATTGCCACAACAAGAGAACAATTTCTTTAATCAGCAAATATCTGTTTTGTCAGAAAGAGTTTGATACAAAAGACGCAGAACTGGGTTAAAGATATAAACTCATCTCTATATACTAAGAAATGGCCATTGGCAATTAGGAGTAGGAATGTCTCATAAAGAAGAGAGGAGGCAGAGGGTAAAACCAGGTTATTTATTTCATTCTATATTTAAACCCCAATAGAATTGTATATATAACTGCACGTTTTGTTTTTTTTTTAAGTATAAAAGACCATTCTGTGCAGATTTCAAAGATGATCTATCTGGTCTTCCTACTTTTCTTTTTTCCATTAAAAATGGAAATAGCTCTTTTTTTCCATTACAAAATGCTCCTCCTTTCCTTTCTCTCTTCTTTCCTTCCTTCTCATATAGAGAAATTGCTGACCTGCTCACTCCCCTATTTAAGTGAGAAAAAGTCCATGTAACAAATTTCTTCATTGGCTATATCTGAAAATGTCTCATTTCGATATCAAGCTCATCACTTCTCTATCAAGACATGGGCAATAAACTTCATCATCATTATTCTTCAATAATGATCTTTTGTCTTGAATAAAGTACTCAGATTTTTAGTTGTTTTTCTTTATATTTTTGCCATTTCTCCTAGTTGTAGTCACTTTAAAATTCATTAAAATCTTTTTGTTTTCCCCAAGCTAATAGGAAATAGAATCTCTCTTTTAAATATCTCTAATTTAGAGCAGTGGTGTCAGGCTTAACTAGAAATGAGGTCACTAATCTGTACATAAGAATCCCTGTATGCCACATATTGATCTAGTTTTAAAATGTAATATTGTCAATGTTTTATTGTATATTTATTTATTTTGTTAAATGTTTTCCAATTACATTTTAGTCTGGTTCTGGGGCACTTGGGAATGTTGTTGGCTGTGTGATTGATATCTTTGATTTAGAGCATTTTAAAAACATAATTACTGATGCAATGGATTCTTTTTTATTTTTTGAAAACTGCTGGATTCTTCCCTGGAAGCACCAAAATCTTGTAGACTTCCATAAGTAGCTTTGAAAACAGTAGGGTGATAAGGTCTGAAGTTTGGCACTGTGCCTTCCCACTTGTAGATACATAGACCTCAACTTTAAAATAAAATCCAAAGTCAAGAAATAGGTTGGGAAAGTGAGCAAACAATAAAACTATAAAAGCTACTACAGTAACAGAGAAGACCAAGACATAAACCCAGAACAAGACTGAAAAAAATAGCTACCAAAAAACCTCAAAGAAATATGCTAATTGGACCCAAAACTAACAAGAATTTTGAAGAGATAAGTGTAGTAGAGGAAATATTGAGAAAAGAAATGAGAATAATGCAAAAAATGACAATAAGGAAAAGGATACAGTTATTGGCAGAGTTGTGGATAAACAGGCACTCTTGGTGGAGTCATATACTAGTTGAGCAATTCTCAGAAGCAATTTAGAACTATAATCACAAAATTACTAAATTATGCATACCCTTCTACCCAATGACAGTATTATTAAACCTGTAGCCTAAAAAGATAACTGAAATAGGAAGTAGGCACATATGTACAAAAATATCTACAGTAATTTTTTTCTGGTAGCAAAGAACTGATATAGTGAATTAGCAAATAACTAAAAATTATGGTAAATGAATTTAATAAAATGTTATTACACCCTAAGAAATAATCATGAAAAAGATGTTTTCCAAGAAATGAGAGTGAAGAAAAAAAATGATGAAAAGAAAATTAACAGCTTGGTAAAAACAGGAAAAAAAATTATGAAGAAAATAGAATCTTAAAAAAGACCAGAATTGCCCAAAATGTAAATGAAGTACAAAAATCCACTGAAGAGAAGTCATTAAAAGTATAATTGGCCAAATGGGAAAAAAAAAGGTACAAAATTTCACTAAAGACAATAATTCCTTAAAAATTAGAATTAGGGAAGTGGAATCATTTTATGAGACATCCAGAAACAAGAAAAGCAAGAAAAAGAGTGAAGAAAAAGAGGAAAATATGAAATATCTCATCAGAAATACAGCTGACCTGGAAAAGAGATCAAAGAGAGATAATGTAAGAATTACTGGATTACCTGAAAGTCACTATCAAAGAAAGAGCCCAAATATCATATTTCAAAAAATTGTCAAGGAAAACTGCCCTAATATCTTAGATACAGAGGGTAAAATAGAGGATCACAAAAGATTTAACAGCTTCTACATTAGTAGAGGAGAGGGCTTGGCATATGATATTCTGGAAAGCAAAGAATCTATGATTACAACCAAGAATAACCTACTCAGCATAACTAAGTGTACTCCTTCAGGGGAAAAATGGATATTTAATGAAATAGAAGACATTAAAGCATTCCTGATGAAAAGACCAGGGCTGGATAGAAAATTTGAAATTAAAACTGAAGACTCAAGAAGAGTACAAATAGCCAACATGAAAGAATTATCATAAGGGAATCAAAAATGTTAAACTGTTTATATTCCTATATTAGAAATGATATATGTCATTTCTAAGAATTTCACCATTATTACAGCAGTTAAAAGAAGCCTAAATAGACATAAGGCATGGGTATAAATTGATTATGTTGGAATGATCTCCAAAAGAAATGAAGGGGTAAGAAAAAGGGGTGTATTGGAACAAGGGGAAGGGAATGATCAAATTGGGAAAATCTCACAAAAGAGGCATGCAAGAAAGAGCTTTTATAATGAAGGGAAAAATGAGACAGAGGTAGCAGACAATACTTGAATCTCATCTTTATTAGCATGGTTTAAAAATGGAAGAACATATACACACATATGTGTATATGTATATATGTACACACATATACATACATACACATACTCAACAATATAGAGATATGTAACTTACCTAGTAGAGAAATAGGAGGAGAAGATGACAAGAAAAGGGGGAAGGGGGAACAAAACAAAAGGTGCAAGTAGATTAAGGGAGGCAATGGTTAGAAGCAAACTTGACTTTTGAGGAAGAACAGGATAAAAAGAGAGGAAGAAACAGAAGAATATGGGATGGAGGGCAATAGTAAGTATGACTGTGAATGTGAATGAATGAGCTTACCTATAAAAATGGAATCAGATAGTAGAATGGATTAGAAACCAGAATCTAACACTTTGTTGTGTATAAGAGACACACTTGAAACAGAAATGCACAGATTTAAAACAAAGAAACAGAATCTAATTTCCTTCAACTGAAGTAAAAAAAGCAGAGGTAGCAATCATATCAGAAAAAGCAAAAACAAAAGATAGACCTATTGAAAGAGACAATAAGGGAAACTACATTATATAAAAAGTGTCAAAGACAATATAGTAAAATAAAAAATGTCTTTAGAAAATTTCTCTGATAAAGGCTTCATTTCTCAAATATATACAGTATAGAACTCAGTCAAACTTACAAAAATAAGATCCATTTCACAACTGATAAGTGGTCAAAGGATATAAACAGGTAGTTTTCGGAAGAAGAAATCAAAACTATATATAGTCATATAAAAAAACATTCTAAATCTCTATTGGTGACAAGTGCAAATCAAAACAACTATAAGGTACCAGCTCGTACGTATCAGAAATGACAGATGCTGTAAGGATTGAGTGAAAAACAGGTATAGTAATGAACTATTGGTGGAGTAGTGAACTGGTCCAAACACTCTAATGAACAATTTGGAACTATGACCAAAAGGCTATACAATTGCATACACTTGGCCCAACAATACCATTAATAGGTCTATATCCCATAGAGATCAAAGAAAAAGGACCTATATGTAAAAAATATTTATAGCAGTTTTTTGTGGTGGCAAAGAATAAGAAATCGAGTGGGAAATGGCTAAGTAAGTTGTATCATATAATTGTGATGGAGTACTATTGTCCTATAAGAAATGAAGGAGTGGTTTGAAAGAAACATAACAAAACCTGTATGAACTGATGCAAAGTGAAGTGAGAAGAACTGGGAAATCATTGTGCATAGTAACAGCAATGTTGCAATGACGATCAACTGTGAAAGACTTGGCTACTCTGATCCATATGATGATCAAAGACAATTCCAAGGATTTATGATGAAAAAATGCCACCCACCTCCTGAGAGGAAATTGATGAACTCTGAGTGCAAATCAAAGTATAATTTTTTCACTTTATTTTCCTGATTTTTTTGAAATATGGATTATATGTAAATGTTTTGTCTGATTTTACATGTATGATTGATATCATTTTGCTTACCTTCTCAGTGGGTGGGACAGGTGGTCAGAGGATACTAAGAACTTAAAATTTAAAACTAAAAGAATATAAAAACATTAATACTTTAAAACTACCTTTTTATGGCCTTTGGCCTTTCTTATGGGAAATGGGTCTTCTTACTCTAGTAAGGTTGAACCAGTTCCTTTTATGTTTTTGATATGAGAACTTTATAAAAGAAATGCTATTAATTTTCTCAGTTAACCATTTCCTTTCTAATTTTTGCTGAACTGGTTTTGTAGAAAACCAGTAGAACTGGAACTATGTAGAAAAATTGTCTATTTTGTTTTGTATGGTTTTCCCTATCTCTTCTTCACCTTCACCTACTCATAGACCAAAAAGTTCATTTCTTCATTTTTCCTCTAATCTGTTTAGGTTGTTGGTCCTTATGTCTAAAGCACACATATATTTGAACTTTTATTGGTATGTGGTGTGAGATGTTCATTTAAATGTAGTTGCTGTCTGTATTTCAATAGTGAAGGGGAGGGAGTTTGGGTATATTGAATACTAGGCTACCAGGTTCATTTCCTTTTTATATTTTATACCTAATCTAACCTAATAATAAATATTCTGTTTTACAGCCTATACAAGTTTGATACTTTTATATTATTTCCCTTGAGAATGTTGATGTTTTGTTCCTCTAGGTGAATTTTGTTGCTCTTTTTTACCAACTGTATAAAAATCCTTTGATAGTTTGATTGTTGTGGCATTTTAGGTAGCATTGTCATTTTTATCATATTAACATGGTCCAACCACAAATAATCAATTTCCAGTTATATTTCTACCTTTATAAAAGCAAGTGTATTACAATTTCTTTTATATATTTGCAGTTTGGTAGAGAGACGTAATTTATGAAATCTGTAACTATTTTGAATGCAATTTCTCTTTCTACCTCTTCCTGGTGAAGAATGCTTATGATTCTTGTAGATTTCACATACAACAACTTTGATGAATTTATTGTTTAATTTCAACTGGGTCTTCACTTTACAAAGACAGTCCTTTTAGTCTTTAATTGACTCTATTTAACTCAACATAATTGGTGTTCCAATCTCTTTTCTGTTTAAGTCTTCCACACAATCCTGCCTTGTCATCCTTATAGCTGAGGATACCATCTTACATTTTGCCATGAAAATTGGGGCTATTCAGGAGGTTCTCGCTGAACAAACTGTTGACAACCCCTTTACTCCCATACATGATTTCCTCCTTTACTTGAGCCTCTGATCAAGAAGTGGCACCTCATTAAGGTCAACTCCTCTACAGGGATCCTTGTAGATCCTCCTACCCGTTCTCATCTTTCAAAAAGATTCCTATTACCATCACTCATCTCTCTCATCTTAAATCTCTTTATGCCTACAAAGTCCTTCATTGTTGCTACCTATAAACATGCTCAAGTCTCCCCTATCTTTAAAAAAGCGCTCAGTAGGTCTTACCATTCCTGCTATGTATAATACATACTTAGCCTCCCCTGTCTAGTGATTTCTTCCTAATTTTCATATATCTTGATCTCTTTGTAGCATTTTCACACTAAAGATGGTTCCTCTTTTCCTGGATAAATTTTCCCCTTTGGACTTTGGTGACACTTCTCTTTTTTTTGGTTTTCCCTCCTACCTGTCTGATAATTTCTAAGTCTCCTTTGATTAATAACTGTGAGTATAACAGCAAGACTCTTCTCTGAGCCCTCTTTTCTTCTCTTTCTCTACACTATCTTACTTGGTAATCTTACCTGTTCCCATGAGTTCATGAGAGTTCATAATCTATTTATCTTGCCCTATTCTCTCTTATGTTCTCCAGTCCCATACCACAAACTGCTTATTATACATTTTGGAATGAAGGCCCTGTAGAGACATGTGAAACTCAACATGTTGAAATCAGATCACATTTTCTGTTCCCACAAACTCATCTCCCAATTATTGCTGAAGGCACTGTTTTGGTGTCATTCTTGCCTCCTGTTATCCCACTGCCAAATCTTATTCCTATCTCTATAATATCCTCCACATACATTTCTTTCTTTTCATGTACAACTTTGAATCATCCTCTGTAAAAATGCCAAAATGTGACTTTCCTGAAGTGCAAGTCTGACCAAATCACTTTTCCCTCCCTCATTCATTCACTTCCATTTATTAACTTTATAATCATATATAAAATCATGTGTTTTAAATCCCTTTTCAATTTGGTCCTTTACTACCTTTCTAGAATTCTTAAATCATCATTTCCCTACAAGCATTCTACAGTTCAATCACACTGACCTTACTTGCTATTCCTCTAATACAATACTTCATTTCCTTTGTATTTTATGTCCCTTTCTAGGGGCTATGCCCCATCCCTGTGATCCCATACTCATAGAATCCCTAGTTTCTTTGAATACACAGAAGAAGCATCATCATCAAGAGGTCACTCATGATTCCTTTGTTTGCTAGTGTTTTTCTCTCCAAGATCATCTTGGGTCCACTTTATAGCAGATACACACACACATGTATATGCTTCATTATTATCCCCAAAACAAGGGAATATGTATGCCTATTCTTCTCCCTTGTCTATTTTTCTTCTCTATATTCTCAGAAAATATAACTTGGAAGAATCGGGAACCAAAAAGGTCTTGACATTCTAGAACAACTGATTAAAACAAAATTTTAAAAAGGCAAAATTTAAGAGAGAGATATGAGGAGAGCTATGCTTCATTAAAAAAAAATCAACTGCAAGTTGATTCAAGATGAAGTTCAAGATGTCAAATTATACTGCAAAATAGTATCATTAAAATGATTTGGTACTAATTTGCCAAATTTGTTTATAGGAAGTATTTTTAGTGAAGGCAAAACGAACTTAAGCAGTAAGATAATTCAAGAATTACTTACCTGCACAGGAACTCAATGCAAATCCTATCCTTTTCTGAGCTCTGTCAAATACAACATAGAAACCTTCCATGACTGTAGCACCAATTACAAGAGCATTAGTAGAAGATGAGATGCCAAATCGGTAACATCCATAATCTGAGTCAATTCCCAATATAGGAAGAATATAAAGCTGTAATTTGAAAGAGAGGAAAAAAACAAGAAACCATATTAGCTCATCAGTAACAGAGAACTCACTATACATGTAACACTATACAAGTTACTGAGAATTTATTTTTTAAAATTAAAAAAATGTAGTTTTATTTCCCTTATTAACATGCAATTATTTCCCGCTCATTCCACCTTCTCACCAATGAGCAATGAAAGAAAACAAGAGAAAAAATAAGCTGCATAATAAATATACACATTTCAAGTGAAACAAATTTTTACATTGGCCATATCAAGAAAATGAATGTCAGTCCTCACTTTTAAGTCTCTCACTTCTCTGGCCAGAGTGGTGCCTAGTGTGCTTCATCCTCAATCCTCTGGAATTATGCTTGGTCATGTGCATTCTTCAGGGTTCTCATCTTTCAAAGATGTTTTTCTTTAGAACAAAATTTTATAAATTGCTCTCCTAGCTCTGCTCACTGTGTTCTGTATCAGATTACAGATATCTTTTCAGTTTGCTCTTAAAATGTTCATTTAATAATTTATTATGGCACAATAATATCCTATTTCATTTGTATGCCATACTTAGTTTATCCATCCCCCACTTGGTCATCCCCTTAGTTACCAGTTTTTGTTTTTCCACTAGAAAAAGGGCGGATGTAAAAATTTTAGTTCACATGGGTCCTTTTCCTCTTTCTTGGATTTCTTTGGGGGTACAAGCATCATAGTAACATAGTTGGATCAATGTGTATTTTCAGTTTGATAACTTTGGTGGCGCAGTTGTTTCCTGAATGACTGAACCAACTCACAGCTACACTAATGGTACATCAGAAAGTCTGTTTCCTCATAAGCCCCCTAAAATTTGTCATTTCCTCTTTGTGTCATCTTTTAGCAACCAAATAGGAACATGAGAGTTGCTTTGATTTGAATTTCCCTAATTATTAGTGATTTGGAGTATTTTTTTCCACATGGCTATCAGTAGCGCAGAATATTTTCCCCTTTGAACTCTGACCATTTTTATCTTTTGACCATTTATAATTTGGGAATGGCTTATAAATTTGAATCAGTTCTTTACATATCTTTTCTCAGTTAATTGTTTCTCATAATTTTAACTGCACTGTACTCATTTGTACATTGCACAAACAATGTACATTGTATATATAAATATACATTTGTACATAAATTTCATGCAATCACAATTATTAATTTTCTTTTCAGTGATCCTTTGTGTAAGGTACATGAAATATCTGCTTAGCAATCTCACTGAAAGCCTTTACTATTTAGGGGGAACATACATGCCCTACAATCTAGGAAGCCAGATTGGATTCTAGATGTTTTTCTACCTCTGCCTCACTCCCAAGGTAATCCCAAGTAAATCTTCAAGATAAAGTCTATTTATTATCTACCCAGAAAAGGACAAGTTCCCTTCTCACAAACATAGTCATTGTACAACAATGGGAACCATCTCCAGTTGTCCTGATTTATATCTTGCCACTGGACCCAGATAGCTCTGGAAGAGAAAGTGAGGGTGGTGATTTTGCACAGCTCTCCCTCACTTAAATCCAATTAGCATGCATATAATGGCATCACCTCTCTGATGTCATGGTCCTCTTTAAGAATGAAGGAGAAAACAACAGAAACTGCCTAAGAAACAAAGTACTCTGAATTTCAGAAGGATAGCAGAGAGACTGCTGTGAGAGCTCACACAATCAAAATATCTATTTGCGTTTCTGTTACGTGAAAATTCCTGTGCAGAATAAGATGAATGTCAATGGAAAACTGGAAATATTTTATTATATTTTGTCCATGTTTAAATGCCTTTGAAATTTATTTATCCGGCATTCCAAAAGTATATTTTAGGCCTTCTCTTTGCACTTCAAAATAATTGTCTACTCCATTTTAAAACAAACTAGCTATTTCCAAATACATTGTAATTATGTTAACAAGTTCTATAACTTATTCCCATGGCAATTTGATTGGTCTAGCATTAAAGTATAAATTAATTTTGGTAGTATTGTCATTTTTGTTATATTGACATAGACATGACCACTGAATATTCCTCTATTTAATTTGTTCTTTAATTCTTGAAGGGATATTTTAATTTAATTTTTTAAGGAATATTTCATAACTGGATCTATTCAAGTCTTTTATGTGCTCTGGTAGTTGATACTGAGATAGTTTATGCATTCTGCAGTGAAATATAGGGAATGGAATTTCCCATTTTAATTTTGCTTCTTGAGTTTTGTTACTATTTTGCAGAAATATAGTTATATGGAAGATTTATTTTGTAGCTTGCACCTTTACTGATGATATTCTCAATAGTATCTGTTGATTCTTTAGGATTTTCCATCATATCATTCGCAAACACAAATAGTTTTATTTTCCATTTACCTGTCTATATTCCTTTATTTTTCTAGTATAGCTCCTGCTAGCATTTCCAGAACCATGACAAATTATAGTGGAGAGTTGCCATCCTTGCTTTACTCCTGTATTTATCGAGGAGGATTCTAGTATATCTCCATAGCAGATGATACTTACTTTTTTTTTTGCTTTAGACAGATGACATAATATTAAAGCTCTCTCTCCGCCTATATTTTGTAGATTTTTAAGTGTTATGATCTATCAAAGGCTTTTTCTGCAACTATTGAGATGACCTTGCAGTTTTGGATTTTAGATTTTTCTCTTTTTAATACGATTATGTTGATAATTTTCTGAATGTTGAAATATGCTTGCATCCCTGGTACAAATCCCACTCGGTCACAATGAATGATTTTCTTAGACAATCACTGTGGTTTATTTGACAGGATTTTGTTTAAAATTTATGAGTAAAAGTAAAAAAAAAATGATATTAGACTATGGTCTTTATATATTCTTTCCTTCCCTGGTTTAGGTTTAGAACTATATTTGTCTCAGAAAAGGATCCTGGTTATGTGCTTTCTTTCTCAATTTTAGAAAATGATCTGTTAAGTACGGGTACTAACTGTTCTTGAAAAGTTTGATAGATTTTGCCTATGAATCTGTCAGAACCAGGAGGTTTTTTCTTTCGTGATTCCTTTATAGTTATAACTAAAATACTTTTCTGAAATTAGATTAAGATCTCTATCTGGTCATCTGATAATCTGGGCATTTTATATCTTTGAAGGTTTTCCTCTTCTTTTGAGCTCTCAGTTTTGTTATACTATGACTATACATAATATGTTCTGATTATTTTTAAAAATCTTGTTTTGTTGTGATTTCACATCACTCCTTTGCTATCTTATTGATATCTGCTCTCTTCATTTCACTTAAATTAGGGTTTTTAAATTTTATTAGTCTTTTCAAAGAAACAAGTTTTAGTTTTATCACTTCTCTTTATTTTTTCTCATTTATCTATTTCCCCTCTAATTTTTAATATTTCTCTTGCATCTATTTTAGATATGGATATTTGTTGGCTTTCCAATTTTTAAAAATGTATATGCAGTTCATTAATCCACTTTTTCTTTTGTTAATACATATTTGTAAAGACATATTTTTCCTTTTGAAGACTGGTTTAGCTGTATTCCAGATATTTTAGAATGTTATTTCATTGTTATCATTTTGTTTTTCTTATTTATTGTTTTTATGATTTATTCTTTAGCAATTAGAATTTAGGATTTGATTATTAAATACATCATAAATTTAGATCTATATCATTTATTTGTGATCCCTGAGCCAATTATTATTTTATTGCATTATGGCCTATTGTCTTTTAGTATTTGTTTTCCATATCTCTATGTCCTGGAGATGCTCAGTTTTTATAAAAGTTTCATAGGATCTGCAAAATATGTATTTTTTTTGTAGTTCCATTTAGAACATATCATAACAGCACTTTTTTCAATTTTACTGCGTGAATGTCTTTGTTTTTTAAAATGTGTTTCTTGTGGGGAATAAATGGTAAGTTTTTGTTTTCTTATCCAATTTGTCATTCTTTTTCACTTTATTAGATAGCTTAATCCATTCACATTTATAGTTGTGAGATTTATATTTTCCTCCATCTGCCTCTAATATTTTTTCAAATTCCACCATTTTCTCCTCCTTTTTAGCTTAACACAATCCTATTTCTTTCAATTATTTTACCTTAATCATTTTTTAAGGTGGTCATTCCCCTTGGCTCTTTTTCTCCTCATCCTTGATCCACTCTTCTCATTTGCTACCTCTCTCCCTTTGGGGTTTTGCTTATTAGTGCTTTTTGCTTATTATCTCTCTTGCTTCTCTCTGTTTAAAATAATTCTTTACCCTCTTTATTTAGTCCTGTAGGTTCCTTCTTTCTTTCTTCCCCTTCAATTAGTCTTGTTTATTAGTATTTTTAAAAATTTCATTTCTTTTTTTGTGTTTTTTGCCATAGAAGATCTCTCTCACTCTTCATTATTTATCCTCTCTATCTTTCTACACTAGACCCTCATTCTCTTATACATGACCCCCATAATTTTTAAGTATCTTGCTTTTCTTGGTATTCCTCATGCCATCAAACCTTCCAAGCTATACATATATACTAGACAATCCCTCCTAGGCAGTTTCTAACACTGTCTTGTACAGCTTGTCCTATGGATTTCCTTTTTCCATTGTGTCTCACTCCCAGAACCATGCTAATTATTAAAGGTGTCAGAGAGGACACTGCCCCAAGGTAGAATCCTTACCTTACCATACCCTTCAAAATATAGCCCACCACTGATACTACCTTCCCCGATTACCTTTTCTCTCCATTTGCCTCAAACTCTCCCTAAGCTCATGCTTTTCTACTTCTCCAGGCTCCAGCTACCCCAAGGAATTCTAATTCTCTCCCTGGCCACTGAGGTGGGACATGTAGACTTTTCAAATACTAAATCACCCAGGCCTCAACTATGTGCCTGACACATAGCAGGTGCTTAATAAATGTTTATTAATTAACTGATGTCCCTGCATAGACCATCTCTCTTTACCCATTAAGAATATTCATCCATAGTACCTCCTCCTACCAACCAAAGCAGGGCTCCTTCTTTATTTCATTCCTCTTCTTTACCCACTCCCCAGCAGGCTCTTCTTTTCTTCTGTTTGAAACTACTTTTTCACGTACATGCATACATACACAATTTCCCCCTAACTGCATGTTAAAACAATTTTCTAAACATTTGTTTTTCTTTAAGAATTTTGAGCTCCAAATTCCAGTTCTCCCTCTTTTGTTCTCTCCCCTCCAAGTCTGTGAGATGGTAAGCAATCAGATATGATACACATGTGAAATTATGCAAAACATTTCCATATTAGTCATTTCGTACATGAAGTCTCAAATAAAAGGAAAATAATTAAATAAAGTGAAAAATAGCATGCTTCAGTCTGTATTTAAAGAATATCAGTTCTCCCTCCAGAGGTAGATAGTATGCTTCATGATTAGTCCTTTTGGATTGTCTTGGATCATTGCGCTCACCTTCCCCTCATTGTGAACCCTCATTTTGACTCTGACAAATTACCTTATTCTTTTCTCTTTAAATCCTTACTTCTCCTCTTTTCATGTACACTCCTAAGTTATAATTTAGTATCATAAAACACAACAACCTCCTCCTTAAAACACTGATTTGTCTGTAGGCAAAAGGTTCTGTCCATGATGTCCCATGCCTTCTTCTTCATTACTATCTCCAACAGACTTCCAACTTCACCCTTGTGCATATTTAGAAAGAAATTGATTACTCATCTCTGCAGTGATTCTGCTGCTGCCTCCCTTGGCTGTTGTATTTATCCGTTCCTCCTGCATTTGTTTTTTTCTCTCCTAACAATTCTTTAAATGCCTCTCATTACTGAATGTCTAACTTTTTTTTCATGGATAGTTAAGCTCAGACTTGCATGTTAGGTCACTCTATGATTCATTGATCTTCATAGCAATGAATTCCATTCCCTCAAATGTTTTTTGTCGGGTGCAGAATAGTCTCTCATTATTTGAATTTCATTTTCTTTGTATTTGAAGATCTTTCTCCTGATCACTTGTAGAATTTGTTTCTGAACTGAATTGTTAAATTTAACAACTATGAGTCTTGGATTATGCAGCCTTTCCCTCCCTCCTTTTTTCTGGAGGTGATATGGGAATACTTTTAATTGTTACTTCATTTTCTATGTTCAGAAATTCTGGGCAACTCTCTTCTATTATTTTCTCCATTATGGTGTTAAGGTTTTTTGTTCTGTCATACTCTTCTGAAAAACTATGATCCTTAGTTTGTCTCTACACATCTGTCTTCATGATCTTTTGCTTGTATAGAGGATATTTACTTTTCTTTTTAAAAAAATTAATTAATTGATTTCATTTTAGTTTTCAACATTCACTTTCATAAATTTTAAGTTTTCTCCTTCTCCCTCTACTCCTCCCCTCTCCAAAGATGGCATGGATCTGCTATAGGCTCTACATATACTTCCTATTGAACTTATTTTCATGTTAGTCATGTTGCGTAGAAGAATTAGAACAAATGGGAGGAACCATGAAAAAAAGAAAACAAAACAAAAAAAGTCTGTACAGAGTATTTTCTTTTAATGTTATTGTTTTCTGATTCTCTTTTTCTGGATTATGCTTCACTTTTATGTCCTTGCATTCTCAATCTATTATTTTCTCTTCTGTTTCTTTGATAAGACTTTGCCATCACAGATTCCAGTTTTTCCCCTTTGCCTGTTATTTATGTTGTACAGTCCATAAATGCTGCTCTCAAAATTCTCATTTATCATTTGAGCCACCTAGGAACAGTATGTTGTGTTTTCATGTTCTCCTCACATTCCACAGGGTCTTCTGTCATACAATACTGGATCATTTTCTTTTGCTTTGCTCGTTCATAGATGCCATACTTCCTTCCTTTGTTCATGTTTTCCCTGTTGATTCATCTTATGTTCAAGATTTATGAGTTTTCTTCTTCCTGAGATCTTTGGCAATTTCAGTCTTACTCCACCACCCCTAATTTCCCCCCATTTACTTTCTGACACTGTGGCCTCTGGTGGTGGTTTTCTTGGGGGTTCAAGCTTACACATTTTAGCCTCAAGTGACTTGAAAGGTCAAAACTGACCCCACCTGGATGCTGGCTTCCTTCCCCCCATTTAGTAGAGTACTACATAGTCCCCAACATACACACACACACACACACACACACACACACACACACACTCACTCACTCACTCACACCAAAAATGTCCTATCTGTCCTGGCACTTGCAGTTCTGAACTTTGTAGCACTGGCACTATATGATGTAGTTCTTAAAGGGTTACAGTAGCACTGGCTGTCTATTGCAGCCCAAACAAAATTCTACAGCCTGAAGCTGGAGTCTCCATGGTACTGGAAAAAAGGAGGGAAAACTAGCATGTAGGTGTGAGTTTTGTAGTATACCTGTGTCTGGTCCTTGTGTGTGTTAGTGCATCCTGGCTGTTGGCAGCAGCAGTATGGGAGCTGAAGGAGAAGTGCTGAGGGAACTCAAGGTCAGTGAGCATCAATTCATTTTTCTTAACCTTTTTTTGTATTGTGTGTATGCAGCACCGTGGAGACATCTGAAGTTGCTTTATCTTTGACACATAATTTCAGAAAGGTTGGAGAGGTTTTAGGAATCAGAAAAATTGTCTAGTTCTCCATCTTACTGCTCATATGATTCAAAAGTCTGTTATTAACAACCAGCATGACAAAGTACCAGCTTGAATAATTTGCTCTTAGACTTGTGCAGTTGTGCAAATTAACTGAGATAAAGCAATCACATTTACATATACAATAAATCTTATACATTCTATCTTACTTTTAAGATATGCCTTTTAATAAGCAAGTCCTTCATTTGCCAGAATGAGGGGTTTTGTTTGTTTGTTTGTTTGTTTTTACATAATTTGGCAATGTCTTTCTAAGATTTTGGTGGTATTGTTCAGGTGTTTTCCATGACCCTATTTGTGGTTTTCTTGGTGAAGATACTGGAATGGTTTACCATTTGCTTCTCCAGCTCATTTTACAGATAAGTAACTGACGCAAACAGGGTTAAGTGACTTGCACAGGCTCACACTGCTAGTAAGTATCTGATACAGGATTTGAACTTATGCAGACAACTCTTCCTGACTTCAGACCCAGGATTCTATGCAAGATTTTGGTACATTATTCTTTATTATGTAACTATACTTCATATTGGATATTAGATACTTATTTGACAGTCTATTCTTCTAAGACATGAGATTTAAATAATGCAAATTCCTATACCATTGAAACACATTTATCACTATCTCTTGTATAAATTTCTTCAGCTTTGAAATGATAGAAGGTCATGACACAGTGTTGACTCTCTATTTTATTTAATTCTTTAACAATTCTGCTTCTCAGTATATTCATATATTTATAAAAGTAAGTCATTTACTCAATAGTGACAAGACTGATACTAAGAGATTATTAAAAGATCTAGGCTAAGCTCTCTACTGTGTTGAGTAGATTTTCTCTTGAGGCTTTGGGGAGAAAATGACATGAGAGAGCATGAGAAAATATTGAAGTATGAGATCATGACCGGACTATAATCAGCACCACTGAATGGGATATCCACAGCAGTGGAATAATTGCCCCTTAGATTTAATAACCATTGGTTAAACATCTACCACAATCAAGGCATTGTGCTAGATGCCATAAGTATTTAAAGACAAAAATTAAATAGTTCTTGTCCTCAGGAATATTGTATAGTGAAGGCTAATAATCCTTCTAATTCTAAATCTATGAATCTTGTGACCTGATCTATGAACACATAGATAAATATAATAAGCAATTTCGAAGTATTCCTACAGTCACCAGGTGATGCAGAAAATTCAGTACATGCCTATGGATCTGAAGTATTTTTTTTTAAAGCTGGCTAACAAATCAGAATTTCCCCAAGGGTCTAAGAAAAATAAGTTTGATGATGATCACAATTACAAATGTAAAAATAATCGATTCACTTATTAGAAGTGGTCATCTTAGGAGTTAATACAATGAGAAAGCAATATGCATAATTTAGCATTATGTGGATGAATTTAAATAAGATTCCCTAGTCCAGAGGGTCACTGAAGACTTTCTATTCTTCCTACCTCTGTGGGCTGTGATTGAATTACTTACTACCTTGAGACCTTGTTTTTGCATCTGTAAAATGAGAGGGGTTGGACTATATATTCTCTAATGTACCTTTCAGGTTTCGGTGCCTCCTATTATTTTTGTGGTTTGATTGTGCTTTAAAAATAGTGCCACATGGTGGACATGATAAATGTTTGTTTAATTGAAAGTATTTATTGAGCTGAATTACATTTGTTTTGAAGGCTCATATGTAATGAGGCCCAACCCCCACATATGGCATGGCGGTGTCTTTGTGTAGCACCAAAGGAAGCAGAAGACATTTCTATCCTCTTTTCTCTTTCTTGCCCTCTCTCCTGAAGGGATGCTTTAATTTCTGCTAGGAGAGAAAACAGGAAATTGGACTAGAAGTCAATCTGCTCTCCTGAGAGAGAGGGGTACTGGGCTAGGATTCTATCATCTCCTCTTCTTAGGCCAGGGGATGCTATTTTCAAGTCAATATAACTTTTGATACTGTTAATTATTGGACAAGAGGACCCCAAGCTTTCTATATAAGACTTGACAACTTTCCCACTAAATAACAGTTTTACAATGAACATACATGATGTTCAACAGCAAAGAAACCTATTTAACCAAATTACAGCAAAACAGAAATCAGAGAAGGCAAGAGCAGGAGAATATATATTAGACAATGCAGAGTGAAGAAGCTCTCCCTTTGGGGGTGAGATAACTCAGTTCAACCGAGAGAGAAAGAGAGAACTCAAGGGCTCACCCAAGGGGAAACTCCTCATTTCTTCTGTAGCTCGTTGGGGACAGAGATATAATGGAGACTGCATGCTTTTCTTATTTCTTCCAAGAATCTTCTTTCATCAACTTGAAGTAAGGTTGTCCTCTTCCATCATCCCTCTTAAGCCAGAAGCCAGAAATGTAATACTGCAGGTTCTGAAGTGACTTAAAACTAGGAAGTTTGAAGAAAACTGAAGAAGGCTAGAGCTTTCTTGCTTTTAGTAATGCCTCCCTGTTCCTCATGCAGGGAAAGATCTTCATTTACACTAACAAAGAGCAAGTCTCATACCAATGGGCTTTGGAACTGGAGTTACACATTGAAAACAGAATAAAAATTCAAGTTCATACCTGAGGCAGGATCGTGATACGGAATGATTTGCTGGAGTCTTCATCTCTCAGGTATATGGAAATATTGGGGAAATACGACCAAGGTGCTTCATAGTTCCAGCATGCAAGCTGAGAACCAGTCCAAAATCCTTCAGAAAATTCTGAAATCTAAGGGGAAAAAAGGGAGAATGTGAAAAACAAATGGTACAACTGAGGATTTATTAGCTGATTAAATTTATTACCTTATCATTTATCTGCATTATCTCAACTATCAATTAATATTAAGGTGAGTATAGACATACCTTGAATAGTTTGCTTTTAGTCTACAGCAGAAAGTAATGTATATAGATTTTAAAATCTACCAGTCTAGACCAGCGGTGTCAAACTTACATAGAAGCAGGGCCACTAATCCAAACATGTTCTCACAGGCCACAAATTGACTTAGTTTAAAAACATAATGTTTTCTATGCTTTATTGTATCTTTATTTATCTTGTTATATATTTCCCAATTGTATTTTCATGTTAATTAGGCCACTCTTGTCCTGTGTTTCACAGTTTTGCTCTATAGGATATTAAAGTAATTATTACTGAGGCAGAATATCTCCTTCAAAAAGTCTTATAGCTGAGTAAATTGATAAAACCTCTAATTGAACTACATGGCAGTGTATTATAGGATCTGCATGTTTATCAGTTGTTTCATCTTAAAACTAATTTTGCCAAGCAACAGGCAAAGAACATGAAAATAATGTAAGCATTTCCAAAGAAGGAATAATTCTATAAGACAAATTCATAAATTGCTTCAAGGTTTACAAATACTATTTTGTTCTATCCTTACAAAAAGACAATGAGGCAAGTGCTATTATTATCCTCATTTTTATGGAGGAGGAAATTGAAGCAAATAGAAAGTGAAGCCACCAGAAGTTAAATGACTTACTCAGGCACAGAGCTAGTCAATATCCAGGATGGAATATGAATTCATGTCTCCTTGAATCCAAGTTTAGAGCTCTTTTCATTATGCCACTCAAACCCTTTCACCAAGAGATTTCACTGCTTTGCATATACCCCAAGAGTCAATGACAAAATATAGCTCTACTTTTTGTGGTATCATAGAACTTGAATCAAGTAGATAACCATCAGTTACTGGCTAAATAAAAAGTGGCACATGAATGGAATATAATATTATTATGTTATAAGAATCAGTGAATGTGATGAATATAGAGAAGCACAGCAAGGTTTCTGTGATCTGATGCACACTGAAATAATAAGAACCAGGAAAACAATATACACAATGACTGCAACAATATGAATGGAAAGAACAAGAATAAAATAATTAAAATTGAATGTTATAAAATTATAGCATCTAATTATAAAATTGCCAAGCTTGGTCCAAAAGAAGGGATATATGAAGTCATCTCTACCCCATCATTTGTTTGATCTTTACAACAATCCTGTGAGATAGGTGCTATTTTAATTTAACCAAAGCCCATATCTCCATGCTACAGTGGATCAGACTTGCTGATAGACTTTTGAACTGAAAACTTGTTCCTACAGTGACACACTCAGTTTCCCAAAGGGCATATTACTCTTATCTCTGATTTTCTAAATTATTATTTATTCATTCATTTATTTTTAGTTATATTATTTAAATTTTTATTTGTATTATTTAAAATATCTACAATTTATACACAATTGTGTAAAAATGTAAATGGTTACTGAATTCAGTGAGAAATTTTTCAGTCTTTCACAGTCCTTTTGTAGACAAGATAGGAAAACTACATTCTTGATAATTCCCTCTGATAGAATTGCAAAGTAATTGCTTAGATTTTCTTCACTCCATAACCCTTGAGGTGGTCTACCACCTATCAGCTTTGGAGTAGATTTATAAAACTGAGAGCTGGAAGGGAGTTCAGCACTCATTTAGTTTACCTTATTCAGGGAAATAATTCCCATAATACTAAACTCAAGAGGTGGTCATCTAATCTTTGTTTGCATATCTCTAAGTGGGAGGGAGGCTATCACTTTGGGAGACAGTATATTACATTTTCAGACTATTACAATTTCTAGGAAGTTTTTCCTGACATCAAGTCTAAACATGAGTCTTTTCAGCCTCTATCCATTACTCTGTCTCTGGGATCAAAGAGAGCAAATCAAATCTTTTTTCACTTAACAGCCCTTCAGATACTTCAAGAAAATTATCATGTCTGCTCTTGAGTTTTTTTTCCTCCAGATTAAACATGCCCAGTTCCTTCAAATGATCTATATATGACATAGACTCAAAGCTTTCCATCATCCTTCTTGCCTTCCTCTAGACACTCTTCAGTTTAAGAATGACTGAACACAATATTCTGATAAAAGCAGAGTACAGTGGGCCTATCTCTTCCTTGTTCCTGGAAAATATGCTTCTTTTAATGTTGTCTAAAATAACTTAAGCTCCTTTGGTTTTCACTTCACATTGCTGATTAATATTGCGTTCCTATTACAATCCCCAGATCATTTTTAGATAAACTGCTATTTTACCATGTCTTTCCTATTTGGTACTTATAAAATTAAATTTTTTTTGGTATCCAAGTGTAAGACTTCACATTTATCCCCACTGGATTTCATCTTATTAGAGTGTGTTTAATCCTCTGCAAATTTGATGAGCATGAACCTTTATCCAAGTCACTGATAAAAATGTCAAATGGTATGTGATTTTACCTTCTTAATATTCAGTTCACTTTCATTTCCCCTTTTATCTAGCACATTTCAAGATCCATCTAGAGCCGCAGTCCAGTAATGGGATTCTTCTCTGAAGAAACTCTCTTTGTATTTTTCCTAATCTCTGTGTTTCAGAGTTAGTGTTTGCCAGGGCAAAAATTCTTTTCCTCTGATACCTCTTTCATTTTCAACCCTGTTCAGTTCAGCTATACTCCTAACAAGGACTTATTTTTTAACCCTCTTCTGACCTTTTCCAGTACATCTTTTGAAACCTCTATTCTATTTTTAAACTCCCTTCTCCACTAGACCTCTTCCACTTTCTGGTGCTCAAATAAGCCTGGACAATAATAATTCCTAGGAAATTTACCCTAATATCAAGTCCAAATTTGTCTCTGCAACCTCCATGCATTGTTTTGGTTGGATCCTCTAGAGTCCAACCCAAACAAAATGAATTCCTCTTCCATATAATAGCCTTTAAATACTTGAAAAAAATTTATTATTTGTGTCCTCTACCCCAAGTCTCTTCCTTTCTAATGATATGTAGCCAATGACAAGGATAACAGAAAAGGAAATAATCAAAGATATGATTATCCATATTAAATGTGCATATCAAATTTTATCATTACATAGGATTAATGATAAAAGCTTCTTTCCTCTCACTAGGGAGATGATTGACTACAAGTGCAAAACACTGCCTAAGCTGTCAAATGCATTCATTGTGTCAGTTTTTTTTTTTTAACAGTTTTGCTTTGCAATAAAAGAAAGTTTTTGGGTCTAGGAGATAAGCAGATTATTGAGAAAGAACAGTGAGGGTAAAAAAAAATCTAAAAGAATCACCTATAGACACGGTTTCCAATTTCCACATAATCAGTTACAAAATTAATTCCTGTTTTCCCTGAAAAAACAATGGTAAGCATTTATGATCACACTTACCAAAGATGTGCGGGAAACTGCTTCAATCACAGCATCGAAAACTTTTGGAGGCAGATGCAACAGAGTGGTGCCACTATCCACGATAGCCTTTTCTATATTGTACTAAAAGAAAAGAGAAGGGAAAATAACATGAGCAACACATGGTATTTTAGGTACAAAAGTGATGAAGATCCTTGTTTTTAAAGGAATTATCCAAATGAATTTCATTTTATAAAATGAATAGCTGTAACACATCTTGCTTCTATAGATTTTATAATATTCTCAGAGTTTAGGGTTTCTCACATGTCATTTAGAAGTAAGTGAAGGACCATGGAAGATTTTTTAGTAACAGATTTGTATAATCAGATAAAAACATTAGTTGTATCAGTTAGTTGTATGAAGGATAGAGAAATAATAGATATTTATTGATATTAAAATTGTATTGTCATATATAATACATCATAATTGTAATACATAATATAATATAATCATAATTTTAAGAATATATCATTTATCAATAATAGATAAGTAAAGAGAAAAAGATAAATAAAAAAGAGACAAAACAAAAAATTCTACAGAGGAAGAAGAATCAATTATAGGATGTGACAAGAAAGAAACATTTAGGACGGAATGGATTCAGGAGATATTACAAAGGACTTATGTGGAAAATGTATGTGGAGTTAGATGGAAGAGTCAAAGATGACTAATAGCTTTGAGGTCTAGATGGTTGAAAGAATAGTGTTACCACTTCTGTGTGGTAGTTGCTTAATGACCATCAATCATTATAGTTTGTTGAAGTTAGAGGAGCCCTAGAGGATTAGGAAAGTGGGAAGATGATGAATTCATATTTGGATAAATTCAGTTTGATGTTCAATTTCCAGCTGGCTGAAGAAAATGGGACCTTAAGAAGGGAACCATGAGTGTCGCAAAACTAAGATAGGATGGGATATCAAAGAAGGAACAATCAAAACCACATAATTTTAGAGTTGGAAAGGATTGTAAAGGCTATTTAGTCTGAATGCTACCCACTTAAATAAGAATCCTTACTGTAGTATACCCATCAAGTGGTCATCTAGCATCTTCTGGAAGACTTCCAAGGAGAAAGAACCCATGACCTCTAGAGGTAGCCCATTCTGCATTTAGATTGCTCTAGCTTTTTAATGGGTAGGAAGTTTGAACTTAATTATTTAAATCAGTTTGTCCCTTTGTCTTTTGTTTCCACCATTGCTCTTCAAGGATATCTGTCCTTTAGGGTCAGTCAGAACAACTCTGAATCCTCTGAACCCTCTTGCATGTGATAGCCTTTCAAATATTGGAAGACAGCTAACACATCTTTCCTAACTTCTTTTCCTGTTTAATCATTCTGAATACTTCAACAAATCTTCACATAATAGTAAGGTCCATTTGCTATCTTGGTTAATTTGTTTTGGACACTTTCCAGCTTATTAATGTCCTTTCTAAAATGTGATGTCTAGAACTGAATGTCATACTACAGATATAGTCTGATTAGTACAAAGTACAGTGATGTACATTTACCAATCCTAAATACTGACTCTCTTTAAAAAAATCTGTAAAAATTCACTTTCTTTCCCTTTTCTCCAACTCCTCTTTTCCTCATTGAGAAGAAAAAAGACCCTTGTTACAAATGTATGTAGTCAAGCAAAACAAATATTTTTTTTATTTTTATTTTATTTTATTTTTATTTTTTAATGTTTACAAAACAAATTTTTTAAAAAATGCCTTATTCTGCACTCTGTATTTTTCACCTCTATCAGGAAGCAGGTGGTGTGTTTCATCATTAGTGTCCTGAAACTGTGGTTAGTTGTTATGCTGATGTAAGTCTCAATTCTTTTCCAAGTTGTTTGTCTTTACCATGTTGTTATCTGTATTAGTCATTCTTCTGGTTTCATTCACATGAGTCTGCATCTGTTCATATAAATCTTTCTAGCTTTCTCTGAAACCATCCCCTTATAATTTCTTAAAGCACTACAATATTCTATCATGTTTATATATCATAACTTGTTCAGCCATTCTGTAATTGATGGCACTCCCTCATTCTCATTCACTGATACCTCAGAAAGAGCCATAATTATTATATAATATATTATATAATTATTTTTGTACATTTTAAGACTTTGTTCTGTTTATGAATAACCCCTCTTAATTTTCTTTCCCTCTAATGGCTCTTTCTCCCTTTCCCCCTTTCCCTGTATTTGTATACTCAACTGAGTGTTTGTGGGTTCTTCCCTGCTTTGACCAACTCAAATGTGCATAAGATTCAAATGCCAGCAATTCCCCCATTCCCTCTTCCTTGTTTGTATAGCTGTTTACTTGGGCACCTTGATTTTGAGATAATTTTCTCTAATCTTCCTTTTCATTCCAACCTTTCTTGTCCAGTGTATTCCTCTTCCTCTATGTTTTCATTCCTGCCTTAAGATTATGAAGATAAAATAGAATCATTCACAGTCCTTACTATGACCCCTGATGATAATAGGGTATATTTATTTTTAAAATTAAATTTATTTATTTTTAGTTTTCAACATTCACTTTTATAGATTTTGAACTCTAAACTTTCTCCCTTCCCTCTCCCTTCCCAAGAAGTCATGATATAGGATACATACATACAATCATATTAAACATACTTCCACATTAGTCTTGTTGTGAAAGAGGAATCAGAACAAAAAGGAAAAATCATAAGAAAGTAAAAAGAAAAAGAAAAAGAGAAAATAGTATATACTTTGATCTGCATTCAGACTTCATAGTTCTTTCTCTGGATGTAGATAGCATTTTCCATCATGAGCCTTTTGGAATTGTCTTAGATCTTTGCATTGCTGAGAAGAGCCAAGGCTATCAAAGTTGGTCATCACACATTGTTGCTTTTTCTGTGTACAATGTTCTCCTGGTTCTGCTCTCTTCACTCAGCATCAGTTCATTTAAGTCTTTCTGGGTTTTGGTAAGAGGATTTAAAGGTGACATAAGTACTGTTTTCCTATTTTAGAATGTAAACATTTTATCTCTGTTTAGTCCATTTTATTACCATTTTTATTATTTATTATTTAGTCCATTTTATTACCTGTTTCTCTTTAACTCCTTTATTTTAAACTCAGAGTTTTCTCACGATTTTGGTCTTTTCATCAGGAATGATTAGAAATCTTCTATTTCATTGAGGTCCCTTTCCTCCCCTGTAGATTCACACTCAGTTTTGCTTGCCTATTAGCCCATATCCTTTTCCTTCTGAAATATGGTATGCCAAGCTCTCTGCTCTCTTTATAGGGTTGACTGATAAATAATATTTGATCCTGACTTAGTACTTGAATTATTTCTTTCTAGCTAATTGTAGTATTTTTTTCTTTGATTTGGAAGCTCTGAATTTAGAGCTGAAAATTTTCATTTGGTGGTTTCTTTCAGGAGGAAGTGGATTCTTGACCAGTGTGTTCCTTCTAATTTGCCTCTGGTTCTAAGACATCTAGGCAGTTTTCTTTCAAGATTTCTTGAAGTAGAATGTAAAGTTCTTTTTTTAAAAATAATTCTCTGAATTCAGGCATTCCATTGATTCTTAATTTTTTTTCTTCTCAATTTTTTTCCCCCAGCTTTTTGCTATGGGATAGATACCTTACATTTTCTGCCTGCCCCCATCCCCAGTTTTTTAATTTTGTTTGAATATTACTTGTTTTATCATGGAGTGATAGGTTTCTCTTTGGTTAATTCTAATTTTCAGCATTTGTTGTGTGGGTTATTTTTGTACCTCTTGTGTCAAGCTAATAATTTCCTTTCTAAGTCTTTTTCCCCCCATAGCTTTCACTTCTTTTCCAATTTTTTTTCTAGCACTTTCATGTCATCTAATGAAAACATTCTAGACTCTTTCTTTTGTTAACTCTCATTTTATCTCTTCCAAGAATCTGAAGTAGATTTTTTCCAAAGCAGTATTTTTCTTTGAGGTTTTGCTTCTAGGTGTTTTAGAGTAATTTTCTTTCTCTCGGTTTGTGCCTTGAGTATTCCTGTCATCATAAAAAATTTTTATGGTAGGTAGGTAGATTTTTATTTTTGTTTGTTTATTGTTCTACCCTACTTCCTGACTTTATACTTGATGTTAGATTCATGCTCTGTGTACTTCTGGAAGAAAGGTCTGGACTTGTTCTTTTGCTACTTTCTTCAGGAGTTGAGTCTTGTGTTGTCTCAGAATCTCAGGCTTATGACTTATAAGTTTTTAGAGCTTCTGAAGAGATCTGATGCAGGGCAAATATGATTTTTGCCCCCTGCCACCCCCCCCCCCCCCGGTCTGAGATCTGCAAGTTTCTAATTTGGATTTAAGTCTGAACAACAGTATTCTGTTGATGGACTCAGTTGTTGTCAGACAGCAGGGAAATTCTGTTGATTTGGTGTGCCAGGAGTGCAAGTTCTCCTTGACCTGGGATTCCTGCCATAGTTATTCTTCTACAGGATTCAGACTGGATTGGAGGCTGGAATGGTGATGCTACTTTCCTCCTGAGGTTTGAATCACAGAAGCAGATTTCATGTGCTTCTGCATTTCTTCTTTCTATGTGTTCTGTCTAGAGCCTAAGACTGTTGACAGGAAGGGCAACTTAGGTCCCCTCATTAGTCTGCCAGGAATGGCCTAGATTTTGGTAGTGGGCAACAAAGCTGCCATTTTCCATCAGTCTCTCAATGGTGCCTACAACAAGAGTTATGGAATCCCTTCTTGCCCTGGTTTACAGCCTCGTCCTAGGCACTGATGTATGCCACACCAGGTGCCATTCCCAGTGTCCAGACCTCTCTCTCTTTCTCTGTCCTCAGTTGGAAAAAAGGCACATAAAATTTGTCTGGAGGAGTTTTTAAAGGAAGCTTCCTGTACTTCTTCCTGCTACTTTGCATCTTGATGGCTTCTTATGACTTCAAAGAAATACAATCTAAAATCAAATTAGCTTGTTTGCCTGCTATGGCCATTTTTTTGGTTCCATAATGGGTTCACAATCCAATAAAATTTCCATTGCTTTTTTAGGAAAAATCAAAACAAAACAAAACTACTGCATAGCTAGAGCATAACTAGTAATTCCGATATCCTAGATAAAAGGCAGCAAAGGCACCCTTAGTAGATGAGAGACAAAGAATGTGGGATGTAGTCTGTGGAAGAGGAGAAGCTCAACATCATGAATCAAAACTGGGTTCTTATCCAAACCAATCTAATCAAGCATTTATTACAGTCAGTCCTCATTATGTGCAGATTCCAAATTTGTGAATTCATTTACTCATTAAATTTGTTTGTGACTCCGAGATCAATACTCTTAGCACTTTTGCAGTCATTTATGTATACGTGCAGAGTGGTAAAAATGGGAGTTATCAATAGGTGTATTCCTAGCTGAGGGAACAAGACAATGCTCTTCTTTCTTATTTCAGCTTGCATAGTGTCTTTTTTGAGGCTTATTTAGGGCCAAAATTTTCATATTTTTGTGTTTTTTATTGATGACTTAGCTATTTAAAATGATGCCTAAGAATAATGCTGAAGTGCTATGTAGCATTTCTAAGCACATAGTTTGGTAAAATATGCACAAGAACTCATGGAAGAAAAGAGCTCCTTAAAAAGCAGAATTGGCCAAATAGATAAAGAAGGCAAAAGCTCAGTGAAGAAAATAATTCCTGCCTGAAAAATAAGAACTGGGCAAGTGATTCCATGAGAAAATAATGACCCTATGAGACATCAAGAAACCACAAAATAAAATCAAAAGAGTGAAAAAAAGAACATGTGAAATACCTCGTCAGAAAATTGGCTGCAGGATAATTTGTGTTATTGAACTACGTGGAGTTCATGATCAAGAAAAAGAACCTAGACATCAATTTTTAAGAAAATATAAAAGAAAACTGACTCAATATTTTTAGATCCAGAGGTTAAAATAGAAATTGAAAAATATCTTACCAATCACCTCCTGAAAGACATTACAAAATGCAAACTCTCAGGAATATTATAGTCAATTTCTAAAGCTCTTAGAGCAAGAAGAAACTATTGCAAAAAGCCAGAAAGAAATTGTTCAAATACTGTAAGTAACAGAACTGGGATTCAAACTCAGGTCCTGGATTTGAGACCATCTCTCTGTCCCCTGTCTCTTACGAGCTACAGTGAACATCACAAAAGATTTAGCAGCTTCTACATTTGAGGAATATGATATTCCAGAAAGCAAAGGAGCTAAGATTACAATCAACAATAACATATCCAAGAAAAATGAATATAAACCTCTGGGAAAAATTAGATGTTTAATGAAATAGAGGACTTTCAAACATTTCTAATGAAAAGATCAGATCTGAAAAGAAAATTTGACTTTCAAGAACAAGATCCAAGAAATACATAAAAAACAAACATGCAAGAGTGATCACAAGGGACTGATAAAGATAAACTGGAGAACTTTATCATTTTTAGGGCAGTTAAAAGGAGTCTAATTAGACAGAAGGCATGGGGGTGGGTTGATTGTGTTGGGATGATCTCAAAAAATGAAGGGGTGGGAAATATAGATGCATGGGAAGGAGGAAGGGAGAGGAAGAATGGGGAAAATGGTCTCACATAAAAGAGGTACATGAGGAAGACCTTTTACACTGGAAGGAAAAAAGGGATGGTGCTGGTTGGCAATGCTTGAACCTCACCTTTATTGGAATTGGTTCAAAAGAAGGAAGAACACACACACATACACACACACACACTCACTTGTGTACAGAAGACTTTCTTATCCAACAGGGAAGTAGAAGGGGGAAAGGATAAAAGAACAGGTAGGTAATAAAAGGGAGGATGAATTGAAGGAGGCAATGGTCAGAAACAAAACAAACTTTTGAGAATGGATAGGGTAAAAAAAGACAGAAGGATAAAAAAAAGAAGAAAATTTTATGGAGATACACAGTAATCATAACCTTGAATGTGAATGGGATGAACTCACCCATCAAATGAAACTGAATATCAGAATAGTTTAGAAAGCAGAATACAACGACATTTTTTGTTTTGTTTTGTTTTTACAAGAGACAGACTTGAAACAGAAAGACACCAACAGAGAGTTAAAATAAAGACCAAGAGCATAATCTATTATTCTTTAGTTAGAGTAAAAAAGGTAGGGATAGCAATGGTGCTATTGTGACAAAGCAAAAACAGATCCAATTAAAAGAGATAATTAAGGAAGCTACATTTTGCTTAAAAAGTATCATAGACATAAAGTAATATCAAACATTTTTACAGCATTCATTTACCTTTCCCACTAAATTATCTTTATGTGGAATCCTACAAAGCCACTTCTGATTTACTTCACTAAATGTTGTTTCAATTATGTCAAAGCTGTACCAATGTTTTTCCAACTAAAGGAAGTTTCTATACTTAATAATTCTATATATAATGTTATAGAATTCAGCTAATTTTTTTGATGTCATAGATATGCTTTTAGGAAAAATTCTGGTTTTGCTTACTAAAAGTACTAATTTTTTTATGGAAAAAAAATTCATCTTGCCAAAAGATCACACACACATGGTGTACCTTTTCAAGATGTGAGTTAACTCAAGTTATCTGTAGCTAAGGCATCAATAAAAAGCAAAGACTGAATGTTTCCCTTCTATCAATAATGGCACCTTTGAATCTCAATGATAATATATTGGAGTATAGTTTTAAAAATTCCATCTTTTTACTTTTTCTGTATTTCTGCTGCTTAAATTCTCTTTTAGGTGTTCCACCAGATTTTCTGTTCAATTCATATTTGATCTATACCAATGTGAAGACATATTATTTCAGTGTTTAAAAATACAGACATTATCAAATTTAAGAAAATTACACTAAATCAGATTGTTACTCATTGTGGTAGTACGCATGTGTAATCCCTACTACTGTGAAGGCTGAGGCTGGTAGATCACTTGAGCCCGATTCTCAGTTGCAATAGAACTAAAGTTGATCAGGTGTCTTCACTAAGTCTGGCACCAATATAGTGGACTCCCAGGAGTTCAGGGTTACCAGGTTGCTTAAGAATGGGCCAATAAGCTCAGGATGGCAACAGAGAAAGCCAAAGTTTCTGTGACAAACAGTAAGATTGGAGCTCTGAGTGGGTCTTGCACTTCAAGTCACAGTGAGGTTCAAAAAAAAATTCGATTGTTAAAAATTTGAAATTATTTATGTCCATTCTTGAGTTATTTCATTTTTTTTAAAAGTTGAGGTTCTTAGAGAAACTAACATATTGTACTTTTTCACTTCAGCATACATATATATGTATACACACATATACATACAGTTAAAATTGTTTGTATACTATCAAAAAGGAAGCAAGGTGTGCAATACAACTTATCTGTGTCATGAATATATGGTGATAGATTGTGACAGTGCATGTCCATGTAGAGATTAAATAAATGCTGAGTAAAATTTAGTCTCCTTTTGTGCATACTACATTAAATAATTTTTCTGTATTCATTGTAAGATGGAGAAAATTTACCAGGTTATTCTAATTTTAGTTGATTTTGATTTGAACTTCGTTTTCATCTAAAAAAGGGGATGAATTTCTGTGTTAATTGTACTAAAACTATTCAATATTTGGATCATTGCTTTGTACCTCAGTCCTACAGGTTGAGGAAAAGAAGACATGACACACAGTTAAAGAACCTTTGGGATTATGGCTTAGAAGGATAAGTATGATAGCAAGTGAAGAAGCAAGATATTCAAGGGTAAAAAAGATGACACTGAAATTTCAGGAAGTAAGGCTAAAAATATGCCTTCCTAAACAAGATCTGAAGGAACTGGGCATATTTGATTCTCGATTTTCCAAGTTGATAGAGTAGATAACAAATACAATTATCAAAAAACTAACAAAAACTATGCATATTTCTTTCAGAGGTAGAGTTGAAAAAAACATTGACATTTATTAATCCCACCTTTTTTACCTCCCTCCTTTCCCTCCACCAAGTATATTCCCTTTCATTTCTAATTCCAAATCATTATCGTCTACTTTACAACTGTTAAAACTTTTTAACTGGAATGACCCGACAGAAGTTTTATGGAAAAAAGAAGCAGACTTCAATTGTACTGGATAATCCATCCACAGAAAATGAGATATATTAAACTCTATGGTATAGTTTATAGCACTACCTACTTGTACTGGAAACAAAATAAAAAAGAGAAATGATTCTTATCCATGGAAATTGTCACATTGATTCATGGAGGCACACTCAAGTATTCAAGTAACAAAATTTCTACTCTGAAAGTTATTAAAACTGGACACAGGATATACTTATTACATGAGAACAACATTAGTGCCCCCAAACCAAAGACATTTTGAATCTAGGAGGAAAAAGAAGCTGACGTTGTTTTGTTTCTTTGTTTTAAGGAGAAATGGTTACCAAACAGTAAATCGAAGCCTTATCATAGCTACCATTGTTTTCTTAATGGAGATATTACTTGAAAACTGAATATAAGATCTGATTCACATGATTGGGCTCTACAAATAATGAGAGTGAATCTATTATTTCATCATAACCTGTCTTTCTTCTTGAGTTTCTTTTCATAGGAACTGGTCTCTATTTAGAAACAGGTGAAGAATGGAAATTAAAGGTATATAAAAAATCCAAACAGAATTTCTGCAATTTGGCAAATTTTTTAAAAGACTGCTTTAGGGTATCTTTTCAGAAGCCCCAAAAGAACCCTCTTTTAATTTTCAAAAAAATGTATTTTTCTTATTTTTAATTTAATTTATGGAATAAGAGGTATTTCCATAAAGTAGTTTAATTTTTTAAAAGATGATTGCACATGAAATTGTAAATTGATTATGTACAACTTCCTTTTCCTTTTAAATACATAATAAAGTTATCCTGTAAATTTCTTTTCCCTCTTTTTTCTACCTCCCTCTATTGTCCTAGAGATGGCTACCATTAGATACAAATATGTGTATATATGTAAAATCCATACATTCTACAAATAACTCTATTTCTCAGTTCTTTTTCTGGAAACCTTTTATTGCTATCAAATCAAGTAAATATTTAAAACTTGCCTTTGTGTTTGCCGTGATACAAAAGGAAGCAGCAAAATATTTTTTCCCTTGGGGGAAATTACTACAAAAGACAACTCATGAGCTTTATACATTTTTCATTGCTTCCTTTTCTTTTGAGATCTTTGTTTCTCTTCAATACATTTTATTTTATACAGATGAGTTCTTTAATCCAATATTTAATTGTATTTATTAATGAGATTAACAAAAACATACAACTCAGGACCAGCTTAGGAGAAAAATATGTAACAAGTCCCCAATGCCCTAAGTAGTTACAGGCACAACTCAGGGAATGCCACTTCAAGATGAATATCCAGTAGTCTGGCTCTCAATTTTCCTCCAGTTAAATGGACTTAATTAGTATTAAGTATTATTATTAGGCTGAGAAGTAGCAAAGTCACATTTTCTCTTTTTTCCTCCATCTCTTTCAAATCACTAGCCACCACATTTTATTCATTCTTTAACATAGACATACGTAACAGAAAGACTTTCATTAGCAGGTTAAAGCTGTAACACTTGAATGAAAATGGACAGACATGCTTGTGCACACACATAGATCTTATTGCAAATACCTCACTACAATCCAAATTGAGGTTCTGTCCTCCAACTTCCAATTTCAGAATTTCAATCTGGTAATACCATTCCTTTGTAATTGCTGTATACCATATGTCACCTTTATATAAACTTGAATCAACTCCTCCCATGACCTAGGAAGAGAAATATTCACAAATGTAAGAAATAAAGCTATAAAAGACAACCCAAGTTCAACAGATTAATTCAACAACAGATTAATTCAGTAAGTTGAGAAACATTCATTATTCACACACATACACAAAATCATTATGGTAAGCACTATGCATACAAAGACAAAAATGGAAATCAATATCTAACTATAATTAAATTAAAATCCTATGTTTTCTCTCTGGTGTAAGAACAATCACATTATTTGGATCCTTCCTTGGATTTCTTTCCCAGGAATAACTTCCTAATATTTGACAAAGTTAATATTGCCGTGATCAAGCTGCAAGAAAACAGCTCAGTTCTACAGGTATCATGGGGAAAAAATAAAAATGCAAGGAGATCAAACTTGCAAAAAAATCACATTTCTGTATGCTTTCCTTCAGAATAACAACAGATACACAAGAAGGCTATCTATTATAAATGCTTCAAATTCCTTTCCTCTCATTCTATTTTCAGTCTCTACAGTGCAGCTTCTAATTTTATCATTCAAATGACATTGCTTTCTCTAAAGTTAATAATGATTGATCTCTTAATTGACAGATCTAATGGCTTTTCCCCAATTCTCATCCTTCTTGACATTTCTGCAGCATTTAGTGCTGTTGATTACTATCTTGTCTTAGATTCTCTTTTCTCTCCAGGCTTTTGGGGACAGTTTTCCTCATTCTCTTCCTACCTATTTGACCATTCCTGTGCTATCTCCTTTGTTTTATCTCCTTCCAAGTAATTTCTATTATCTATGTCCCACGGTGTTTTAACCTAGGGCTTCTTTCCTTCTTCCTCTATTTCATTTGGTGTTCTCATTAGCTCCCATGGATTCAATGGTATTTTTCAGTTCTATTTAATCAGCTCTAACTTCTCTCCTAACCTTCAACTTCACATCTCCAACTGTCTACTGGACCATCTCAAACTGGATGTCCTGTCAATATTTTAAATTCAACATATCCAAAACTGAACTCATTATCTTTTCCCTCCAAAATCTTCTCATCATCCCACTTTCCCTATTATTATTATTATTAAGGACACTACCATCTTCTCAATCACCCAAGTTCCCAGCATCGGTGTCATCATTGACTCCTCTCTCTGTCACACAGCCTATTCATTTTTTTTATTATGACCTTTTAAAAAAATCATTGAAACATCTCTTTAATAGGGCCTCTCCTCTCCTCTGACATGGAAACTGCTCTCGTGCAATCAGTTAAGCATTTATTAAGCTTCCACTATGTCAGGCCTTGCAAAAGCCCTCCTCACCTCAAGACAGGACTATGATAATATTGTGTTCGTTAATTTCACTGCCTCAAGTCTCTCCCTACTCTAACCTAACCTTCACACAGTTGTCAAAGTGATCTTCCTAAAACTGAGATTGTGTCACTCCCCTACTTGATCACTCCAGAGGCTCCTTCTGACCTCCAGGATTAAATCTCTTTTGGCATTCAAAGCCTTTCATAACCTGCCTCTCTGCCTTTACTTTCCAGTCTTCTTACATCTTACTCTCCTACTCATACTTTGCAGTGCAGCGCCCCTCGCCTCTTTGCTTTTACTCATACAATATACTTTATCCTTCAACTACAGGAATTTTCACTGGCTGCCCCTCATGCCTTGATTCCCAGGAATAACCTCTCTCTTTTTCTCTGTCACCTTGCTTCTCTGAATTCCTTCAAGCCTCAACTAAAATCTCCTATTCTACAGGAAGCCTTTCCTAATCCCTTTTAAAATTCTATGGTCTTCTCTGTTTGGATAATTTCCAATTTAGACTGTATATAGCTTGTTTGTACATAGTTGTTTGCAAGCTGTCCCCTCCATTTGACTGTTAGCTTCTTAAGAGCAGGAGCTATTTTTTGCCTTTATTATTACTATTCTCATTACTTAGCATAGTTCAGAGCAGCTTCTTCAACAATATTTATCGATTGGCTGACTGGTTGGGTACAATGCCTCCAAGGGCCTACTCTTCAGAGAAAGTGGATGGAGGTATCTGGCAACTATTTCTGGACTAAGAGGTGTTTTTATATTTTTTCTCCCTTTTCACCTCACTAGGTTGGGAAGGCCTTTCAAAAAGAATAATTTAGTCTTCAGTACCCTCAACAGGTTAGCCCCTTCAGTTCAATATTCCTGTTGGATACCACACATGCCTTTGTATTTCTCTACGAGTATCATCTCTGAGAACTTGGATTTGAGGAATGGTATATATATATATAATGGCTCAGGCACTATTTATAAATATGATATAAAAATAAATTATATAGACACACATGCATACACATGAAAGTACATATATGTGTATATATGTATGTATATATACACATGTTCAGGTATATATGTATATAAAATTGGAGTAGAAATTATTCTACTTTTCCCTTCTTCCTTTCCCCCATATTGACAGCTCAAGTAGACAAATTTTCTGTCTGTAATGAGAAATAGTATGCTATAAAAGGAAGAATAAAGAGGAGCTGTAATGGAAAACTTGAAAGAGAAGTGAGAGAATTTAATGTAGTAAGACAATGAGGAAGTATCAAATAGCATTGAACTATGACTGTCAACAATGAATGGTATATATACATGCACATTTTATAGCCAACTCAATGTATAATGTATTCTGAAAGAGATGAAGAAAAAAGCCCCACAAATCATGTTTTTCTCCCCTTTGAGACTAAAAGATACCCACAAGACTACCTCCATTGGTATCAGTTCTATCTCTTGATAATCCTGCACCACACATCTGCATGGAAAAAATATTAAAGATCTTCGCTTGCTTCACAAGGGAATCAAAGAATGTCTCCAACGAACTCGATGGCTATGAAAAAATTAAATCAAAAGTACAATTACTTCATTATTACTCATCTTTTATTTAAAAAGTTATCATATATACAAGAACAAGCAACATCCACTAAATTATATTTCCTTTATGAAAAACAGAAAGAACAAATTTATAATAAAAATAATTCTGAAATTGTAGGCAGAACTTCTATGACTTTTAAATCTTCCTTTTTGTGCAGCTTAAAAAATGTAACATTAATTCATATTTATTACTAGATACCCTTGAAAGACATTAGGTCTACTTTTAGAGCTCATGGGCAAGGCAAGTATAGAGACATATATATATATATATATATATGGATATATATGAAGATGGTATATCAGTAATCTCTGAAAAAAGATGTTTTACTAGAAATAGGACTGATATCTCCAGACCCTTTCCATCCTCTTTGTCTCAGTCTCCCTTCACACACACACACATACACACACACACACACACACACACACCACACATATGTATTCATATAAATGCACACACATATAAAGTATCCCAAAGTCTTAGTCCATTTCAGAGTCTAGGATCTAATGGGGGGCATATATATCTATATAGATATGGAGATATATAATGTATATGTTGGACCATGTTATACACCTGTCTCATATTTTATCATTCATGTCCCATCTCTTAACTGTAGTTATATCACAAGGTCCTATGTTGGACCCTCTTATCTTCCTCTATATCCCTTCTTGGAATCCATACAATCAACTATATTATCTATTTTTCCGAGTTCTCTTGACGTTTGATTGAACATTATCAAAACTGTATGCTAGAATTTCCAACTAGGTGTTTTGTAGGCATCTCAATTTGTCCAAATGTGTCCAAAACAGAATCTGCTATCCTTTCAGCAAAATCCACTCTTCTTCTTCTAACTTTCTTATTTCTACTGAGAACACTATTCATCCTTCCAGTGCCCCAGATTCACGATTTTGGGCTCATTGTCTCTTTATTTTCTGTCATGCTCTCTATCATATTAGTTGCTCTCTTTTGTCAATTTTACTTCTATATCTCCCATATCTGTCCTTTTCTCTTTAATTAAATGTCCACCACTATTTTAGGACTTCATTACTTCTTTTTTGTGCAGCTTAAAAAATGTAACATTAATTCATATTTATTACTAGATACCCTTGAAAGACATTAGGTCTGCTTTTAGAGCAAAATATGGTCTTTGAGCTATACCTGTCCCACAGCTTGTTTTTGAATGGCCCATAAGTGAAAAAATTATTTTTACAGGTTCAAATATAATAAAACCTTATTTACAAATGTAACAAAAACACTCTTACCTTGTGGGCTGTACGAAAACAAGCAGTAGGCTCCAGTTTGCTATCCCCTGTTCCAGACTATTGCACTGACCTCCTTAACTCAAATATTTTCTTTCCATAGCTATTCTCTACATGGTTGCTAAAGTGACATTTCAAAACATAGGACTGACCATATTTCTTCAATGCACAATAAACTCCAATGGTTTCCTGTTACCTCTAGGGGATAAAATAAGACTTCCTTTGGCATTTATAATCTCTCTCTAGCCAATACTTCTAAATTTATTATGTATTCTTCCCCTTCATGTATTTATTCTATAATCTAGCCAAACTGACCACCTGCTATTCCTTATACAAAAGAATCTATATCTTTGTTTGATCTGTGTGAACCTGGAAGATATTCATTACATCTGAAATTCAGTGTTTTCTTGGTCTTCCCTCTTAGAATTCCCATTTCCCTTTAAAGCCCTGTTCAAGGGTCACCTCCCTAAATGATACCTTTCCTGATATCTGTTGCCCTCCTCAATTACTTTGCATTTGTTGTGTTGATATTTTAAATTTGTATGCAGAACTGTTTATTCCATAATAAAATCTAAATTTCTTGAAGGTAAGAAATTGTTTTATTTTATTTCTCTGAAATACTTAGCCTAGTACCTGGCAAATTATAGTCATTTAGTAAATGTTTGTTTATTGACCAATTGGTTTTAAAATATTTTATTAGTTCTCAAAAAAACTAAGCATTTTCACTGTCATTATTCACTTATCTCTAGTTTTGTTCTCTCGATTTGTTACATGTTGCACAGCTCTTTGTTCAGAAAGCATCACTGCGTCTACTCAATGGACTCAATACAAAAGAGAGCTCATCATACATGTTTCTGAGTTTGGGGGAAACAAAGTATTACTAAATCTTAGTTCAGGTTCTGGTTTTGAAGAGATGCTCACAATAGCCTTGGTTAAAATGCTTTGGGTTCTGGTTAGAGAATAAGTAGGAGTAGACAGGATGTATATGACTTTACGTTCTTGGCAGGTGAGATAATGGTTTTCCTTTAGAAAAGAGAATTGCCCTTTTTGGGGGTCCTAGTTGGGAGTCAAGTCAAGTCTCCCTCTTGTACTCAAATCTCCTGCTATCCTTCTAGGTTAATTGTAGGCCATTCCTCCAATGCTGTCAATCCAAGAACACTACTCAAAGTGTCTATTCCTATTCTTGATCACCCTCTGTTGTTTCTCAAGTATCTCCACATTACTACATCTCTCAAAACTCTTTGATGTTCCTTTTTTTAGATTCTGTTCCCATTTCTATAAATTATCACTGTTTTTTGAACCCCAGTAAAATACAATTATGTATAATCTCTCCAAAATTTTTATGAAAAATATAATTCTCATCGAAGTCTTTATAACAATTCATAAATATCGCCTCAAGTTATCTATATTACAAAACTTTATATTCTTAAACTTCCCAAAATTTCATATTTACTCAACAGTCCTAGTATTGGAATGCAATAAAGCATTTCAAAGAAAACTATTCTTCTTATTTGTCTCACTAGGAAATGAAGATATATAGGAGCGAAATGGTTTTTTTTTTATGGTTACATAGTCAAATGAAACTTTAGAAAAACATAATTAATAACTTGTCTTCAGATATGAAGAATGTTCTTTCTATGGCCACTATGAAACAACCTTCCCCGTTCTCCTATTTAATTCTACATGGTCAAACAATGTACTACATGAAGATAATGGCATGGGGGACTCAATATATTTGGCATTAAAGGGGAATTCAAATTCTGTCTAATTGGGTGGACTTCCATATAAGAAAGCAGAGTTATTCATCTTCATTAGAGAAAATTTCTAATTTTTTATTAAATTGGTAGAAATATCTTTGGTTTAAACTGTCACAAGAGCAAAGTTATCTTTTTAAATTTTAATCAACTCTACAGAAAGATAGGATACTACCTACTTAAGTAATTCATTTTAGCATCTTCCAGCTCCATCTATCACTAACATTTCAATTTGCTTGAAGTTATATCTGAAATGATGTAGTTACCTTTCATGATATTTTGTTATTATGGGAAAATATTACAGTAGTGTTTTGGGACTGCTTCATAGTCCCTTCTAATTGACTGAGGTATATCTTTAACCAGAAAGATCTCTTCTTTTACTTTCCCCTCATAAAAGTATAAATTTAAGAATTTATGTATCATTACTTATACTAAAACTCTTAAATGTAGATAAAAAATTTAAACTAAAATTGACACTTTTTTTTATTAACATTGTTAAATATATATACAACTGGAAAGCAACAAATCAATTCTTACAATAATACAACATGATGCTTGTGGTATTTCTTCCAGAAAGCTTCATAGATATTTTTATTTCATATTTCAAAAGATGACTGAGGATATAAAATATATTCTCTTAGATATAGTTTTTTTCTTATTACAATCATCTCTAGATTCTTAACATTGAAAATTCACTCCTATCTGCTTTATTTTTAAATTTATAGAAACTACGTATCTACTATTCTGATTATGTTATAGAGGCCAAGATTAGAACATTAATTTATATGAGTGCAAAGTCTTACCTTGGCTAGCGTGGCATAGGCAAGTCCAAGGATTCCATTCCATTTAGTCTCTGGTAAAAAAAAATCTTCTGATTCAAAAATGACAGCAATGTTGACAAGAAAAGTACTATTGAATGCCTTAGGAATGGTGACCACATCTTCACCAACTGCTCCTGTCCAACTTCCTTGAGTATATTTAACACTGACATACATGTTTTTGGAATGATATGTGCTGGACCTATAAATTAAATAAAATCAAACCACAGTTGATGAAGTATCATAATTCCATTCATTTGATCTGCATTCATCAAACCTTTTTTGAGGAGTGGGGAAGAGATGGAGATAATTCTTCATAATACATATTGTCTAAGTAGTACAAGATAGTAAAGGCCACTTATGCTTTTAAAATTACAAATGAACAGTTTATAAAAAAACTTCTGTTTTGGTAATAAATAATTTAACCTCATTGATTTCCAGTTGCCTCATTTATAAAAAAGGAAACTAGAAATCAGTTTATTCATTAAGATCACTTCCAATTCTAGCATTAAATGATTGTAAGTTTCTATGAAACAGTAAGCTTCCTTTTCATGCAGAGGCAAGTGTTAAAGCTTTAGATATCTATTTAAAGAAGCTCTCCCAATTATATTGGGACAGAATAAGATGGCTCCATCAGTTAACGTTAAAAAAACCTCACATGTGCTTATATGATTTACATATGTAAGTATTTATATATAACATATATGTACATACACACATAGTCATAGATACACCCAGATATATATGTACTTTAAACGTGTATGTACTTTATGTGTACATACACATATATACCCATACATATATGTGTATATGCACACACGTATATATTTTTAAAAGAAATCTCTGAACCCACTATGACTTAAGCAAAAGCAGATGGAACTGCTTTTCCCCCCCTCTACATTTAGTTCTCAAGACTTCCTTTTATGTTTATTTAACATATACAAAAAGAGGATAGGAGGAAATGAGAGTATATCTACTTTTGAAAGGAAATTAATATGATAGAGATTTAGAAGGTTTACTGTGTTAGTATTATGTGAAGTACTATAAATATTCGATTTTTTAAAAATAAGATTTTACACCTTGTTAGATAATAGTGCCCAGAAGAATGCAAATATATTAAATTAACTTGTATTTCTAGGTCACGTTCCTACCAAAAACAGGAGGATATGAGGTAGAGAAAAGTAGATGATTCAAAAATATATCCAATGATGAGAAGAAACCAGAAATGAATATTTTATGATGATTTTTAAAAAGTTATTAAGTATTTGAGATGCAAACAATGAAGAGCTAAGTCAAATAAAGGGGCTACACTAAATAATCTTGGATGTCCTTAAAGCTAAAATAACATTTATTCTGTGTGACTGTGAAGATTCCCTTTTTTAAAAATTTGCTTTTTTCAAATAGCAAAATTCTATTTTTCCTTTCCTGTCCCAATCCTCCACCCATCACTGGTAAAAATGAATATTTAAGAAAAAAAATCCCTGTTAAAAACATGCATAGTCAAGAAAAACAAATTTCTACATTGGTCATGTACAAAAAAAGTCTTATTTTTCACTTGTGTTCCTTCACTACACTAACAGGAGGTGAACAGCATGTTTTATCCTTAGTTCTTTGCAATTATGGTTGTTATGCCAGTAAGAGTTCCTAATTCTTTCAAAATTGATTATTTTTACTATGTTGTGGTCAGTTCTTTTCACTGCATTGTGTGTTTTTTCATAGAATTCTCCCTGGGTTTCTCTGAAATCATTCACTTTATCATTACTAACAGCATAATAGTATCCTTTCATACACACACACGCACATACACATTCACGCAACTAGGTGATACAGTGGATAGAGTGTAGGCCCTGAAGTCATAAGGACCTGAGTTCACATCTGGCTGTAGATATTTACTAGCTGTGTGACCCTGGACAAGTCACTTAACCCTGTTTGCCTTAGTTCTGCATCTGCAAAATAATCTGGAGAAGGAAATGGCAAACCAAGAAAATACCAGATGGAGTCTAGGAGAGTCAGACATGATTGAAAAGACTCAACAACAACAACAACAACAACTGCCCACACAGAGACACATAACACAACATGTATATGTATATATGTGTATACATATATAGATACACTATATATGTCATATGTCTATATCTATATATGTGCACATATTTCTATACACGGTATATATAGTATTTATCAGATTCTCATTCTTTACCATCTCAAAAAAGCTTATAAATACTTTTGTAGAAGCTTTAGTTAGAGTTTCTTTTAAGGATTAAATCATTCCTTAATCTACTTTCCTCATAAATCTCCCTTCTCTCTTTTCCTTTCTCTTTCTCTGGTGAATAAAATGTCTTTCTGTACCCAACTCTCTGTGTATGTATGTGCTTAATGTTAATAGGTATTCGAAACTCAAGATATAAAGAGAAAGTAAGAGAATGTCTGGCTGCACTCAGTGAATTCAAAGTGTTAGGCCTAGGTAAACATTAGGGCATTAAAAGTATGATTGCTGAACTATTGCCAGTAATCTTTAAAAGTTTGTGGATAATGAGATAGGTATCATGGGGTAACTGTCTCACTTTTGAGAGAGAGAAAGAGAGAGAGAGAGAGAGAGAGAGAGAGAGAGAGAGAGAGAGAGAGAGAGAGAGAGAGAGAGAGAGAGAGAGTGCTGCATAGAGTGATTGAATTTAATTTCATAGAATGTAACGAATTTTTTTTTGCCAAATTTTAGACTATAATATCAAAGGGACAGTTTGTGAACATTTACAAAAGAGAACATTTCACCATTAAACAGTATGACTTCATCAAGAATAGGAGATCTTAGGCTAATTTAATACCCGGAAAATAGGGTGACACAGATACAGCTTACCAGAATAACATCAAAGTTTTTGACCGTTATTGAATCATGTGGAAAAGATTGAGCTGTATGAGTTAGAAAATATGCCAAGTGAATTCAAAACCAGATGAATAGCTGATCTTAAAGAACAGTCACAAACAGGTAAATATCAACTCAATTCAGAGGGAGGCATTTAATATAGTGCACTCTACATCTATCAGATGCATCATTACCAAATTTCTGGATACCATTAAGCTAGAAGAGATAACTAGCATGTTAGAATACAAAGCCAGGATTCCAAACAATTCTGACAAACTAAATCATTGGGTCAAATGTAATAAGAAAATTATTAACTTATCATAGACATAAATGTAGAATCTTACTTAGGTTAAAAAAAATCTGTACAAGATGGAAGAGATACGGTTGGATGCCCTTTTTTAAAAAAAGTTTTGTAGTTTTCAGTGGGCTACAAGTTTAATATGAATTCACAACATGACAATAATAAAAACAAAACTAATGAATGATATTCTGCATTGCACTGAGAAGGATATACTATCCAGTATGCCATGGTCAGATCCTATCTAGAATATTCTGTTTTGCTATGGGTGATACAATTTAGGAAAGTCATAAATAAGTTATAATATTTCCATAAGAAGATGATAAGACTAAAAAACCTTTCCATTAGAACACAGGTTGAAGGAAGAGCATGGGGATGGTGGGAAGAGGATGGGTAATGATCACGTTATGGAATAAAAGACAAGAGAGCTGGGGTAGAAGATGGCTGTTTTCATAAGTGTGTGAAGTGCTTTTATGAGGAAGAAAAATCAAAGTTGTTCTACCTTGGTCCTAGAGGAGAAAAATATTAAGTTGGGAGGTAGAAATTGTAGAAGGGCAGTTTAAGTGAGCAGAAACAGGAGAGCAACTCATAATATAACAACACTGAAAAGATAAACAACTTTGAAAGACTTAAGAACTGATCAATGTAACGACTAACCATGACTCCAGAGAACTACAGATGAAACATGCTATCGACATCTGGACAAAGAGGTGATAGACTGAGGTCAAAGTGTAAGAGCCCATAAGAATTTTTTTTGTTTGTTCATATTTATTATAAGGGTTTTCTTTTTCTTTTCCAATGAGGGGCAAATGGTAGGGAAGTGGAATATAGAGAAAATAGATTCTTCTTCACTATTGAAAAGAATAAAATAAAATTTGTAATAATTAATCCCACCTGTTGGTCATGTACAATATTTTAAAATAAATAAGTGAATCAGTAAAGATTATTTGAGGGGAAAGACACTAACACTTGTGGGATCAGGAAAGGTTTCATTCAGAAGGTGGTGCATGAACTGAGTTTTGAAGGAAACAATGCACGGTGCATTCAAAGAATTTAAGAAAGACAATTCAAATACTTGGAGATAAGAGATGTTCCTCATCCATGAGAAACAGGAAGAAAAGAGTTTTGGTTGGGCCATGGAATTTAGGAAGGGAAGCAATGCTTTCAAAGTAGATTATGGTCAGGATGAGAAAAGCTCTAATGGTAAAACAGGAAAAAAAGTGAAAAAAAAAATTTACATTTGACCTTAGAGGCAAATATACTCCTTACACTGATTTTTACACAATAATAAAGTGCTTACATCAACAGTTCGATGATCTACTGATCTCTTTACATGTATGTTCCATTCTGCTTCCAGCTTTCTATGGCTCTCCCTTCCCAACCTTCCCAGTTGAGAACCTTGACCTATATTTTGTAGAAAAAATTGAGATCATTCGCCATGAGCTCCTACTTTTTTCTTCTTCCTCATATCATTCATATGCCTTCTGTCACCATCCTCTTTCTCCTTCACCTCTGTTTCACACAATAAGTTGGGCTTATTCCTTAAACTAATCCCTCTACGTACTCAAGTAATGCCATTCCATCCTGTCTTCTCCGAAGTACTGCCCCCATGTTATCCCCACTCTTGTACTTATTTTCAATCTCTCTTTCCCTCTCCTTCTCCTTCTCCTTCTCTCTGTCTCTCTGTCTCCATCTCTCTCTCTCTGTATCCTAGATACTTTCTGGCTGCCTACAAATATGCTCATATCTTCTGCACTTTCAAAAAACTCTTTTGATCTTTTCATCCATGCTGTTATCCTATTTCTCTTCTGCGCTTTGAAGTTAACCTTCTGGAAAAGGCTACAATAAATGCCTCTACTTTCTCTCCTCTTGCTCTATTTCTTACTCCCTTTACAATCCAGCTTCCTACCTCACCATCTCACTGAAACTGCTCTCTCTAAAACTGCAAAAGATTGCTGGCCAGATCCAATGGCCTTTTCTCAATCCTCATTCTCCCTGACCTTTCTGCAGCTTCTGACACTGTTGAACACTTTCTCCTCCATATGACTTCAGGACATTATTCTCTCCATCTTTTACAGGGAAGCCTTTCGTAATTCCTTCTAATTCTTTTGCCTTCTCTCTGTTAATTATTTCCTATTTATTCTGTCTATGTTTTATTTGTACCTATTTGTTTGCTTACTGTTTCTCCCATTAGATCAATCATTGGAGGTATGCCCTTTTGCCTCTCTTTGTATCCTCATCACTTAGCACAGTGCCTGGCACACAGTAGGCACTTAATAAATGTTTGTTAGCTGATTGACTGGTACCAACATACAGCATATAAAAGATATTGGATATTATTCATCATTCTTGTTGCATAACCAGTTCATCTTCTTTACTAGTTATATATCTTTGGTATCTTTTGCACAACTTGTCACAATTGTTTTTCACATAATATATCAGGCTAATTACAACCATACAGCATCTTTCTTTTCCCTTTTGGTAACAGAAAATTGTGATTCTTTGGAGGTTATTGCACCTTATGATTTGCAGCCCTATAGCATCACTGGAAGATCACGGGGGTAGAAAGATTGGAGTATTCTTCATGGAAGTTTGAGAAGCAGAATGGCATAATGAAAGGAAAGGTAACTTGAAAGGAAGATTTAAGTCCCACTTCTGACACAGGATGTATCTTTCTGGGCAAAAGTAACTTAATCTCTCAATGTCACAGGCAGAACATTAAGACCATAAATTGCAGAGATGGGGATGATTTGCATTGGTAGAAGAATTTTCCTAATCAGAAGTTCCCTAATGCCAATTAAATCACAAGTTGGATAAAAAAAATGTTTGGGACACGTGTAAGTACACATGGACATGGTACACCTCATTCAGATCCCATAGTATGGGCCCTCATAGAGGACATGAGTCATCCAATTTCCCTGGGTTGGCTTGCTCACACCAACCTGTCCTTACATTATCAGGTCTAGTTTCCCAGTGAAGGACACACAGCTACAACTCAAACTCTCTCAGTGTCCTAAAGATAGCCTTCTTGTAGATGATCATATTCTCTGCTTATTACTAAAACTTGTGAGTCCCCATCTTTACTATAAAATCAATCACATTGATGACACCATTAAGTCTTGAACATAAAAGATTTATTTAATGAAAAGCCCAAAGAAATAATAATCAATAAAACACAATTATTGAAGGCAATGCAACAACTGTCAATACACAAACTTGAGTCACCCGCTCCCATCAATGCATGTGTCTATGGGGCTGAATGGGTAGGCACATACCTAGAAGAAATCTAATGGAAAGACATAAGTGATGAGTTATGTACTTGGGTCAGCTTATAATTCTGGACTTTGGGCATCAAAATTGGTGTGCTTGATTTCTACACCCCCTTTCAATAATGTTATGTCCCACGTGGAGCTGCTTCTCTACTTTAAGCTCCTCTTCAGGTCCTCACTGCTATCTTCTTGGGAAAATTTAAGTTCTTTTCTACTCTGAAAGATGAAACAGTGACAATCTCTCTTAATTCATTATTACTCTTTAGAGAGCATTACAGAGTATTACATTATTGTAATCATACTCCTTCCTTTAAACCAGAGAACTACAAAGTTCCTCAAGTTGCACATCCCTTGTGAAATCAACTCTTTACTCAACTGGGTGCTGGATTGCTACTCAACTCTCAGTATCTTGATTCTGAGAAACAACTGCATACCTTCATCCTTCTCTGCTTTTTCCTCTCAAACCAGAGGAGGCCAGTAGAGAGCCACTAGGCTCTTCAGATGGTGAAGTGGCTAGAGTACTAGGCCTGCAGTCAGAAAGATTTATCATCCTGAGTTCAAATCTGAGCTCAGACACTTACTAGTTGTGTGACCCTGTACAAGTCACTTAAACCTATGTGCCTCAGTTTCTCCATCTGTCTAATGACCTGGAGAAGGAAATGGCAAACCACTTCAGTATCTTTGTGAAGAAAACCCTACATGGTGTCACAAAGAGTTGAACATGACTGAAAAATAGCAAAGTTCAAAGAGACAGCAGCTGAAGTGTTCCTACTATCATCTTCTGCCTTAGTTCTTATTGCTTTCTTAACTACACCTGCTATCTCTTCTCCTTCTGGGTTGTTTGAATACACTCAGTGGCTCCAATCTGAGCCTCCTGGTATTTGGTGACTCACTTTTTCCTTTGAGGTAATTTACAAAATTCACTCCACTGTTAGTTATGAAACTAAACAGCTCTTATTTAATAATTAATAGTCTCCAAATATTTGCTCTGCCACTTTGTGAACTTTAACTTTATCAAAACAAGAGTTACATGAAAATCATCTGTAGATTCAGTCATTTCTTTGTCCTCAAATAGGTTCTCTAAATTCTCTATTTCATCATCTTAGCACTGTCTCTATCACCTTTTATATGAAAATGGCTTCTACAAATTTGAATTTTTATCCATTTTTCATTCGTCTTCTCTTTTAGAATAACTAAACTGTTAGCAAGCCAAAGGGAGAATATCTTACATTTTCACAAGTTGATTTAATTATTCTACTTTATGTAAAAGTTAATATTCTTTCTCTTTTACAATAACCAAACTGCTCAAATGTGAAAGGGGCAGTATCCTACCTTAGAAATGTGCCATTTCCCAGTATTTCTCTTACTCAATGCTAAGCCCAATTCATTGTCCATTCACAGTGTTTTCCCCAGAAACTTATTCTGATCGACCAACTCTGTGAGCTATTTTTAACATTACATATTGCAGTCTGGTCAAAAGATTTTTTTTTCTTGTGTGGACAGTTGGCTAATAGTCATTCCAGATAATTACTAGTGCACTAAAAGAAATGTACTGCCATTAATTTAGACTGCCTAGGATTGTAAGGTGAGTTAAGTGATGAAATGCAGTTGTGATAGAAATTTTAGGTTGTCTCTTGGCCTCAATACTAGCAAAGCCTACTCTATCTCTGATGATGTGGAAGTATTGCTTCTTCCTATGTTCACAATTCCCTGGACAATTTATGTAATCCTTCAAAAGATGAAAACCATAAAATAGGTATAAACCTATTTCAGCATTTGCTTCTTGTTTTCTAGAAGTACAACGAATACATTTATCATTTATTATTTTTCGTCACCATACCTCTTGGCAGCAGGTACACTTTGCAAAGGCCTTCCCAAGCTTTTCATATTAATTAAATATAGGGGTGAGAATTTTAGACTGGCTGCAAGTTATTTTCAGCAAACAAATCCCAAAGATCAATCAGATATTTGAAATTACAGATGACTTTGCTAACAAAAATAAAATCTCTAGTCATTTTCAAGAGACCTTTCACCTTTGGTTGGACTATCAAGGAGAGAATAAGTATTTAAAAGTTCATCCAATTTAATTGAAGTGGGGCAATCTCAGGATTGCTTACTATTTTGAAGGAAATATAGGAATAAGAATTTAAAGCATCTGTGCCTATTCAGGTCAGACACTACTATCCCAAACCCCAAGGTCATTCAGACACTGAAGGGTTAAATTCCATGTCAGACTTGTTCCCCTTCCTAATGTCCAAATCTTCAATTCTTTTTTAAGATTCTGCTTAAGTATGACCACCTGATGGAGACCTTTCCCAGGTCCCCAAGCTGCTAGTGACTTCTCCTCTAAGATCACCTTCCATCTTCCCTGTACTTACCTTATATACACAAATTTATACATATGCTATCTACTACTAGAATGTAATCTTGAAGGTAAGGATGATTTTTTGCCTTTTCTTTACTCCCAAGGACTTAGCACATTGCCTACGTAGCACATAGTACTTAATAAATGATTGTGGACTGGTGGATCAAATCTCTCCAGAATTCCTAGTTCAACTCCAAGTTGTTCCCTTTTTGATTAGATTCTGGGAATATCAGGTTCTTTAGAGGTGTTCCAGAATGCCTGAGCAGCCTCATTCTCCATTTTTTTCAATGAATTGGAACTCTGATGTGCCTCTTGAAAAGATCTAGATTCTAGGAGTAAGTACCAGGTATTTGTGTTTGTCCAACTTGTTCTAGAATGGCATTATCAAGATAGTCACACAATCTAGGAAATTTTTCCCCAATTGATAAATGGTCAAAGGATATGAACAGGCAATTTTCAGAGGAAGAATTAAAGATATCTATAATCTATGAAAAAATGCTCTAAATCACTTTTGATTAGAGATGAAAATCAAAACAACTCTGAGGTACCACATCACACCTATAAGATTGGCAAACATGACAGAACAAGAAAATGATAAATGTTGGAGAGGATGTGAGAGAGTTGGAACACTAATTCATTGTTGGTGGAACTGTGAGCTCATCCAACCATTCTGGAGAGTGATTTGGAACAATGCCCAAAGGGCTACAAAAATGTGCGTACCCTTTGACCCAGCAATATTGCGTCTAGGACTGTATCCCAAAGAGATCATAAAAATGGGAAAGGGTCCCACATGTACAAAACTATTTATAGCAGCACTCTTTGTGATGGCCCAAAACTGAAAATCAAGGGGATGCCCATCAATTGGGGAATGGCTGAATGAATGTAATGGAATAGCATTGCACTATAAGAAATGATGAACAAGAAGACTTCAGAGAGGCCTGGTAAGAATTATATGATCTGATGCTGAGAGAAAGGAGCAGAACTAGGAGAACTCTGTACACAGCAACGACCACAGTGTGCAAGAGTTTTTTCTGGTAGACTTGGAACTTCATTGCAATGCAAGGACTTAAAAAAATTCCCAATGGTCTTCTAAAGCAAAATGCCTTCCACAATCAGAGAAAGAAGTATAGAATTCATTCACAGAATGTAGCAGATCATGTTTGTGTGTTTGTGTATTATGTTTTGGTTTGTTATATAATTTCTTCCATTTATTTTAGTTCATCTACATAGCATGACTATAGTGAAAACGTATTAAATAGGAAAGTATACGTAGATCCTATACAGAATTGTATGCTGTCTTGGGGAGCGAGGGGGGTGGTGGTGGGTGGGTGTGGGGGGTTAAAATCTAAATTTTATGGTAGTGATTGTAGAACATTTAAAAAAATAAATAAAATTAAATAAAAAAAACAATCTAGGAAATTTGTCAACACACTGAAAAGTCATATATTCCTAGGAATTTCTAGGAGACCAACTGTTATAATCAGAGTTCAAGCAAGTATCTGGATAATTAATTCATCCCTTCTCCTCCATTGAAATCTGATTTGTGCCAAATACAGAAAATAGTAGTTCTCTAACAATAATTACTCTTTGTTAAATATTTTAGGTTGATTGGGATGGCAAACAACTCTAATAGAATTATTCTATTATTTCTAACTATGTGGTAGAAGGTCTGGATGATAGGAATTTTAGATTTGTATTCCAGTCAGTCTAGCTATGGGTTATTCTTATTTTATTGACTAAAAGAATGAATATATACATTTTTGGCTAAATTATGATTTACAAGGATATTCCAAAAATAGAGCCTGCTTTTGACAGAGATAAATTCTGCAAATGACTAAAAGCAGGCGGAGCACTCATTTCGCATATCAAAGAGATTCGATATCAAAGGATTGCAAATCTAAATTTCTAGTTAACTAGAAGATGTTCTAGAAGTGATAAAGGCCTCAAAGGCTGTGTCTCTTTCAAAGACTAACAAATCTCATTAGAAACCATATAATAACCAAGAGAGATTAAAGGGACAAGCAAATGAACTAACATTATAGGTCACTAAGCCTTAGTTTAGAAAATCCAGAAAGAAATGAAGAAACCATGGTAAAGACGCTTTTTGCAAATGAAGTGGTCTAGCTGTATAATGAAAAATGTTCAAGGAAAAAGCCAACATTTTTGGCTGTATGTGGGTTTCAAATACCATTAACTTTCACATTCTATAGCTTTCCATCTCAAACTAGCATTGTTAAATCCAACCTGACCACATACTCTGGAGACAGTAAGAAATCAGAAGAAACAGAAGAAAAGAAGACAAAATCATAGTAAACAAGTTTTAAGTGATCAAAGCTTATAAAGTGACATGGATAGAACTGCTACTACAGAACTACCTAAGTCATGATAGTATGAATAATGGTCCTTGAGCCAAGCTCTGAAATGTTGGTTTGGGAAAATAGTATGTTATCTGTTTAAATAGATGCTATGTGGTAGAATGGGTGGAGTGTTGGATGTGCATCTCTGACATCAGTTATTCAATTACGGGCAAGTCACTCACCTTTGTACGCTGTTGTCTTCCCTTGTTACCAACTTGAAACTTTTGAGTACGCAGCACATAGTAGGTAATTGACTCTGGCACATAGTAGGTAGTTGTGTTTTTGTTGTGTTTGTCCTTCATTCTCAAAGAGGACCATGACATCAAAATGATGCCATGACTTGCAGTTGACTTTGATTTGAGGGAGGGAGGGCTAGGCAAGGTCACCAGCCTCACTTTCTCCTCCAGAACCATCTGGGTCCTGTGGCCTCGTATTCATCAGGACGACTGGAGATGGCTCAGGATGCAGTGAATAACATTAGCCATTTTAGTCTAAGGTCTTCTCCAATTCTCACTACACCCATTCAATGAATAGGTCTCTTTAAGTAGTTACTCATAGGATGGCCCCTTTTAATAAAAAAAAAAAAAAATCAAGCTGGAAGGGGAAGACCCTCAGGGTTCCTGGGTAAAAGAGAAACAGTTACTATTCAGTATTTGGTAGGCAATTAAATGCTTGTTGATTGAATGATTTAACCCCTCAGAGCTTCAGCAATTCTCTAAGACTTGGTTGGTTGTTGTCCTTCATTTACAAAGAGGACCAAAATTACATCACCATGATAAAGTGAAGTTTCAGCGTGCCCAACAGTGGCTGATCAGACCAGTACAAGCTCAGAATGCTCTAGCACAGGTTGGGCACAGATAGTCTGTATGTTTTGGGGGTAGATACTCCAAATTTGTGCATTATATGTTTACTTTGTGCTGTCTCAATTCTGCTTTGCTCATAGAGCACAGTACACTTTCTGATGAGGGCATGCCATGCTGAGCGGTCCCGTGCCAGTGTCTCCCATGTTGCACAGTCAAATCCAAAGGTCTTGAGAGAGACCTTGAGAGCGTCCTTGTATCGCTTCTTCTGACCACCATATGATCGACTGCCTGCTCCATGTGAGTTCTCCATAAAATAGTCTTTTTGGCAAGCATATACTTTGCATTCAAACAATGTGGCCAGCCCATCAGAGCTGTGCTCTCTGAAGCATAGTTTGAATGCTTGGCAGTTCAATTTGAGCAAGGACTTTAATGTCTGGTACCTTATCCTTCCAGGTGATCCTCAGAATCTTCCTAAGACAGTTCAAATGGAAGTGATTCAGTTTCCTGGCATGGCACTGGTAGACTGTCCATGTTTCACAGGCATACAACAATGAGGTCAACACAACGACTCTGTAGACCTTGAGTTTGGTAGTCAGTCTAGTACCTCTTCTCTCTCAAACTTGTCTTCAGAGCCTACCAAACACTGAGCTAGCTCTGGCAGTGCATGTATCAACTTCATTGTCAATGTGTACATCCCCAGAAAGTATACTACCAAGGTAAGAGAACTTATCCACAGCATTCAAAGCTTCTCCATTTGTTGTAATCGATGGTTCCATGTAAGAGGTGGTGTGGTGGTGGCTTAACACCTGTGTTTTCTTGGTGTTAATAATTAGGCCAAAATTAGCACAGGCAACAGAAAATTGAGTCATACTTTGTTACATCTCAACTTCAGAGGCTACATTGAGTGCATGATCATCTGCAAACAGAAAATCATGCATCAACACTCCCTCCACTTTGGTCTTAGCTGGTAGCCTTTTCAAATTGAAGAATTTACCATCAGTATGGTAGTTGATCTTGATGCCTTGTTCATCCTCATTGAAAGCATTTAACAACATGGCTGAAAACATCATGTTAAAAAGCATGGGGGCAAGCACACAGCCCTGTTTCACTCCATTGGTGACTGGGAAGTCACAAGAGTATTGTCCACCACCCAAAACCCATGCAGACATGACATCATGAAATTGGTGTACAATACTGATGAATTTCTCTGGGCAACCATATTTTGACATAATTTTCCATAAGCCCTCATGACTAACAGTGTCAAAGGCCTTGGTCAGATCTACAAACATTGCGTACAGACCTCTGTTCTGCTCCTGGCATTTCTCCTGGAGTTGTGGGGCAGCAAACAACATATCAACTGTTCCTCAGCCCTTTCTGAAGCCACAATGGTTCTCAGGTATATGGCCACCTTCCAGGTTAAGGATCAGCCTATTAAGGATGACTCTAGCAAGGATTTTGCCAACAACTGACTAAGAGAGAGACCCCCCTGGGATAGTTGCAGGACAATCTATTCCCTTTATCTTTATAGAGATGGACAATGGAAGCATCCTTGAACTCCTGGGGGATAACCTCCTGTTGCCATATAACCTGGAAAATTTCAGTCAGTTTTTGTATGAGCAATGGTCCCCCTACCTTGTAAATCTCAGCTGGAATAGAATCAGCACCAGGTGCTTTGCCACATGAAAGGAGCCTAATGGTCCTCCAAACCTCTTCTTCAGTTGGAAGTTCAGCTAAGGAGGGACTAATTTCTACCTGAGGTAAACAGTCAATGGCCTCAGCATTGATTGATGGTCTGTTGAGAACACTATGGAAATGTTTAGCTCTTCTCTCTAGGATCATATCCTTATCACTAAACAATGTGACTCCATCAGCACTGAGTAGTTGTGATGCACCATAGGTTTTTGGTCCATAAAAAGCCTTCAAGGAATCATAAAAGTGCTTTGGATTGGATTGGATTACTATCAGCATAAAACTGAATTTCATCTGCCTTCTTGAGCTAGGAATCCTGCATCTCTGTAAGCTTTGCTTGTACTTTGCTTTTGATGGAATTAAATGCTGCCTTCTTAGAGGTTGATGAACTATTCTGCTGGTATATCCTGTGGAGTTCTTGGTTTTCGTTTAGCAGCTTCTGAATTTCCCCATTGTTTTCATCAAACCAGTCTTGGTGTTCTGATCCAGATGAACAAATGCAATGCTATACACCTAATCTCTGATAGCTGCCCACTCCTTTTCTGCTCCACTGTTGCCAACTATATGTTGGCTCAACTTTCCCTCCAAGTTAACAACAAACTGTTTACACTCAGAGAAGTGCTCTAATTTGTTGACATTAAGTCTTCTGGTAGTCATTTTGCCTTGAGGGGCAGCACTTTTGACAAATGCAAATATTTAGCTTGGAAAATCTATGATCAGTCCAGCACTCTGCACCACACATTGCCTTTGTCACTCTCACATCTTGTCTGTCTCTTCTCCCTACAATCACATAGTCTATTAGATGCCAATATTTTCTGTGAGGGTGCATCCATGAAGTTCTAAGATTTACTTAACTAGTGATAGACAATTTATAATCTGTTGAAGGAAATGAGTTCCCACACAGACAAAATCACAGATTTTTGACAACTTACTTGTTTAATGTATGACTGTTAGTTTCCGGGCAACTCTTTAAAAGAAGTTTTAGTATAGTTTGCAAGAAGGTTTCAAGTGTATTGAGTTTATTTAGTTAAGTATCACATGCAAATAAAGAACAGCAAATGTTACTATTTCAAAGGATAAGGATCTAAATTCGCAGTGTTCAGATGCAAAAACAAACAAAAAAATACATAACTCTTCTGAGACATGACAGTGACTTGGGGAAGCCTTTGGTAGAGATGGCCAAGATCTTTCTCTTTCAGTTTTGCGTAGGAACAATTCAGGGTTCTACTATAAGCTATCTCTACAATGACAGCTAGGTGGTGCAGTGGATAGAACACTGGGTCATGGTTCAGGAATACCTGAGTTCAGATACCCCTTCTAAAACTTAATGGGAGAAGAGAAAAAGTGAATGAGCATTTATTAAGCACCTACTATGTGCCAAGGCACTGTGCTTTGCGCCTTACAAATACTAGCCTCTGAGGAAAGTACTATTGTTATCTATGTTTTACTGAGTTGAGTTCAATATCACACTGGAGATTCTGTCTTCTCCCTCGTCCCTCACATCTTTCTTTGTCTTTCACAAATCACTAAGACTTGATTCTGCCTTTGCAGTATCTTGTATTAGACTCTTTTTATCCATTCATACCACTCTCCTCATTTAGGTTCTTAATGTCTCTTGTTAAACTACTAAAAGAGCCTCCTAACTTCTCTCTCTGCTGAGAGACTCTTTTATTCTGTTCAATTCATCCTCCATGGAGAGGGCAAATCGATATTCCTCTAGCACACGTCTGGCTATACCATTACCCTGATCCAGAAACTCCTTTGGTTCTTTTGTTGTCTGTAAGGTAAAATATAGACTTGCATGAATTTAAAAGGCATTAATAATTTGTCTCAAAATGCTTCTTCAAGCTTTATCACATATTTGATTACTTCTTCATATACTTGAAGTTCTAGTCAAACTGGCCTGCTTGCTGTTCACATAGAGCATTCCATCTCCTTACTTCCTGCTGTCTGAAGCTGTCCATCAGTCCTGGAATGAATTCACTTCATGCTCCTTTTTCTCTTCCCCTAACTTCTTTCAAAATTCAGTTCTAGGGCCACTTCCTACAGTAGGCCTATCCTGATTTACACATAGTAAACAATCCAACAATAAACAAAATTATTATTATAGTTCCTTCCCTGCTTGCTTCTTTCCTTCCTTCCTTTTTTCTACATAGATCTACTTATATAAATATATCTGTACATATATGTAATTTTAGTAAACCAACATCCATTTATTGAGTGTCATGTATTTGAATAGTAGGACTACAGAAATATGAGGTATTATTTAGAATGTGGTATTAGAGAAAATACATTGGTGAAGCCATTGCTTCACCAACCAAAACCTTTATTCAAGATATTTATCAGATAGTGAGAGGACAGACCAGTCAAAGACCTGGGATGTGGTATATTATCTACAATTGCTATAATATTTCTAATTTGCCTCATGAGATGTGCTGTTCCCATAATTCATTATCTGGTGGCTAGCTTTCTGTACTCAGTTAGGCTGTTTTCCCAGTGCCAAATATATACTTTATTAGTAGACTGCTGACTAATCTAAAGAAGTCTTTGTCTACTATGCAACAGAAAAGTCTTTATTCTGAAAGCTCACTGTACATCAAATGAATCTTTAGAAAGTAGAAGCTGTAGTGATGCTATTTGGCAAAGCAAAAATTAACAATGAAAAAATAGAAAGGTATAAATAAGGAAACTACAAAAACTACAAAAAGGTATAGACAAGAAAATTATATTATACTGAAAGGAACTATAGCCAAGAAATCAATATCAGTAAACTTCTATGCTCAAAATGCCTTAGCATCCAAATTTATAAAGGAAACATCTGAGCTATAAGATGACATAGATATACATAATACATACATAATACACTACATAATAGTGACTTCAAAAATTCCTTTCTCAGTTTGGGATAAGTGTAACAGAATGATATACAAAAGGAAAAATGTGAAGTTAAATTTCTGAAGGAAACTAGAGCTAAAATACATCTGGCATTTTCTAAATGGGACTACAAAAGATGATCTTTCTCAACACCAAATGGAACTTTGACAAAACTGCCCCTGTATAAAATCACAGAGATATTGCAAATCTATGTAAAAAGGCAGAAATACTATTTTACAGACCATAACATGATAAAAACAGTAATTGGTTCAAGAACACAGACTCAAATGGAGAAAACAATGAAATTCTAAATAATGAAGCAAACAATAAATCATAGAAACAATCAATAATTATATAAAAAATGATAATGATGAATATCAAAATCAGATCATGGTACACTCTGCTGGAAGCCAGTTGTCTCTATATTCTTGACAACTGAAATCTATCTTCTATTTTCTTCAAACGAAACCACTCTAGTCCAAAGGTAGAGTAATTTTATCTTTCAGACTAAGTTCTCCTAGACATTCTTGTCACTCTTGCAAAAAACAGCCAAAACCAGAGATTTCTTTTCACTTTCCTCTTCTTCCTCACTGTCTCATACCCTGTCTTAAAGCATAGATCCAGACCCAGGAAAAATTAATTTTAATCTTAGAGGGTCAACCAGACAATTGTCATTTCAAGGAATACTAGGTTCTAAATTTTTTTTCCTTTTTTCTTAGTCAAAGCTAAATATTGTAACCAAGGTACAATGAGTAAGAAAATGGGGGAAAGAGGACAAAGAGAGTCTTGAACTATTTCTTCTTCTGATTTCCATAGGAAATGGTTGTATGGTAGAAATAAGAGAAGAAGGAAGAAAAGGAGAAGAAACTATAAGGAAATTTAGAAGGTACTGCAATTGTGAAGGTCAGAAACTAAACTTGAGGAGAAGAAATTGAAGTGCTTCATTTTGCGGAGATGTGGGCAGGACATGAGGAGAAAGAAGGGTAAGGAAGGTAAAGAAGCTTCTTCATCAACCATTCACTAAACTCCCCACCCCCTTAGCCTCTAGGTACGACATTTACTGTCTTAGACTGACACACTAATCATTTAAATTTGGCATTTTCAAGTTCTTAGGATGATGTTATTATAGCTACCATCGGTAACAATGGCTCTGGAATGTGTAAAGCTGACTTTTCAATCAGACAATCAGTAAACTATCATTTATGAAGCACCTGCTACTGCGTTAAATAGTCTACTTGTTATTATATTGTTATTATTATAACTTTGTAAATCACTGGGGTTATAGAGAAAGCCAACAAGGAGCTCAGTCTAATGGGAGAGATAACATGCACAAAACTATGCACAAACATAATATATTCAGGATATGATGGATATAATAAATGGGGGGAAGGCACTAAGATTAAGGAGTGCTGGAAAAGCCTTCATGTAGAAGGTGGGACTTTAGCTGAGACTTGAGGAAGCAGAGATGGGAAAGAATTCCAAACATGAAGGACAGCCAGGAGAAATGCCTGGGATCAGAAGATAGAAGATATTGTGTGAGGAACACCAAAGAGACATAAGGGATCATATTAAAAGATGGAGATTTTAAAGGCTAGACAAAGGATTTTACATTTAATTTTAGAGGTTACAGGGAGCCACAGGAGTTCTCTGAATGAGGGAGGGATGATATGGTCAGATCCTCCATTTTAGAAAGATCAGTGTGATAGCTGAATTGAGGATCAATAGAAGAGGGGTGAGACTTGAGAGAGGGGGACCAACCAACTTGAGGTATCAACAATCCAGGTGATGAAGGACTGAACCAGGGTGGTAGTAGAGTCATAGGAGAGAAGGGTCATATACAAGAGATGGTGAGAAGTTAGAAATGACAAGACCTGATAATTGATTGGATATTAGGGGCAGCTCAGTAGCAAAGTGTGCCAGGTCTGGAGTCAGGAAGTCCTAAGTTCAAATCCAGCCTCAAACATACACTAGTTGTGTGACCCTGGGCAAATCATTTAACTTCTGTTTCCCTCAGTTTCCTCATCTGCAAAATGAAGACAATAATAGCATTTACTTTCCAGGATTGTTGTGCATATCAAATGAGATATTAACTGCAAAGTGCTTAGCACAGTGCCTGGCACATAGTAAGCATTATTTAAATATTAGGAGTTTATTATTGTTATTGCCCTCATTGTTGGTATTATGAGGAGTTGGTAATGACACAGGATGAGAATCCAGATGACTGAGAGGATGGTGGTACTCTTTAAAATAATAGGGGAATTTGGAATAGGAAAGAGTTTGAGGAGAAATATAAGTTCAGTTATGGACATACTGAGTTTAAGATATCTAAGGCACCTCAAATTTAAGATGCCCAACAGGCAGCTGGAGATAGGAGACTAGAGCTTATTAAAGATCTTAGGGTTGACTAAACTGATCTGAGAATCATCTTCAAAGTGATCATTGAAACCATGGGAGCTGATAAAATCACCAAGGGAAATATTATAGAGGAAGAAGGGAAGAAGACCCAGGACAAAATCATGGTTATTACATGAGAACTGTATGAAGGTGCAGCAAAAAGAGACTTAAAAGAAGTGGTCTGATGGGTAGGAAGAAAACTAACCGATAGTGGTGTTATGAAAATCTAGAGAGAACAGAGCAGGGGTGGGGAGGCTGCAGCCTCAAGGCCACATGTGACTTTCTAGGGCCTCAAGCATGGCCCTCTGACATTCAAAGTCTAGGGATGCACTTGAGGCCCTAGAGGGCCACAGGTGGCCTCAAGGCTGCAGGTTTCCCACTCTTGGAATAGAGTATCAAGAGGAAGATGATTGTGTCAAATGCTGCAGAGAAGTTAAGAATGAGCATTGAGAAAAGAACATTAGATTTTGTAATTAAGAGACCACTGACAACTTTGGAGACAGCAGTTTTGGGTGAATGATGAGTTTGGAAGCCACGAGTATAAAGAGTTAAGAAGGTAGATACCTATCTGATAGGATCTCAAGAAGTAGGATAAATATAGGATGACAGGTAACAGGGATGGATAAATCAAGTGAAGATTTTTTTGAGGATGAGGAGGACAGGGGCATGTTCATAGGGAGTAGGGAAGCAGCACATAGAGAAGGAGCAACTGAAGATTAGTGAGAAATTAGAAATAAAGGTGAGTCAAGACAGTAAAGTGAGAAGATGTATTACATCTAGATATCCTTCCATACCTCCTTGATAAATATATAGAGAATGAATCAGACTGAATTCCAATCAGAAAAGCCAAGAAAAAAAGTCACTTTACTGAAAGTCCTGTTTTTTAAAAAAGTAAATTTGCAAAACATCATAATTTACGTTTTGCAGCTTTATTAGTCACATTTCATTCCTGGTCATAGCCAGTCATTCTTATATTTTAAGCCATAGTGGAGAAGTCTGAATCTTATTCTCAGACACCTTTTTTAAGCAACTATTTGTGTCCCAAAACAAAATTTCTCTTCTGCATCCTATGCCATCAAAAGGCAACAGTAAAGAAGACAAGGAGAAAAGTAGATGTCCATCAATTGGGAAATGATAAAACAAATTGTGGTAGAAAAAATAAAGGACAGGTATCAGTGGATGTATATGAAGGTGTCACAGGATCCTACAAATATAGTGTCATGAACACTAAAGCACAGAACAAGCTAAGGCTACCAAGGAAAAGTAAGCATCACGAAAAGAGTTTTTTGTTAGTTTGTTCTAGTCTATTTTGGGGGAAACAGGAGGATCAAAGAAGGGGCAAGGGTTAGGAACACTGTCCTGGGTGGATGTTTCTATAAATGATGTGACAGAAGGCTAAGTTTCTCTACTTTTATTTTGTTTGCTTTAACTGCCAAAGAAAATGGATTTTTGGATTTCAAAGGACAAAATAGAAAAGTCTAATTTACCCTTCTTGATGCATATAATGATTTTTGGTGACTTGGCTATCTGATCATTTGCGGAGCACTGAAGGTATGTGGTTGAAAGTCAAGTTGGTATGAAATAATCATACTAGAACACATTACACATCAATCATTACATCCTTATGTATCAATGGTATTCTCAACTGCAAGCAACCTCAAACAACCCTTTTCTTTCTCTCTTCAACAAAACTATAATTTTTAATACATAAATACCATTCCTTTTCATTAAGAATGAACAATATTTGCTTATCAGATATGTCATATATCACCACCAAGAGAATGTCTAGATCACCCTAAATGCATTATTTTTAACACTACTAATTAAACCATGTCATATTTAAAAGACAAATCCTTCACATTTTTAGACTGGTATATAATTATTTTCCTTTTGTTTACTAGTATCTCTACAATACCCAAAGGATACAGAATACATACACAGAAATATTTCTGTGCATTAGAAATGCTACCAAAAGACAGTGGACAACTGCATATCTATAAAGTGAATTTGATTCTTAATTTACTATTTAAAGGAATCCTACAGTAACTTATTTTAGGATACAAATAATTATTCCTAATTAATCTGTTTTATAGGCTTGCATTTTAATTTCAGATAAATGTGAAGTTGGAAGAGATTTTAGGACTCAAGTCAAGCTTCAATGTATGGATTCCCATTCAGCTTCTGTCTTAACACATGATATTTTCTGAGCAGGGGTGGGGAACCTGCAGCCTTGAGGCCCTACGTGGCCTGCCAGGTCCTCAAATGTGGTTCTTTGACTGAATCCAAACTTCACAGCACTACTCTCCTTAACAAAAGGATTTGTTCTGTAAAAATTAGACTCAGTCAAAACGTCTCAGCCAAGGCCACATGTAGTCTCGAGGCCACAGGTTCCCCAGCCCTGTAAGTGTGGCACATCTCTACAGAAGGTTGTCTTAGAGAAGGTTTCACTTGAAATGTAATTATCAAGGTTAAAATCAAAAAGTACTTTATTGAATTAATCTTGTTCCTTTTCCATAAAGCAGCAGAATAATTCATTCTAGTACTTTTTGAAATATCAGCTCAAGCAGCACACACACACACACACACACACACACACACACACAAACCCTCAACTTCAAACCTCACATTCCATACTTACTTCTCAATGTCAAAGTATGAAGTTGTATGTGAATGGGGGACCCCTGCCACAGCAAAGTTACTGCTCCCAGTGTCAACAAGAATCTGCAGCTACACAAAAAAAAGAATGAAAGAAAAAAGGAGACAAATTATTGTGTTAATTTTGCTAGATTTAATAGAGTAAGGAATATATTCATAAGGTAGTGTAACAGATAGAGTGCTGGGCCTGGACCCCTTTTTTTGAGTTCAAATCCAGCCTCAGACATTTGCTAGCTGTATGACCTTGGGCAAGTCACTTTACCCTGCTTGCCTCATTTTTCTCATTTGTAAATGAGTTGGAGAAGGAAATTACAAATTACTCTAGTATCTTTGCCAAGAAAATTCCAAATGGGGTCATGAAGTGCTGAGTAGGACTGAAAAATGACTCAACAATAATACAAGTATGTTTTTAAGCTTTCAAAAATTATTTGTCTGCAAATATCAGCTTGAAGGTGAATATCAGCTTGAAAAATAAATGGCTATAATAACATTTCAAACTCTAACTACAGATAATCAGGGGCTTGAATCAGAGAAATTAAGCCAGGATTTGTCAGTTTGCTGAGACTGTGCCCACATACAGTACTTTAAAAATATTGAAATAAAATTGAATAATTATTTTAAGCCATCACTTGCTATGTTAAATCTGTCTTCTTTTTCTTTTTAAAATTGAATCACAATGTGGATACAACTAAGAAGTTAAAAATTAAATTAAAAAGAAAAGAAAAAAGAATCTAAATATGAAATTGGTATGTAGAAATCATCTAGATAATGCAGAATCTAATGCAGAAGTGTCCACACAGTAGAAAGACAACAAATTGATTTTACTTTTTACAGAAATCTATTTCAAAACCAAGACAAAAACAATGTATGTCTTCTCCCTGTAGTCCTTTACCTTAACGTGTAGACTTTCAGCCTATTTCTCCTAAGATGAGGATTTGATAACTGCCTTGAATTGACAATTAGTAGTTGCCTATAAAAGGCTCAGTGACTTGCCAAGAATATCACAATTCACAATATGTGAATTGTTAGCAATATCAATCAGGTTTGTTTTGTTTCACGAATGTCAGTTTCGTATTCTTTGGAGTGGGAATGCTACTATCTATTGCACATGCTCATAGATAGTTATAACTAATCACCTAACTATTTAGACTTGCGTTATACTGTTAGGTGTCAGGAGACCCAAACTCTGCCCTCAACAAGCTTAAATTTTAGTGAAGAAGAAAGGGCATATATATTAAAAATAATAATACAAGACTATGTGTGCATTAGAGTATGGATGAGTTTGATGGGTGTTCAAATTAGGAAATCACTGAGGAAGCAGTCAGGGAAGTTGAACAGAACTTTGAAGAAAGGGCAGGATTCAGACAAGATGGAAGGAATGTGCCAGACTGGAAGAAAAGGATGAGTGAAGTCTTAAAGATATAAATGATAATATTAGAGGGACAAAGAGTAGATCTGCAAGACTAGAGCAGAAGACTCATGCAGATAACTGGTGGGAGATTAATTAGGGCAGAGTTGCTAGAAAGGTTTCCTAAATACCTTTTACCCCTTTTCAGGTAATATTTTTATTAATATTCTATACCAGGTTTCTTTGTATTAATTTACTCTTTATATGAACATAATGAATGAGCTATCATTCTCTTTCAGCATGGACACTTTCCAAAAACAAAATGGGAAACTCCAAAACTACCATGTGAAAAACTGCACCTGTATGAGAGTTTTGTTGTGTTATAAAGAGTCATCCTTCAATAAATTCTCTCTCTCATGACTTTTAGATTTAATCTTTTGACAATTTATCTCAATCCTAGGAAATATGAGATTAGGTACATTATCTTCTGATAAAAGCAATCTACCTAGCCTTAACAAAGGATGTTTTTTGTGGTCTGTATAAAGTTCAAGCATGTGCAGAATCATCTTATTGATATGAAGATGAGATCAGGAAGACAGACAGACAGACATCTGAATGGTGTCTCAAATGGCAATTTTGTCATGTATCAACAAATGGGTGCCACCGTAACAAGGAGGATATTTTCCCTGCCCAAGACATACATAATCTTAATTGACATCAAACATACAATTCATTCATTGTTGACATAAAAGTCTTGGATTATGAGATTAAAGATTTTTGTTATTGTTTTTGTAAAGATGAATTTTATTTTTAAATGAGGTAAAGATCTTTACATGAATTTTTTAAAAAAAATTTAAACATCATGAATTATATATTTTTAAAAACATACATAATTTCTAGCCATTAAATTCAATAATCCCTGAATTAAAAAGAAACTTCCTCTTTATATGCATTGTCAGTAATGAAAGTATGTCACTGACAGACATTTTCTCATATCTGGATGGAAAATACATATAAAACAAAGCACAACAAACTGCATGAAATTCACAGCCTACTCTACATCCACACAAGAAATTGCTACTCAATATGACATTCTGCACCTACACCAAATTTATGCATAATCAGACATAACTATGGCAAACATTCTACTACAGTTTTCATGTTAGCTTTAGTAGCTAGTGGAAATTTTCCGGGTAGACCTTTCTGGGTTTCCCCACCTACAATCTTTACATAATGCCATGAAGAAAACCCTTTTATAAGGCCCCACCCCATCAGTGAATTACTAGCATCCCTTTAGTAGAAGGCAACAGAGAAAGAGGCAGAACCATTTTGGTTGAAGTGAAGGCAAAGATCAATCTGAGATCTCTTAAGTTCCACTCTGGACAACTTTAAAATCATACCTCAAATTGAATGCTGGAGTGGCCAAGCTATCAAAATAAATTTTCTAACCCAGGACAATTTAGGAGGCTGGCAGGAAAAGTTTGTTGCAGGGGGTCAGATAATTATTCACAAGGAGATTACAGGAGACCCTTTGCTGGCACTAGGCATGGGACTCTGTTGCTTTGCCCATACTCAGTTCTAGGTCTCAGTCCCAGAAACAAAAGGAAAACTAGATCAGTAGAACTTGCTGCTGCAGGGGTATTAGGGACCTGGTTACAGTTTCAGAGCACACAGACCACAGCACAAGCCAGGAGAGCAGTCACCTCTCTTTAGATCATATCACCTTAAAAGAACTGAAAAGGTATATCCACCAAGAGTTAGCTCTAAAAACAGGAGCAAGAAAAAGCCTGAAGCTTGGGAAAATGCCCCCTTATCCTAGGAACAAAGCCCAACTTTAACATAAAGTTATAAATCAAAGAATAGACCGGGAAAATGAGCAAACTTCAAGAGAAGATCATACAAAGTTACTATGGTAATAAAGAAGAACAAGACATAAACTCAAAAGAAAATGAAATCAAAATGGCTACCTGTAAATATTCAAAGAAAAATATGAATTGGTCACAGTCCCCCTCCCTCCCAATAAATTCCTGAAAGAACTCAAAAAGAATTTTAAAAACTAAATAAGAGAGGTAGAGGAAAAATTGGGAAAAGAAATGAGACTGATAAAAGAAAATTATGAAAAAAAGTCAACAGCTTGGTAAAGGAGGCACAAAAAATACTGAAGAAAATGACATCTTAAAAACCAAACTGGACAAAAGGCAAAAAAAAAAAAAATCCACTGAAGAGAATGCCTCAAAAAAGCAGAATTTTGCTCTTGTAAGTCATTTTAGTCATGTCTAGTTCTTCCTTCTCTAGCTCATTTTACATGAGGAAACTGAGGCAAACAGGATTAAGTGACTTGCCCAGGGTCACACAGCTAGGAAGTGTCTGAGGCTACATGTAGACTCAAGAAGATAAGTCTTCCTGATTTAAGGACCAGCAGTCTATCCAATGCAAAGCAGAAAAAGAAGTACAAAAATTCACTGATGTAAATAACCTCCTTACAAAGTAAAATTGATAAAATGGAAAAGGAGATAAAAAACTTCACTGAAAAAATAATTCCTTAAAAATTACAGGTGGGCAATTGGAAATTAATGTCTCCATGAGAAATCAAAAAAACAATAAAACAAAATCAAAGGAATGAAAGAATAGAAGAAAACATGAAATATCTTACTGGAAAAACAACTGACCTGGAAAATGATCAAGAAAAGACAATTTAAGAATTATTGGACTATTTGAAAGCCACAATAAAAAAAAGAGCCTAGATGTTATATTTCAAGAATTTTTTAAAGAAAATTGTCTTGATATCCTAGAACCAGAGGACAAAATAGAAATGGAAAAAAAAATCCAATCACTTCCAGAAAGAGAGCCCCAAATGAAAACTCCTAGAAATATTATAGCCAAATTTCAGAGATCCCAGGTCAAGGAGAAAATAATGCAAGCAGTCAAAAAGAAGCAATTCAAATACTGTGGAGTCACAGTCAGGATTAACACATGATTAAGCAGCTTCTATGTTAAAGGACTAGAGGGGTTGGAATGTGATAAGAATAACCCTACTAACAAGACTGAGCACAATCCTTCAGAGAAAAAAATGGATTTTCAATGAACTAGATGGCTTTTAAGCATTCCTGATGAAAAGACCAGAGCTAAATAGAAAAATCTGACCTTCAAGTCATATTTGGTCATAAAATCCTCACAACCAAATACAGAACAGCAGAAATATTAAATACATTCTTTTCAGATCATAATGCAGTAAAAATTTCATTACATGTATGGAAATTGCAAAAGAACAAATCATAGAAACAATCAATAAATTCACAAAAGAGAATTACAATAATGAGAAAACACACCAAGCTTTATAGAATGCAGTCAAAGCAATACTTAGAAAAAAATTATATCTCTATATTCATACATCAGTAAAATACAGAAAGAGTACATCAATGAATTAGGCATGCAACTGACCCTGGAAAATGGACAAATAAAAAATCCCCAGTTATACTTCAAGTTGGAAATTCTAAAAAATCAAAGTAGAGGTAAGGAAGCCACTGAACTAGTGAATAAAATGAGGAGCTGGTTTTATGAGGGGAAAATCTACATAAAATAGACATACCATTAGTTACTTGGATAAAAGAGGCAAATCAAATGACCAGTATCAAAAGATGAATTCACTGTCAATAAAGAGGAAATTACAGTAATTATTAGGAGCTATTTTACCTAATTACATGCCAATCAATCTGACAAATCTAAGTGAAATGGATGAATATTTACAAAAATATAAGTCACTAGCATTAACAAAAGAGGAGTAGAATACTTAAACCCATTTCAGAAAAACAAATTGAACAAGCCATCAATAAAGTCCCTACAAAAACCCCCAGGGTTGGATCCACAACTGAATTCTACCAAACACTTCAAGAACAATTAATTTCAATACTATACAAACTATTGGGGAAAACAGGCAAAGATGGAGTCCTACCAAAATCTTTTTATGACACAAATATGTACTGATACCTAAACCAGGAAGAGCCAAAACAGAGAAAGAAAACAACAGATCAATTTCCCTAATGAATATTGACGCAAAAAATTTAAATAAAATGCCAGCAAGGAGATTATAGCAATATATCACCAGGATCATACACTATGACCAGGTAGGATTTATATTAGGAATTCCGGGTTGGTTCAATATTAGGAAAACTATCAGCATAATTTACCATATAATTAAAACAATCAACAGAAGTCATATGGTTATCTCAATAGGGGCAGAAAAAGCTTTTGACAAAATATAATACTCATTCCTATTAAAAACACTAGAATACATAGGAATCAATGGAGTCATTCTTAAAATGATAAGCAATATCTATCTAAAACTATTAGCATTATTCGTAATGAGGATAAGCTAGAAACCTTCCCAGTAAGATCAGGGATGAGGGAAGGAGACCTACTATCGTTACTATGATTCAATGTTGTACTAGAAATCCTAGCTATAGCAATTAGAAAACAAAAAGAAATTAAAGGAATTAGAATAGTCAATACTGAAACAAAACTACTATTCTTTACAGATGATATGATAGTGTACTTAGAAAATACTAGAGAATCAACTAAAAAAACTAATTGAAATATTTAACAACTTCAGCAAAGTTGCAGGATATAAACTAAACACCCATGCATCATTAACATTTCTATATATACTATTAACAAAACCCAGCAGGAAAAGACAGAAAGATAAATTTCATTTAAAATAACAGTAGGCAATATAAAACACTTGGGAGTCTACCTGCCTAGACAAACCCAGGAACTATATGAACACAATTATAAAACACTTTTCACACAAATAAAGTAAGATCTAAGCAATTGGAAATACATTAATTGCTCATGAGTAGGCTGAGTCAATATAATATAAATAACAATTTTACCTAAATTAATTTACTTATTCAGTAAGTAATTTTACCAATGAAACTACCAAAAACTTATTTTAGAGAACTAGGAAAAAAATAATAAATTTCATCTGTAAGAACAAAATGTCAAAGGAATCAACAAAAAAATATGAAGGAACGTAAGCTAGCAGTACTAGAAAGATCTCAAATGGTTTTAAGCAGTAATTATAAAAAAAAATCTGGTCCTGGCTAAGAAACAGAGTGGTAAATCAGTGGAATAGATTAAGTACAAAAGCCCTATTAGCAAGTGATAGTAGTACTCTAGTGTTTGATAAATGCAAATACTAAGCTTTTGGGACAAGAACTCACTATTTAATAAAAATTGCTAGGAAAACTGGAAAGCAATTTGGCAGAAAGTAGATATAGACCAACATCTCATATCACATACTAAGATAAGGTCAAAATGGGTACCTGCTTTAGATAAAAGGGTAACATAATAAGCAAATTTGAGAAGCATGGGATATCTTACCTGTCAGATTTATGGATAAGGGAATGATTTATGACTAAACAAGAGATAAGAGAGCCTTACAGAAAGTCAAGTGGGTAATTTTGATGACATTAAGTTGATTCTTTTTTTGCACAAACAAATCCATTACATCTAAAATTAGAAGGAAAGCAGAAAACTGGGGCAAACGTTTATCGGCAAGTTGATCTGATAAAGGTCTTATTTTTCAATTATGAATAGAAAAGGGAAATGGCAAATGTTGAAGGGGATGTAGGAAAACTGGGACACTAATGCACTAGTGGTGGAGTTGTGAACTGATCCAAACAATTCTGGAGAGCACTTTGGAACTATTCCCAGAGAGCTATAAAACTATTCACAGACTTTGTTTTAACAATACCATTACCACATCTGTGTCCCAAAAACATGAAATTCTAGAGGGAAAGCCTTCAAGATGTATTGGGTAGACACAAAACAAGGCATTGAGTGTTCATGGAAAAACACACTCTGTGTTGTGCTGAAAAAGTAAGCTAAAAACAAGCTAATGTGCTTTAGGGCAATCTGAGTATTTACATGTGGAAACTGTATATTTTTTACTTGAAATATTTAACATATGTAATTTTATTCAGTACCATTATTCCTCTTTTGTAAATAATCAGACAAAAAACTAATTTCCTCTGGATTAGAAACTGAATTATGAACCACATAGAAATAAATTAAAAATCAAACCAAAAAGATATGAGCTTCTTTTGACAGATAACTAAAATGTGACAAATTACAACATATTTTCTTGGCTTATTGTGGAATTTCTAGAACAGCTTCCTAGGTCATTTTGGTTTTAAATTCAAGCTATCTGAAATGAATTCCAGTAGCAAGAGGTTATACAAGAATAATAGGTAGGAAAAATATTTAGGTTTCCTAGACTTGACTAAAGGAGACAGCTTTAGCTTCATTCAAAATGACTTAAGATTTCCCATTTTCAATAAATCAACAAGCACTTATTAAGTACCTACTGTATGACAGGAATTGTTCCAGGTGCTAGAAATATAAAGACATATGAAGGAAGGCCTTGTCCTGAAGGGACTTACATTTTACAAAAGAAGATAATGTATACTTGAGTATATGAAAGACATATGCAAAATAAATTCTAGGTAATTGGTGTTGAGGGAGACACTTGCAACTAGCGGTTTAGAGGCGAGGTCTCAAATCAGAGAAGTATAGGCTGATCTTTAATATTATAAGAATGAGAAATGAGCTGGGAGTGAATCCTGAGTGCTTTCCTCCTGAATTTCCAACCAAAGTATGCCAGAGAAGCTAAGAGATGAGAGAAGTGGAAAAATATTAAGGATCATGAAAGTTCACTGATGGTCCACCACTGGGCTTTCATGCTATACAAAATTCCCCTGATATGCCCTGAGAAGCTTCCATAAACCCCTATGCCTTTGCTCAATACTGTTTTTAAGCAGATACTTTTAATGAAACTAGATCTTAGGGCTCAAGAACAATTAGCAAAAGCATTAGGAACAATTTAACAATCTAATGAGCTACTACATATATCTACCACCTGGTTTAAAAGTAAATGCAGACTATTCATTTGCTCCATTACTTTTTTCTTCCCCTACTTTTCCTATTTTATTTGGCAATAAAGCCTGTGGAAAGCCATTTGCTAATTGTAGCATTAAGGCAAAATGCTGTATTAAAGGGGAAAACTAGGTTAGATTTCTAGTGATTAGCAAGTAGAGATGTTTCCAGTATCACTCTGTCGAGCAGGTTAATAGATAGGAAAATTAGCACCTAATTTAAATAATGACTCATTTAACAGATTATTGCTAATTACTTTACTAAACCATCTGGTGAAAACTGCCTGGAACCAGAACATACAGTAAAGCCACTGATTTTGTTTGTTAATTGGTTCCTTTGAGAACTTTAATTCTAGAAATGAATCTCATTTGAAAGTATTTACCTGGAGAGAAACAGAAATTACTGTCATGTAATTTCTTTACAACTTGAAATTAAGGTTACTTTTAAGAAGGAAAAATATTTTTCAAAATAATTCACTTAATACATAAATATAGAAATTAGTCAGAGTTTTCCATGTTACAAACATACACATATACTATTACATTTAGAATCAACCCATATTATGGAAAAATGAAAGTTGAGATAAAATCCTACTTGGTAGCCAATGTGGAAGATACAGAGATTAAATCACATAATCTTTGTTGTCTTGGAATTTACATTCTAGACAAGTTAGTAATAAGCCAGGCAGACAAAAATCTCATTCGAAGTTAGAAAACAAAGTTTAAAATACTGACTACTGTTTAGGTGTTGATAGAGGTTTTTCTATTTTTAAGGAACTTATGAAGTGACCGTTGAAAATTCAGGGTCAGGTGTTCTGAATCTGGGAGTCTGTAAACTTGAATGGGAAGAAAATTCCTTCTTTATTTTCACCAACCTCTACTGAATTTGTCCATTTCCTTTAATTATTTAAAAAATTACTAATGTCTTTTGCTGCTCTGAGTCATCAAAGCAATAAGGCAAACTTGAATTAGTGTTAAGCACTGATCCAGGGAGCAACCACCACTAAAACTAAACTTCTGCAATCCCAAACTTAATGGCCATGATCACTCTTCAGTACACCATTTGCCATTCTCAACCCTGGAAAATTGGGGCTTCCACAGAGTGTGCTGGTAAACGTTTAACAATTGACTGTCTTAGGGAAAAATGTATATATATATATATATATGACACACTTTTAAGTTTAATCTACTAGTATTAAGTAGTATTATTACTTACTGAGAGAAATTACTACATTAGTGTATTAATAACCAATTATTAAATTTAGATCCAGGCTTTTCTCCTATATTCTTTCAAACACCAGCACCTGTAAAAGGTAAGTCCATCTCTGAAGGACATGGCTGGTTGATGAGATCACAGCAAGTTCCCTCAAGGAACACACTCTTCAATCTCAGGTGGAAGACCTACTAGAAGATCTAACCTCTCTTTAGAGTAGAAACAGAATCCAATTTAGGAAAGTTCTTTCCCTTGTCCTTTTATCTCTCCATTAAATTTTTAGGGTGACCCAGCTCATGAAGGAGAAAACCAGTCAGAGGGTAGGATGGTGATAGATTCCCCTGTCCAGATTGCTGGAGACTGAGTCTCATGATCAAGCCATGTTCTCAGGAGGAGGAGCTAAAGGTTTCTAGTCCACCTCCTCATTAAACCAGGGCTGATTTTCACTTGCCAAGATTTTTAGAGAAAGCTTTCAGGGTAAGATCTTTGGTTCCCGAGAGAAACCACTGATCAATTTATTGGCTGATAGCTAACCTAATTAATAAATGGACTAATAACTTCCCAGAGATTTGGGGTTTATCATTTGTCACATTACAGTATTAGTATTAATTTATTAGTATTCTGTTAAATATGGTAGCATTAACATTTTCTAAATCACTTCCTTAAATCTAGACAATTAACAAAAAATAAACAAGCCCAGATTTGTAGTGTCTGCCAATTTCCTAAGTGTAAATTCTCATGCTGAAAATTTAACTACTAGGTCTCTCAGCCCCTTTGAGTTGGCTCTAGCACACTTAAGGGCTCTCAAGGCTCTTGCAGATCATATGTGGAGACAGAATCTAGTCCAAAATTCTCATTTTATAGACATGAAAACTGAGACCTAGAAAGATTAAGAGATTTGCTTGACGTCACAAAGGTACTAAATGTTAGAAGCAGGATTGGAGCTCAGGTCCCTTTACTTTAGAGTCAGTGCTCTTTCCATGGGGCAAAGGTGCCTCCCTATGATATACTACTTTATCAGTAGTTTTAGGAGCTTGGGCCTGGGGCAACTAGATGGTGCAGTGGATAGAACACCAGTGTAGGAGTCAGGAGGACCTGAGTTCAAATCTCACCTCAGACACTTGACACTCACTAGCTGTGTGACCTTGGGCAAGTCACTTAACCCCAACTACCTCATCCTGGGTCATCCCCAGTCATCCTGATGAATATCTGGCCACTGGATTCAGATGGCTCTGGAGGAGAAGTGAGGTTGGTGACCTGCACAGCCCTCCCTCACTCAGAACAAAGTCAAGTGCAAGTCATGTCATTATTTCTCTGATGGCATGGTCATCTTCGTCAAGGATGAATACACACAGGAGCTTGGGCCTAACCTCAGCTTCCCTCAGGGAAAGAATTTGAAAGCTTTCTCACTTTAGAAATGTATGGAGTCTGCATATATTCTGAATTGCATCATTACAAAATGCTGAATCTTTGATTTTGTTTTTAATTTCTATGTTTCCATGAACAAACATTTATTTTCTCTGCTCCTTCCCTCCAACTAAAAAACCCAAACCCTATTAGCAAATGTGTAAAGTCAAGCAAAAAAAAAATAATGCATTGATTAGTTCAAAAACATGTATATCTTATCTAGCATCTGGATTTCACTCCCTCTCTGTCTGGAAGTAGGAAGCATGCTTCATCATTGATACAAAACTCTGTTTGAACTAAGGCAGTATTTGAATTCAGATCTTCCCAATAATAATTCTGATTTTAGCTGCTGAATGCTCTGGTACAGCTGGCTATGCTGGCAGTCTAACTTCTACAGTATAGCCAACAATAGCCATGGGAGGTTGGCCTTGGTACTTTCTTTACCCTTCTGAACTGCCTTCCTCCAGCACCCACAGAGTTAATTTGTCTGCCTGAGCAGAAGCCTGCTATCAGTGCCAATGAGAGGTCTTGTCACACAAGATCAGGAGGGTTCTGGCAAGGAGCCAGGCATGTCTCACAATCTAATCAGATGATCCATCTCCTTGGTATTTTCAGGGCTCATACTACAACTTAATTATTATGTGAATCACGAGATCATCTCTTCTTGTCCCAGTCTGCCAAGACTATGCCAAATGTGGTAGATGCAGTTCTAAGTCCAGCACTCTCTTTGTTCAAGTTCGATATTGGTATGAAATAAGGCATTACAAGTCAATGGACAAAGGAAGCTCCTCTGGATAAAGTTCTATGGGATATTCATGGTTAGTAGGCATGATCTAAAAGAAGATTCAGCAAAGAAGACTGAGGAGTGAAGAGACAGGTAGGAGGAGAACCAGTATAGAGTGGGGTCACCGGAACCTATGGGGAACTGACTATCAAGGAGAAATACTATCAAGATTGTGGAAGACTGCAGTTAAGAAGGATGAATACTGAAAAAAGGCTATTAGGTTTGTCAATCATGATATCATCAGTAACTTCAGAGAAAGTAGTTTCAATTGAATGATGAGTTTAAAAGGCAAACAGTAGAGAGTTAAGAGAAGAAGAAGAAAGAAATCAGAGGCACCTATTGTAGATGACTTAGTCAAGGAGTTTAGTAACAGAAAGGAGGAGAGATATGGCATCATAGATAACGGGATAAATGGATTAGGTGGGGATTATTTTGAAGATGCAGGAGACACATTTCCTTTTTTTTTTTTATTTAGTATTTTATTTTCCTCCAGTTACATGTAAAAACCATTTTTAACATTTATTTTTTAAACTTTGAGTTCCAAATTCTCTCCCTTCCTCCCTCACTTTCCATCCCCATTGAGAAAGCAAGCCATGCCATATAGGTTCTACATGTGTAGTCATGCAAAACATATTCATAATTATCATGTTGTGAAAGAAAAGACAGACAGGAAAAGACTTGAAGAAAAATAAAGTTTAAAAAAAGTTCGATCTCTATTCAGACACCAACAGCTCTTTCTCTGGGGATGGATAACACTTTCCATCCCAAGTTCTTCAGAGTTGTCTTGGATCATTGTATTGCTGAGAATACCTAAGTTATTTATGGCTGATCATCTTGCAATATTGCTTGGACACAGTACATTTCACTTTGCATCAGTTCATGCAAGTCTTCTCAGGTTTTTCTGGGAGCATCCTGCACATCATTTCTTATAGTGCAATAGTATTCCATCCTAATCACACATAGCCATATTTCTAGGCAGTAAAGAACTTGACAGGATACACAGAGAGAGACTGAATATAGGTGAGAGAATGAAGATGATAGGTGGGGTAATTTCCTAGAGAAGATAGGATGGAGTGGGATCACTTGTACATGTAGAAAGGTTAGCCTTGACATGGTGAAAAGAAGTATCCTTTAAATCACTATTGACTGCATTGATTTATTTTTAGTTTGACTGTAGGATTAAGCTCCCTTCTTTAGGAAAAGTTAGCCCTAACATCTAAGCCAAACTAATATAGATATTCTAGGTTATTTATAGATTTAATAGACTGATAAGAGTATCATTTAGTAAGCACATAATTTAGAGTAAGACATATTTTTGTAGGAATAAAATAATCATAGGATTATAAGACTCTTTTTAAAGGCAAAGTTCCCGTTTCTAGTCCTTGAAGAAGGGGGGTTGACTAAAGGTTAAGTTCCTCTTTCCAGTCTTAGTGGATAAACCCTCTCTCCCCTGCTTTTTTTCTTGATCTAGAGGTTAAGTTGAATAATGTAATCTTGGCAGATGCAAGATAGGGGATGAATGCTAACTACAAACCACAAGTTCCCCTTTAAAGTGTGCTTTCTGGTTACAAAAGGCATTTTCTTCATACAAAAGGACTTCTGGGGTAATCTCACTTTAACAAATTTAGGTTAAGAAAACTTGGGAAAGCTAACTAGTCAGATGACCTGACATCCAAATGAATAATATTCAAAACAAGTTTCTTATTTTTTATTCCTCTCTTCTGTTATAAAAATAAGTTCTGTAAATCACTTCTTTGTCACTAATTACTGAGAAATTAGTTAACCTGATTTAATGGTAACTTGCTAGCCTTGCTATTAAATCATTATATATTTTCTTTGTAATTTTGTACCTCAGTTCCTCTTTATTTCAGATAATTACTTTTAACACAGGAGAAACACCACCTCATCATGTTAGACAATGGTAAAGGAGAAGACAGTGGCTGAAGGCATCTGGGTGATGTGAGACAAGGAGGGAAGAAGGAACTTTCTGGGATTTATTTCAATTTTTTTTTTAGTAATGTATGATGCAAGGTTTTCACCTGACAGGATGGAGAGAGAGGGAGTCATGGGAAATTTGAGGAGAAATGAAAATGTTTTTAGAAAAGCCATTGTGATGAGTAGATAGTAAGTTAATTGTTGTCCTTCAGTTGTGTCTGGCTCTGTGTGACCTCATGAATCACTGACCATAGGATTTTTCTGGGAAAGATACTAGATTGGCTTGTCATTTCCTTCTCCAATGGATGAAGGCAAGCAGAGGTTAAATGACTTGCCCAGGGTCACATTACTAGTATCTGAGGCCAGATTTGAACTCCGGTCTCTGACTCCACGCTCAGCACTCTGCTCCAGTGAGTAAATTAAAGAGAAATAAAAAGGGCTGACTTGCCACAGTGAGGGTCTAGTTGAGATTACATAACATAAATTTGTAGTGGACCCAGCCAGCACAATGTCATGATTTTTCCCTAGCTTCATTCAACTGTATGTGAGTAACAGTGAAGGGAGTGGATAGGGGGAGTAATTGAAGGCTGAGACTTGGCAGGACAAGATTGATGATTAGGAAAAGGAGTCAAGAGACTTGATAGAGCAATCTTATGTATAGATGAATTGTTTCACCAAGAGATCAAGATGAGGAAGGGAGGTGACCATAGCTAGTATAGGGGTGATGGCCTGGGGTGACAAGTGAGGGACTGAAAGTCATGGTGAGTTCTTATGATGCATACATTCACCTCACTTTAGTTGTCCACAAGGGTATGTTGTAGCCTTTGTCTTACCAACTACCTCCAATGTCAAAACTTCTTGTGTTTCTCTTTCTGACTATAACTTCCTATTTTCCCACTCTCCATCTATCTTATTCCTTCTAAACATTTTCTTCATCTTCACCTTGACCTGGACTCCCTGCCTGCTTTCCTGCATCACTCCTGCTGTGACTTCGTTTTCCTCCCTTCAGAGTCTTGGCTTTACATCATATCCAGTCCACTACTCTTTTGCTTCAGTTTCTGAGGAAGATGTAGCTTTTCTAATTAAGGCTAATCCCTTTATACCAGCACCACTGATCTAGTCCTAACCTATCCTGACTCCTTCTGGAGCATGCCCCTCAAACATTTTTCCATTCATTTTCAGTCTTATTTTCATCTACTGCTCCTTCTCTGCTGCCATACAAAAATATTCATTTTACTCATGCTTCTTATGCTACAAATTAACCACATGGGAAGACATTCCTTATCAGCTATTGCCAGCTTTGCCATATTTAGTTTGAATTCATTCCCAGCCTTCAACATGGCCTCATGACCAATAGAATACCTATTCCTTGAGGGCCAGGGAAATGTGTTCTGGTGTGTGTGTGTGTGTGTGTGTGTGTGTGTGTGTGTGTGTGTGTGTGTACATCTCTGTATCCCTAGCACCCCTACAAAAGGTATGTATTTTGCCATAACAGGTTAATAGGCTTAATAAGTAATAAACTTAATAAATAGATGGTCATTTAATGACATTTGTCAGGGAACAAATGTGTCTCATTATTCTATCTACTCCCAACTCTGAAGGAAAAAAGTTCAGTTATCCAGTGCAAAGGCAGTCTAGAAATTTCATGCCTGTATAATGTCAAGATCTGGACTTCATCATGCTCCAAATTCTAATCTGAAATTCTTCATCGAACTTGACCTTTTAGAGGAGCTCCTGGGACACCTGGCCTAAGAGGACTATTAGAAAATTAGATGAAGCTACACCTCATCTTGAATGATTTTGTCATTTTATAGATGAGAAAAGAGACCCAGATAAGTAAAGTGTCTTACTCAAATATAAGCACTGATTTGAACTCAAACCTAGTATACTTTCCATTTTAAGATTTATCTGAATTTAAGTATATTTTAAAAAATAATTTATAAATTTTCACATCACTCTTACTCCTTAATGACTCCCCTCCTTCCATTGTACCCTCTCTTAGAACAAATAAGTACAGATAAGCAAAACTAATTAATTTGTCATGTTTAAAAACATGTCATATTCATGCAATTAATCCATGAGGAGAGGGACCTGTTTCACCATCAGTCCCCTGAAATCAAAATAAGCTATTTCTCTGATTAAAACTCTCATGTATCCCACTATAATTTTCATTGAAGGGTACATTCTACAGCTTCCTCTAACCATATTCATATTTTAAAATCTTTTAATAACTTTGTATAAAAGAAGATATTGCATTGAGAATCCTGCTCATTATAAAACATGTACCATTAAACAATGTGATACTTCCAAAAGGTGAGGACATCTTGAAGTGCCTGTGGAAAATATGGGAATAAATATAATTATATACATTAAAAACAAAACAAAATCAGAGTAGACTGGGATATGTTCATGTGTTTCTATCTTAAGGTCAAGAAGGATGAAACTTTCAATGTCCTAACTAGCAAGCCAAGACAAATAAATCAGATCCTGTTTAGCATATATCAACACATTCATACAGACTCTAAATAACTCTGCTTCTTCTGTGAAGAAGAATTACTACTATTGTTACAGTTAAAGTTTTTTCCTACCCCTAAGCTGTAAGAACCACCATATCAAGAATGTATTCAGCATTGGTATGGAGGTGGAGTTTTAGAAACAATATGACTATTGTAAATGGGAATGGTTCCTTTCTGGTAAACAGCTGTGTCACCAGTACTATTGTACTGCTACCCAAAGTAAAGTTGGCAGCACAGAAAGTATTTCTAAGATGCATTTTCTCATTTGATTTGCGTTAGAGAACAGATTACTTCACCTCCCTGGGTTTGTCAATTTCAGTTAAAACATTCCATTATCCAAGAGGTTAACAATAGTATATTGAAATGCAAGCAAGCTTTAACGCTATGGGCAAAAATAAAAGTTCCAAGTGGAAAACATTAAATGAATAAATTCAAATTTGACATAATAATTTCAAATTTTTGGGAATCACGTAGGAATCTTTTTTCTTATAAACTCAATAAGAATTTATATAGAGATGCTGAAAGAAGTTATATTGGAGAGTATTAAAGTGGACAAGATGTTTCGAGGATGGAGAGATATGAGAAAGTGTTGGTATTATGTTCAGAGATTTACTTATGTGAAGGGCTTATATGTGGGGATCCACATCAGGTATACCACCCAGGTGTTACATTGTGGGGCTTCATCTGTGACTTAGTGTGGTGACTTTGCACTGGCAGGGACTAGTAGAGAGATTTTCTGTTTGGAATTTCTTGAATCCCCTGGTGTCACAATCATCTATGACCAAAATAAATAAATAAATAAAATGAAAAAAAAAATTAAGCCAGACTATTTTATGTGAAATGATTTTGTTTATTTCAACATTTAAGTATTATATATTGATTTACTGTACTTAAGGATTATAAATATGTAAACTAATATGAATAATCTGGTTGTAATATGTCCACATTACTGGTGCTTAGCAATGTGGACAGAAACACATGGTTAAGTCCTCTTGCCTAAGAAATAAAACATCAAAGCTGCTTTATGAAATGGTATTAAAAACATAGGAAAATGTGAAATATCTAAAAATATGAAGACAAAAATAAAATTTTATCCATTTTACATACCTACAGACATGGAAAATTCTAAAATCCCTAATAGGATAGGTTTCAAAGAATGATTGGAAACTTATAATAAAACCACTCACAGAGGTAGAGAGGATACTTTATAGAGTTAAGTAAAGGTAGTTAAGGTGGAGTTAACTAGGTAGACATTATTAGAATTAACCTAACATACAAATCCACTAAAAATGCTAGAAACGACTAGAGATATTAATAGACTTTCCCACATCAAAGACCTAAGATTTTTCTCAGGGAAGGAGTCATATTTCCTTTGGGAATAAACATGGGACATTTGGATTAGAAATGTAACCAAGTCTGCACAAAGTCAATATGGCAGAGTAGCAGAAGCAGTATAATTGTCTCTACCACCAAACTCTTTGTAAAGACCTAGACATGGCACAACACTAAATCCCAATGGAGAAATCCAAAATAAAGTCACACTGTGTCATTTGTTCCTCATAATTAGGCATAGGGAGAGAGGTCAGTGGTTACTGGGTATGATCAGAAGTTCACTAGCTGTAGATTATTATCATACATCAGAATAAAGAAAGGCCCAAGATTGATATTGGTACTAATACACACACCAGAGCACCTTGATGGAGACAGGTGCCAATGGGCAGTTTTGCTGTCTACTATCTAGTTCCAGGTTACAGATCCAGTGCAGACTGAATAGGACTAGGTCTGGTCCTCTCCCGTTCCCACCCAGGGCAGACTATGCTGTGTATACTGAGAGAGTAGTAGGTTCAGAAGCAAGTAGCAGCTGGTGGCACTGAAGCCTGTGGAGAAATAACCAGGATATAAATTCCAGACCAAAGGAGAGTCTAAATTTAACTAATCCTGAATCAACAGAGATTCCTAGTTGGTTAATGGCAGCTGAATCCTGCTCAGATCCAAACCCATGCCAGGAATTTGCAGAGATCATAACAGGGAGGTAGCAAGCAAATTTTTCCCTAGATCAGACCACTGAGAACTTACAAGTTTTAAGTCTGAGATGTTCTGGAAATCTTGAAATACAAGTCTCAATGCCCCAAGAAAGTAGCACAAGAACCACTTCCCTCCAAAAGGATACAGAGCCCTGCACTAACATCCAATCTGAAGTTAGAAAGAAAGTTGGAAAAAGTAAATTAAAAAAAAATAATTCCATCATAAAAAGCTATCATGGTGATGGGAATATTCAAGATTTAAATTCAGGAGAAGAGAATGACTCCAAAATATCTACAGGCAAAGCCTCAAAGAAAACAGTGTGGACACAAACTTGAATTACTGGAAGAAATGAAATAGAGCTTTAAAAAGAGTTTAAAATGTTTCTATTGGTGAAATAAGAATTCCTAAGAAGATAACTGGAAAAGAAATGAGAGCTATGGAAAGACGACAGGCGTGAATTGGCACAGGAGGTGTAAGACCTTACCTAAGAAACAACTCTCTGATAATAAGAATGAAACTAATAGAAAATAATGACTCCATGAAATAAAAAAGTCAAAAAACTAAAAAAAAGAAGAAAAAACTTTTATCTCATGGCCTAAAGAGATGTCCTAGAAAACAGATTAAAGAGAAAAACATTAAGAATTATGAGACTACTTGAATGTTACAAACAAATCAAGAATCTAGACATTATTTCAAATATTTTCAAAGATGCCCAGAGCTCTTAGATGAAAAGAATAACGTGGAAATTGTAAGAATCTATGGGTTATCTTCTAAAAAAATGCAAATGAAAACTTTCAGGATCATTATAGTAAAAATCCAGACTTTCCAGGTCAAAGAAAAATACTGCAGCAGACAGAAAGAACTTAAATATTAAGGATCACATACAATTTAGCAGCTATTTCTATAAATAAGCAGAGTTTGTAATATATTGCAGAAGGCAAGGGATGTAAGTTTACAATCAAGAATAACTTAACCAGCAAAACTGAATATAATACCACAGAGAAAAATGGATCTTGAATGAAATAGGACTCCCAAGCATTGCCAATGAAAAGATGAGAGCTGTGTAGAAACTTTGAAGTTCAAAGATAGAGGTTAAGGGAAACAAAAAAAAAAATAACACCAACTCCTTATATTCTAATATGGGTAGACGATACATGTATCTTCAATTAATCCTATCATCATGAGAAATCAACACAGAGGGAATTTAATTAGACAGAAGATCTGAGAGTAGTAATATTATATCTTGATTATCTTACGAAGAGAATGTTAAGAGGGTGGAAGAATACAATGGGGAAAGGAAGGGAAAAGATTAGGAAAATTACTTCACATAATCAGTGTGGGCAAGTTGACATTTACACAAACATGGAGGAGGCTTGTGGAGGGAGTGAAATTCACTTGAACACTCTCAGCTCAATTGCTCAAAGAAGGCTACAAATATACATACACACACAGACATGAATACAAAAAGATATTTCACTTAACATGGAAATAGGAGGGAAAGGGGAGAAGGAGGAATTAGTGGGAAGCTTAAGGGAGGGGTTAGTTTTAAGCAAAACAATTCTATTCAAAGATGTACAAAGATATTTATAGTTCTAGTTGAGACAGCAAAGAATTAAGATTTGAGGCATGCCCACAAATTGGGGAATGTGTGAAAAATTCATGGTATATAAATTTGATGGGCTAGTATTGTACTATAGGTAATGATGAAGGAGATGGGGTCAGAGACACGAGGGACAATTATATGAACTAATGCAAAATGGAATGACCAGAACCAGGAGAACAATTTTCACCCTAATAACAATATGGTAAAGACAATTAGGAACTCTGATCAAAAACCACAAATACTAGGTACTAAAGATGAAAATGTGGAACCTACCTCCTCACAGAGAGGTGAAGGACTGAAGAGTACAGAATGAGACATACTTTTTTCAACATGGTCAATAAGAAATTTGTTTTTTTGGACTATATATGTTTGTAATAGAGGTTTTGTTTTTCTTTTTCTCTCATTTGTGGAGTAAATTGGTAAGGGAGGTAGAGAAGATAGAAATTTTTCTAATTAAAAAAATCTAGGGACTTCTGGAAGCCAAGATGGCAGAGTAAGCAGGAGATCACTGTCCCTCTCCCATTCTCATTCCTGAACACCCCAGAACAGATCCTGGAATAGTGGAACCATCAGATAGATGGGGTGGACCAGTCTTTTGATCCAGGAGACTTAGAGGATTGGCAAATATGGTCCATATTACTCATAAAAGGTGAGCAAAGTCCAGGACAGGAAGCATTGCAGCTAGCTGGTGGCAAACTCCACCTCAATAAACCAGTAGGAGATCCTGAGCTCCAGAGAATGAGGGCAGGCAAACATGAACACCAGGATCCTCCAACATTCCTTAGCACAGTCAGGGGAACTGGCAGACTTCCATCTCAGAGAACTAACACATGTGTGCACCACAGCCCTGTGGGCTGGCATCTTCCAGCAGTCAAACCTTTCCATGCTTCAGTGCAACCCCAAGGAAAGGCAGAAAAACCCACCTTGCCTCAGCACACATCAGACACCACTATGAGAACCCCAGTTTAGCACCAGGTAAGCTTTCAGACACCTACAGCCTCTAGCAGCCTGCACCTGAGGTCCTAGGGCACAAAACTAATGACCAGGCTCCTGAACCCCAATGAAAGAAGCTTAGGACAGTGACCCTGTCTCTCCCAGCAGAAGAACTCAACTTTAAAAGCCACAAAATAGGCAAACAAAGTAAGCAAAAAGCAAAAAAGAACACAGCATAGGGAATTATTATGGTGACAAGGAAGATCAAAATGCAAACTGAAAAGAGGACAATATTGTCAATATAATCAAATCCGAAACCACAAAGGGTCTCAAGCACAAAAAAGGCTTCTTGGAAGAGGTCAAAAGGATGTGAAAAGTCAAATAAGACAGGCAGAAAAAAAAATGGGAAAAGAAATAAGAGGTATGCAAGATAGTCAAAAGCTTGAAAAGAAAAGACAAAAATTGAAAAGTAGAAAACAATTCCTTAAAAATGCAATTGGTCAAATGGAAAAAAAAATACACTGAAGAAAATAACTCCTTAAAAAGTAGGACTGGCAAAATGGAAAAGAAGGTATAAACGCTAACTGAAGAAAAAATTTTTAAATTATATTTGGGCTAGTGGAATCTAATAACTCTATGAAACATCAAGAATCAGTAAAACAAAATCAAAAGAATGAAAAAGTAGAAGAAAGTGTAAAATACCTCACTGGAAAAACAACTGACCCTGAAAACAAATCCAGAAGAGAAAATTTAAGAATTATTGGTCTGCCTGAAAGCCATGAGAAAAAAAAGAGAACCTAGACAGTATCTTTCAAGAAATCATCAAGTAAAATTGCCCTGAGGTCTGAGAATCAGAGGGTAAAATAGTCATTGAAAGAATATACTAATCACCTCCTGAAGGAGATTCCAAAAGGCAAACTCCAAGGAATAGTGTAGCCATAATCTAGAATTATCAGATCAAGGAGAAAATATTGCAAGTGTTCAGAAAGAAACAATTTAAATATTGTGGAACCACAGTCTGGATTTTGCAGGATCTGGCAGCCTCTACATTAAAGGATCACAGGACCTAGAATATGATATTCTGGAAGGCATAGGAGCGTGGATTAGAACCAAGAATCAACTATCCAGGAAAACTGAGTAGGATCTTTCAGGGAAAAAGATAGACATTCAATGATATAGGGGACTTTCAATCATTCCTGATTTAAAAAAAAATCAGAACTGAACAAAAAATTTGATCTTCAAATACAAGACTCAAGAGAAGCATTAAAAGGTAAACAGCAAAGAAAAAAAAGATGTCATTCAATAAGGGTAAACTGTTTACATTCCTACATGGAAATATGATACCTGCAACTCTTGAGAACTGTATTTTTATTATGGCATTCAGAAGGTGTATATACAGATGGTGTGAGAATAAGTTGAATTTGATGTGATGCTAGAAATAATGAAGGGGTGAAAAACAGGATGGTACTGGGAGAAGAGGAAAGGAGAGGCAGAATAGGGTAAATTACATCACAGGAAGAGGCACAAAGTCACATTACAGTAGAGGGAAAGAAGGGAGGGGGACGAGCATTGCTTGACTCTTACTCTCATCATATTTGACTAAACCAGAAAATATACACATTCAGTTGGTTATAGAAACCTATCACACTTTAAAGGGAATTAGGAAGGGAAAGGGAAAAGAAAAGAGAGGGAGTGCAGAGAAGGCAAGGAAGAAGGAATGGAAGAAGTAGGAGAAAGATGAAAGAAAAGGGAAAGGGTAGTGATAGAAGGGAAGGGAGATTAAGAGAGGCAGTGGTCAGAAGCAAAACACTAGAGGGGAGGGAAAGGATGAAAAGAGAGATTAAAAATATAAACAGGGGGAATAGAATGGAGAAAAAGACACAGTAATTGTAACTATAAATGTGAATGGGATGAACTCTTTCATAAAACTGAAGTGGATAGTAGAGTGGATTAAAAACCAGACTCCTAAAATATGTTGTACACAAGAAACACATTTGAAGCAGAGAGATACACACAGAGTAAAGGTAAAGGGATGTAGCAGAATATAGTTGAAATCAAATCAGCTAAAATTTAAAAAAGCAGGGGTAGCAATCCTGATCTCAGACCTATTAAAAAAACAATGGTTCTAATTAAAAGAGATAAAGTAGGGACCCACATCTTGCTTACAGATACTATAGACAATGAGGCTATATCAATGCTAAACATATATGCACCAAGTGGTATAGTATCCAAGTTCTCAGAGGAGAAGTTAAGTGAACTACAGAAAGAAAAAGATGGCAAAAATATGCCAGTGGATGATCTCAACCTCCCCCTCTAAGAATTAGGTAAATCTAAGCACAAAATAAACAAGAAAGAAGTTAAGGAGGGGAATAGAATCTTAGAAGTTAGATATGGTAGACTTTTGGAGAAAACTGAATGGGGAAAGAAAGGAATATACCTTTTACTCACTGGCACATGGCACCTACACAAAAACTGACCTTTGTATTAGGGTATAAAAATCTCACAATCTAATGCAGACAGGCAGAAATATTAAATGAATACTCCAGATCATGTTGCAATAAAATTTACATATAATAAAGGGCCATGGAATGACAGACTAAAGATTAATTGGAAACTCAATAATCTAATCCTAAAGAATGAATGGGTCAAACAACAAATCATAGAAATGTTCAATAACTTCACCCACGTGAATGACAATAATGAGTTAATATAACAAAACTTATGGAATGCAGCAAAAATAGTTCTTAGGGAAAATTTTCTGTCTCTAAATGTATAAATAATAAATGAATAAAAGAGAAAAACATCAATGACTTGGGCATGCAACTAAAAAAGCTAGAGAAAAAATAAAAATCCTCAAGTACCAAATTAGAAATTATGAAAATCAAAGGAGAGATTAATAAAATTGAAGTTAAGAATACTGTAGCAATAATAAATAAAACTAAGACCTGGTCTTATGAAAAAACCAATAAAACAGATAAAGCTTTGGTTACTTTGATTTAAAAAAAGAAAACCAAATTATTGGTATCAAAAGTGAAAAGGGCAAATTCACCACCAAATGAAGGAGAAATTAAAACAATAATTAGGAGCTATTTTGTCCAATTGTATGCTAATAAATCTGACAATTTAAATGAAATGGATGAATATAAGTTGTCCAAATTAATAGAAGAGGGAATAAAACACATAAATAAACCCATTTCAGATAAAGAAATTGAAGAAGTCATCATTGAAGTCCCTAATAAAAAATCTCCAGTGCCATATGATAAGTGAAGATTAAGATTACAAGTGAATCCTACCAAACATTGAAAAAACAATTAATTCCAGTACTATATAAACTATTTGGGAAAACAGGCAACGAAGAAGCCCTATGAAGTTCTTTTTATGATACAAATATAATCCTGGTACCTAAACTAGGAAGAGACAAAATAGAGAAGGAAAATTATAGACCAATTTCCCTAATGAATACAGATGCAAAAATTTTAAATAAAAAATTACCTAAGAGATTACAGCAACTTATGTGAATAACACACTAAGCCAGGCAAAATTTATACCAGAAATGCAGGGCTGTTTCAATATTAGGAAAAGTATCAGCATTATTGACCATATCAATAACAAATTTAACAGAAATCATGATTATCTTAATAGATGCAGAGTTTTTGACAAATACACCACCCATTCCTATTAAAATCACTAGAAAGCATTGGAATCAAGGGAGTGATAATGATAAATGGCATCTGTCTAAAACCTTTAGCAAGCATTATATGTAATGAGGATAAGCCAGAATCATTTCCAATAAGATCAGGGGTGAAATAAAGATGTCCATTATCACCATTGTTATTCAATATTGAAATATTAGAAATATTAGAAATGTTAGCTTTAGCAATAAGAGAAGAAAAAGAAATTGAAGGAATTAGAATAGGCAATGAAGAAACAAAACTATGGCTATTTGCAGATGATATGATGGTATATTTGGAGATTCCTAGAGAATGAACTAAGAAACTCAGAATACCTTTAGCAGAATATAAAGTAAATCCACGTAAATCATCAGCATTTCTATATGTTACTAACAAAGCTCAACAGTAAGAGATAAAAAGAACAATTGCACTTAAAATTACTGTAGACAATATAAAATACTTGTGAGTCTACCTGCAAAGACAAACCCAGGAATTATATGAACCCACTTACAAAACACTTTTCACAGAAACAAAGTCAATCCAAATAATTGTAAAAATATCCTTAGCTCATAGGAAGACTGAGCTAATATAATAAAATGGCAATTCTGCTTAAATTAATTTACTTATTCAGTGCCATACCAATCAAACTATCAAAAACATTTTAAAGAGTTAGAAAAAATACAATCAAAATTCATCTGGAAGAACAAAAGGTCCAGAATATCAATGGAATTAATGAAAAGAAATGCACGAAAAGATAGCCTACTGATCTTAGATTGTATTATAAAGAAGAAATGATCAAAACTATTTGATACTGGCTAAAAAATAGAGTGGTGGATCAGTGGAAGAGGCTAAGTATATAAAAACGTAGTACTCAATGAATAGAGTCCTCTACTGTCTGATAAACCCAAAGACTCCAGCTTCTGGGATAATAACTCACTATTTGACAAAAACTGCTAGGAAAACTGTAAAACAGTACAGCAGAAACTAGACATAGACCAGCATCTTACACTGTATACCAAGATAAAGTCAAAACGGGTACATGATTTAGACATAAAGCATAACACTATAAACAAATTAGGAGAATAAGGAACAGTTTACCTGTCTATGGAGAAGGGAAGAATTTATGACAAAATGAGATAGAGAACATTATGAAAAGCCATCTTTGACCCCAAATACATTAAAACTAACCTTATCAATAACTAAGTCAACAATAGCTCAAGGAGGAATGCTATTATCAAGATACCATCAGGAAAAAAAAAGTATTTTAATGCTACCACTATGGACTAGACATAAATATGTAAAGTGTTCTTGAGGGGGAATTGTCACTTAGTTCAGAGGAGGATGCCCATGGAACCAGCATCAAAAATTATTCAATTACATGCAGTCTTAGTCTGTTTCCAAGAAGTGAGACAAGATTATCAACTTTCAACAAAAAAAATTTTTGTTCAGAAAACAGCAGAGAAAGGTAACAGTCTGTCAGATTAGATTTTAAACTGAGAGCTCAATTAAAATGAAAATTGCAAAGTTACATGTTCAAAAATGGTAATGTAACCAGGAATCTACTTGATACAATAGAAGCAGTTACTACACTGAATCCTCACTTCGATTGTACCAAAGTCAGCCAATTAAAAAAATGTTGCTGTGAACAAAACAAAACAAACAAAAAACTATACTAAGAAACAATGGCTCCAGTTTAAATGATGATGATTTGGTTGCATGTTTGATCACCTGATAATCAAAGAAGAATGAAAGTTCAAATGATGTGGGAAGACTAAACCAAGAACGTAAGAACATTTTACCCTGCTACACCAGTTGTAGAGAGAAAACAGTGTGCATTAATCAGGGGGTCTGATAGACTGAATTATCTATTAACTTACATTATCATCAAAAAACATCTAGAAATTTAGAAACCCAAAATAAGAGTATAAGAAATATCAAGGCAGTAGTAAGATTTGGACGTGGTGCACTGGAAAGGTGATTAATTACTTATGAAGTCAAACCCAATTCTGTAATGCTGAATATGTAATATACATTTTCAATTCAACTACATTTTCCTTTGTGTTTTATATAACTCATAGATGGGGTTAAAATGTGCTTGTGACTATAAAATGTTGAGATATTATATTACATAATGCTCTTTACATATTCAGTCATGTATATTATTGTACATGCAGAGAGTTAAGTTACACAGTTTGACTGAGTTACACATTTGATTGTCTATGAGTTATATAATGGTATCTATCTGTGTGTATGTATACACACACACATATATACATATTGATTCTGTAGACGCGAAAACTTTGTATTAATTTTAAGTAAAATATGTTAATTATACTAAACATTAATTTGTTTTTGCTATATGCTGCTTGCATACCCATCCTTTTGTGAATTTTTTCATTTGCAAAGAACTCAAAAGTTCTCTGGAGAATGTAAGGTGCTTCCCATTTTGTATGTGAATAGATTGGTTACAAAAAAGAGGTAGAAAAAGAATTTCTGTTCATGAAAAATTATGAAATTCATGTTTGAAGAAATAGTTTTCAGATTAAAGAAGAAACAAAAGGGCTAAATATAGACTGTAAGGATTTATTGGAAGACAAGAAATTTGTTGAGGCTATGGGGAATTGTGTTCCCTCAGCTCAACTACATGTCAATGTTTTTTGAGTATGAGAGTTTAAAAACTCACCAAGTGGTAAACCAAATTACTGTTTGAAGACTATTGAAGATTAAATAAGGATATGTCCTTTTAAACTGATAGAAAGATGGATTTTATTTTACCTTAAAGGAAAAGATAAGTCACTAGGCAGATTCTGGTTTGAGCTAATAGTGGCAGTAAAGAACTCAGTAGAAGCCTGAAGAAGTTGGTTGGTCGGTTGTTGTCCTTCATTCTTGAATAGGACCAAAATGACAGTGTGTACAACTGTGGTTGATCAGACCAATATGAGCTTGGAAGGTTCTACCACAGGTTGGGCACTAGTAGTCCATATGAACATTGAAGTAGAGATGTCTCTAAAATTTTAATTTAGTCAGAAATAAGCTGAAGAAATAAAATAGAAGGAAGCAATTAGGAGGACAGTAGGGCTACCAGTTGACCATAAGATTTTAGTTGCTGGTGGTAATACCTGGGGGAAAAGCCCAAGTTCAATTGGAGGAGAGTTGAATTCTGCTTGTTGCATTCCAATGTCAACTTCATCTTGAAAGAAAGGAAGTTTTTCTCTTTTGTTAAATTTTATTTTTCATTCGTGGAATAAGACAAGCATTTTCATACCACAATACAATAAAAAGAGATGAATGCATGTGAAACTGTGAATCCATTATGCATAACTTGCTATTCCTTTCAAATATACAACAAAGTTATCATGTAAATTTGCTGAGGAAGAGAAAGGTAGACGTAGGAATAGAGTGGACATAAAATTCAGAGCAACAAATAAACATGACCACATATTTGAGAAGTGTAAAGACTTCAGGTTTTGGGATAAGAATTCATTATTTGGTAAAAATTGTTGGGAAAACTGAAATGGCAGAAATTGGGCATAGATCATTATCTCACACTGTTTACACACATAAACTCAAAATTGATAATGACCTAGAGATTAAGAGAGATTTTACAGGAAAATTAGAATACATGGAATATATTACTTATCAAACTTATGGATAGGTGAACGATTTATGAATAGAAAAGAAAGAGCAAAGTGAGGTGTAAAATGGATCATTGTGATTACATTAAATTAACAAGTTTTTGTACAAATAAAACTTTTCTTAGCTGGATATCTTGCCAAGCTGTTTTGAGACTAGCTTTATCCTCTACTGCTTCTCTGTGATTTGTGAGTTGATATTGTTCATAATCATCCATCATTACAAATTTCAGAGAAAAATACACATTTTAAACTAGTGTTGTCCTTGGCAGTCATCTCTCTCCATGTGGCAAATGTCTTTGTTTTTTGCTGACTAAAGTACTTTCAGGGATATTTTGGTTTCCTTGTTGTAGCAATTAATTTATATTGGTTTAACTTCTGGATGAAATTATGATAATTTGTACCAATGTAATTTCTGTCACACATTTCCCATTTTTAAATTTTGAATAGCTTATTTAGAGTATTCAGAGTTAAATCTTCTTGATTGTATATCATATCTTTTTCTCATTATTCCCCTTTCTTCTTTTATCATAAATAAGTATTGCTAGAGGAAACAAAATTGTGAAGGCACTGAAAGACTCATTCATAAGATATCTATGTAATGGAGTGGAAGACACCAAAGAAAAGTGAAATATCCTGAACCTTAGTGATTCTAAAAACCAAAACCAAAACCAAAACAGAAAGAAAAACGTTGTGATTAAGAAATCATCAACCACTAATGATCTGTGTGCCTAGTTTATAGATATACAAAGTATTTATGAGGATCATTTATATGCAAATTGAGGATTCTACAATGAGGATGTTAGTTGGGAAAAAGCGGATTTTAATAAATATATTCAAAAATGGACCACAACTTTCATAATCTCACAACTAACTGAAAGATGAAGAGAATATAAAGATCCATTATATTTACTGTTTGTTAATTATACAGTAGTATTTAACTCAATATAATGAAATGCTGCCTTATAGGTCTCCCATCCATATGTCAAGAATATTTAAGATTATTTTGAAGATAAACTAGTCCTCAGATTCTAAGTACCAATCACATTATATTAAAATGTATATGAGAAATATTTAACAAAATAAAACTGCAGTGACACAGATAACATTGCATTTTCAAACTATCTATAGTAAGCCTACAGGAATTCTTATGTATAGATTAGTGGCCCTCATTTTTACTTATTTCACAACATTGCTCTAAATTTTTCTGGTTGCAAATGACATTGTGTTGATTGTATTTCAGAGACTCCTGAGATATGTAATCATTCAAAGGAGTTTGGAATGTCCTATCTACATAGGAAAGATCAAATGGATAAACAATGCCTACTGCCCAGAATTCTGGGATACAGAAAAGCAATGAGTTGATCCAGAATTGAAAAGGAGGAAAAAAGAAATTTGGATTGTTTTCAGTTGACTGTAAAACACTTACTGATTCCAAGCTGATTATCACACCAACTCATGTTTCCATATATAAAAAAATTACCAGTGTTGCTACATAGCAGTGAGTCCTTGAACACCACTGCTTTCAAGGAACTAAAAATGAGCACCATATAGACAGCAATGGAAAGGTACCTAATGATTATGTGCTGGCTGCAACATATAAACAAGGGAGATCTCCAAAGACTGTTGTATTTGTCCTTCATCTTCGAAGAGGACCGCAACATTAGAGAAATGATGACATGACTTGCACTTACCTTTGTTTTGAGTGAGAGAGGGCTGTGCAGGTCACCAGCCTCACTTTCTCCTCCTGAGTCATCTGAATCCAGTGATCAGATATTCACCAGGATGACTGGAGATAGCCCAGGATGTACTGGGAGACCTTGACCTTTTCAGATACTCACTTAAAGTGAGGTAATGCCCATTCAGTGAATAGGCCTCTTTAAAAAGTAGTTGGCGGGGGAGGGGGGGGGGGGATGGGCATTACCTCACTTTAAGTGAGTACCTGAAAGGGCCTTAGCCTAAAAGGTCAAAGTCTCCATTGCATCCTGGAATCTCCAAAGAAGGACAAGAGCAAAGGATGTATCAAAGGATGATATAATAGAAAGAGAAAATAATCTAGTCATGTGGCAAAATGAAGGATAATGAATAGCCTATGTGTTCTGCTCTCCCCTTTGTGATGCCAAGAAAAAGATGAGGAAGAATTTCAGCATGTTGAGTGGACCTTGTATTTTACTAAAGACATGTTTTACTCTTTTCTCTGATGAATACTTGTTTGTATTTACAGAATGCAAATCCATTTTAATATTATCAAGACAAATAAAAGGCAAATTTCCTCTTAATGATCATATAGTATGTGATAATAATAAATGTAAATGTATATGGATTAAAAATTGTGTTAGATGAGTAACTGTTTTAAATAACATGACTATCCCATTTGCCTAGAATGTTCTCTTTCTTCTCTCCATCTCTTGGCTTGCCTAGTTTCCTTTAAGGCTCAGCTAAAATCCTACTTTCTGTAAGAAGCCTTTCCTGGTAACCCTTGAATAGTAATGTCTTCCCTCTAAAATTATCTCCAATTTATATTGCATATATAGGGTTACGACCTTGTATATACAGTAGTTGATTGCATATTGGCTCCCCATGTGAATGTAAGGTTCTTTAAGGTTAAGGTTGCTTTTGCCTTTCTTTATTTCCCCAATACTTAGGACAGCGTCTGGCATAAAGTAGCACTTAATCAATGTTTGATGACTTCACTAAATGACCTTGAACATTTATAACTAAAACTCTCAGTTTTAGTTATAAAATCTTAGATCAAAATATTGACTTATTGTATAGCTCCAAGACCTAAGTCAATTAAGTTGCTATGAAATGTTTCAAACATATTAATATTTAACTTAAAACAGGAAGTAGAGCACTAGTCCTAAGTCTCATGACGGCATGAATTCATTCACTTTGTGAAAACCACATTTCTTAACACTTTCTTGGCATGAGCACTAATCCCTTTCTTTGAGTTTGCCTTCCATCTACTCTGTATATATTTATATATACGTATGTTTATTAACATACATATATATTAACATATATATGTATGTTTATTAACACTATTAGAATATGAATTTCTTGTAGATCAGAACAATGTTTTGCCTTTTTTTATCCCTAGCAACTGGCACAATGCCTGGCACATGGTGGGCACTAAATAAACACTTGTTGACTCATTTTCAAAGAGTAATGATTGAACCAGAGGAAAATTTTTATTTTATTTTTAGCTCCATTTTTTCTCCCTCTCTCCATCCCTTCTCCACCTATCAAAAAGGCAAGAAATATGAGGTCCATTATACATATGAAACTATTCAAAACATATTTCCATTTAGTCAAGCGCCCCAAAACAATCTTAATATTCAGGTACATCTGACCCAGTGACAGGTCATCCCCAAGAATTATTCTTAAATGTTATTCTAAATCCTAACTCCAACACCTAATGATTTAGAATCCAAAGAACTTAGACCTAGAAGGGCCCTTAGAGGCTATCCAGTTAACCTCTTCACCCCACATATTAGAGGTCACATATTAGGAAATTAAGGCCCAGGAAATTAAATAACACTGGCAGTGGCAAATAATTGGGCTAGAATTTGAATGCAGATCTCCTGTCTTTAAAATTTCATTTGTTTCCTAGTATCATCTGAAAGTGAAAGGAAGAGTATACCAAATATTATTTTGATGACTACAGTTTTGATGTTGCCACCTTTCACAAATTTAGATCAGACATTTAAGAAAATGGTCTGCCTCAATGGAACTCACAAGAAGCTTTGATTTTTCTTTTTTAACCCTCAAGACCGTTACAAATGGCAATCAGAGAGATAACTTTTGGATAAAATCATATACTTATTTTAAAAAGCTCTTCCAGATAAATTATTCTTGGGAAAGATAAAATATCTCCTGATAACTATTGTTACTATATATCTTATCACTGTTCATTCAGCAGTTTTGATGAAAACTCTCCTGGGATAGAATTATTTATGTTTCTGTTTGGCTTTTATTTCAAGGGAATACAGCTGTTCTACCTGTTTTGTTTTGTTTTTAGCTTAGTGACTAAATTATGTACTTTGATTCAGGAACAACTAGGCTGGAGTCTTGCCTCATGCACTTTAATAGGTGTGTGAATCTGGCAAGTCTAAATCTCCCTGGGCCTCAGTTTTCTTGTCTATAAAATGAAGAGGCTGGAATATAGAGACTTTCCAGATGTAGATCTATAAACTCTGGGAGAAAAAATAGCATTTAACATCCTACAAGAAATTAGTATAAAAATCCATGTTTTGCCTGATTTTACCTGTAAATCTTTACTGTAATTTAAAGATGCCAATCATTCTTCATAGAAACTGCATCAAAATGTCCAGAACAACATAGGTCAAATCAATTTCCAAAGAAGCTCAACATGGCTTTGCCATATTATCAGTGATAAAGCAAATAATTCTTATATTGATAACTTCTAGGAGTCAGTAGTCTCATATGTGCTTGAATTAGGTTAAATTTAGGATGAATGTTATTAACTACAGCTTGGAAATATGATTGTTTTATGAAAGAAATGAAAATGAAAACAACTCATACAACCTCATACCAATCAAAAAAGTATGATAAATGTTGGAGAATGTAGGGAAAAACTGAGATAACAATGTGCCCTTGTTGTGAACTGATCCAACCATTCTGAAGAGCAATGTGGAACTATGCCACCATCACTCAGTAACCTTTCCTTCTTTGAGTTTTTATCTACAGATCTTGGGCAGCTAGGTGGTGCAGTGGATAGAGTACCAGTGCAAGAATCAGGAAGACCTGAGTTGAAATCTCACCTCAGACACTTGACACTCACTAGCTGTGTGACCTTGGGCAAGTCACTTAACCCCAACTGGGTCATCTCCAGTCATCCTGATGAATATCTGGTCACTGGATTCAGGTAGCTCTGGAGGAGAAGTGAGGCTGTGACCTGAATAGCCCTCCCTCACTCAAAACAAAGTCAAATATAAGTTATGTCATTATTTCTCTGATGGCATGGTCTTCTTCAGCAATGAAGGGCTAACACACACACACACACACACACACATCTATTTTCAACTTAGACCCTGTCCCTTTCCAAAGTGTTGCTTTTGACTACCTCTTTCCCCAATATGACCTCCCTTCTGCCATCTTCCTACCCTTGTCCGCTTCCCCTTTATTTTCCTGTAGTGTAAGATACCCAATTGAATGTGTATATTATTCCCTCCTTAAGTCAAATCTGATGAAAGTAAGGTTCACCCATTTCCTCTCACCTTCCCCTCCGCTGTAAAACCTTTTTCTTGATTCTTTTATGAGTATTTCCACAATAGTTGAATTGTTTCTTTCTGGTTGCTTGCAATATTTCTCCTTGACCTAGAAACTCTGGAATTTGGCTACAATATCTCTAGTTTTCTTTTTTTGGAATCTCTTTCAGGAGGTGCTACAGTATGTTACTTATGATTTTTATTTTACCCTATGGTTCTAGAATATCAGGGCAATTTTCCTTGATAATTTCTTGAAAGATGACGTATAGTCTCTTTTTGTGATCACAGCTTTCAGGTACTCCAAAAAATTTTAAACTCTCTTTCCTGGATCTATTTTCCAGGTCAGTGATTTTTCCAATGAGATATTTCAAATTGTCTTCTTTTTTTTACATCCTTTTGGTTTTGTTTCATAACTTCTTGATTTCTCATAAAGTCATTAACTTCCATTTGCTCCATTCTAATTTTGAAGGAATTATTTTCTACAGTGAGCTTTTGAATCTCCTTTTCCATTTGGTCAATCCTGCTTTTTAAGGCATCCCTCTCCTTGTTGGCTTTTTGGACCTCTTTTGACATTTGGGTTAGTCTAATTTTTGAAGTGTTATTTTCTTCAGCATTTTTTTTTGAGTCTCCTTTAGCAAGCTGTTGACTTGTTTTTCATGATTTTCTTGTATCACTCTCAATTCTCTTCCCAATTTTTCTTCTACTTTTCTTACTTGATTTTCAGAAAGTTTTTTGAGCTCTTCCATGGTCTGCAACTAGTTCACATTTTCTTGAAGGCTTTTGATGTAAGAGCTTTGATTTTGTTGTCTTCTGGTTGTATGTTTTGATCTTCTTCACTAAAGTAAGATTCTATAGTCTATAGTTTTCCCCTCTGTTCCCTCATCTTCCCAGCCAAATACTTGACTTTCTAACTCTTTGTCAAGCTAGGACTCTGCTTCTAGAAGGAGTGAGGATGGGGGTGGGGGTTGGTGTACTGTCTCAGGTTTCAGGGGTTTTGTATCAGCTGCTCGATCCCCTGCCATCTGTGGGCTCAGAGTGTTGATTTTTTTCATAATTCTTTTGCATCACTCTCAATTCTTTTCCCAATTTTTCTTCTACCTCTCTTATATGATTTTTAAGTTTCTTTTTGAGCTCTTCCATGAGTTTTTTCTGGGCTTGAGACCACTTACTATTTTTCTTTGGGGTTTTGCCCATAGGTGTTGTGACATTGTTGTCCTCTTCTGAGTTTGTGTCTTGGTCCTTTTTTTGTTATTGTTGTTTTGTGCTCACCACTTTTTTTGACCTTTTTCCTTTCTTTTAAATTTGATCTCTGCTCCCTGAGTGGAAGACACTCTCCCAGGTTTCTTGTGCCACCAGCTGCAGGTCCTGGATGTTTACCTGGTGTTGTGCTGACATTTCCCTGAAGCTCATGGGGAAACCTAGTGTCTGGTGCTGCATTGAGATAGGTTGGGGGTAGGTAGGTACTGTTGGAAGTCATAGGGGTCTGGCAGCTTACTTGATTGCCAGGACTACCCTGAAGCACGTGGTGAATCTCAGAGCTGGAATCTGCTGGTTTCCCTGCCAATGCTGAGGCACATGAGAGTTCCTGGTTTTAGTGTTTGCCAGCTCTACCATACGTGGGTTCAGGATCTCTCACTGGTTTGCCGAGATGGGATTTGCTGCTGGCTTGCTGGGATGCTTAGTGGTGCCCTTTCATCCGAGTAAGATGGACTTTTCTTGCTGATCCTTCAAGTTTCTTGGGATAAAAGATTGTTTCACCCTGTCCTTTTGCTATTTTTACTGTTCCAGGATTTGTTTTGGGGCTCTGTGTTTCATGGTTGTTTGGAGGTGAGTATGGGAGAGTCACAGCAATCTAGTGCTTATTCTTTCATCTTGGCTCCTGGAAGTCCTTTACGGAGTATTAGAATGAATTTTTTTTTGAGTGGTTGTTAATCAGTTTTTGCACTCTGCAATGTTTCAGGGATTAATATACCCTGCACAAGTTCATCTGAAAACAAGGACATCTAGAAAACCGTACAAGGGAAATCCTCTTCTATTTTGATTCATTGCTGGACATCATCCATAACAGTGACAAACACCAAAAGTAAGTATTTTATTAGGTTCTGTCTCACCTGATAAAAAAATAACCAGAGAATCTCCCATAAATTTCTACTTTAATGCCGCATGACATGGAGATGACCCAGGATTCCTACATGCTATGCTAGTAGATCAAATATTAGGCTACCCACAGCAATCTATGAAATAAGGAAAAATAGAAAATATTCCTTAGTCTTATGTGGCCTCCTTCCACTTCTCCTTCTGACCACCATCACTTTAACTTACCCCAGATTTTTGTAACAAATTTTTTTCACCATACTTATATATAGAAGATACAAATGACAAGAAAAGGAAAAACAGATGAGCAAAACAGCTAGATAGAAACAAGTATATATAGAAAACGTTTTTGTTAGAGACCACACAAGTATGAGGGTATTGGGGGATTAATTAATCCACAAGGTAGCTAAATGAGAAGGCATCAGAGAAAAAATCTCAGCTCATTAGTACAAAAAAGGCAGGGCTTAAGACAACATTAATAATTACTGATTTATTTGCCTATATTCCCATCTATAAAGAGTTTTTTCCTAAATAATATAATATTTTACATATGCATCCAGATCCTCCTCGATGCGCGTCTTAGTGTGGAAGAGGCAGTCTTTTGCAAGTAATAATGCATAGCAGGTCACATCTTTACCATCACACAACTAACTGAAAAATGATATCACTAAGCTTACTGTTTGATTATAAAAAAAAAGCTTTTAATTTGGGAGAAAAAAATGATATGTTAAAGTCTCCCTCTGGTTTTATTAGTACAAATGGCTTCAAAGAAGACTCATTAACATCTGCTTTGCAACTGCATCTCAAGTACTACAGAACCTTTCTATCTGACTTGCAGATGAAAACCTTTTATATGGTTGTCTTTCCCATTAGAATATGAGCTCCTTGACAACAGAGGCAGTCTTACAGATATCCTGCACATAGTAAGTACTTAATAAATGTGTAATGAGGATCCGGTAAGGGTGTAGACATCACCAGTTTGCTAAGATGGCATCATCCACATGGAACACACTAGAGAACTGCTTCTAAGAGAATTAAGACTGGAGCATGAATGGACATTTTGGGTTGGCCTATTACGGTTGGGATGAGCCATTTTCCAATCATTGCCTAGAGAGAACTTTTGTCATCTTTAAAGGAGCCTGAGCAAGTATCAGCTGGGGCTTTTCTGCATTTGTAATTAGAAGGATGTGAGTCCTTCATAGGCACCATGCAGCAACAGGGAGAGAGAGCCTTGGGACTGCCTCTCCCACTCCTCTCAAGGCATGTAGAAGTGAGAAAAAGACTTGAGTATTTGGTTTTTTCCCTTGTTATTGTTCATTCTAAGTTCAGGAAATGGAATCTCAAATTCGCTGAGAACTCAAGCCATAAGAATTCAGGAGTCCAGGAATCCAAGCTAAACAAGTAACAGTAGGCTAAAGAGTAAGGATAAAGGGTCTCCAGCTCAGCAGAAACCAGAACTGTGCTAGTATTGGATGTGAACTTGGTTGAACTGATGTCAAATGGGAGCTGAGCTAAGATGTGAATCAAATCTCTTCCTTACCACCTGCCTATCCAAGAGCCTGAGGGAGGTTATACCCTAGAAATTGGGGTAATGTTTGTATGCTTGTTCTTATTATATCTTTGAAGAAAATATTCCTTTGTAAAAGCTAATCTGATGTTAAATGGAATGGTGGTGCTAGTCACTGGCTCCCTCCAAATGAGGAAACAACACTGGTGAGGGCTTAAGTCAATGGCAGAGAAACTGGCAATTCTTCAGGCTACCTGATAACCTGGGGGGTGGGGGAGTGAAGATTTAGGAGACCAAGTCCTGAAAAGTGTGGCCAGTATAAATCATATTACAAATGATTTTTCATCGTATATTTCAACAGAGTATCTCTCCTATATGAATCAAAATTATTCAAGATTCTTTCAAAGATAAAACAATAGACAAAACAGTGAGCAATAATAATTATTAAGGTAGTCCTATATTATCCATATTTGCTGCTGGGAAGTGTAGTTTTCCCAGCCTGAGGGAATACAAGCTCTGCTAGAAACTGAGGAAACATGATAACATGTTAATATCTTGTGAGGGTATAATATGTGAACCAACAATTGTTAGGAAGATGCTGCTACCCTGGGTGGACTAGAAGTCTTTACTTGCTGATTCACTTAAGGAATGATCAGTTTGGAGAGAACTTGCTGTTTTTCTTACAGTTCCTACAGCATAATCACTTCTGACACCCTGTGAATTTACCTATTCTCCATTGTCTTTCCTCTCTGTTTTATTACTGCTCAACAAACTGGGATGGTTTATCTTCTGGAGTTTCCAACTCTTTTAAATCTTGTTTAGTTGTCTGTACTTTGATGATGGTTTTGGGCTCCAGATAAAGATTAGCCAGTTTTATTGTATTCCAATTGTTTTAGAGGGTCTGGATAGGGAGAGAACCACAGTGATTAAAGAAGGCCATACAGAATAGGCAGAGAGGACAGTCCCTGCCCAAAATTAGTGAAAGAAAGTATTTCTTCACTCATCTGAGGATTCTTCATCTTTTGATTTGTGAAGGCAAAGAACTGGAAATTGAAAGAAATGCCCATCAATTGAGGAATGGCTGAACAAGTTGTGGTATAAATTCTGATGGAATACTACTGTGCTGTTAGAAATGATGAGCTCAATGATCTTAGAAAAACATGGAAAGACTTTCATGAAATAATAAAGAATTAAATAAGCAGAACCAAGAGAAAATTGTATACAGTAACAGCCATATTGTTTTCAGAATGACTATTGTAAATACCCAAATTAAATATAAAAGATATATTATAAATATCCAAATTAACTATAAAGGACATATTTAGAAAGATACTATCTGCATCTAGAGAAATAACTGATAAATAGAAGTATATATAGAATAATTTTACAAATACATACATATATACATAGTTTTGTGTCTAACAATAACCATCTCTAGGGTGGGAATGAGGGGAGGGAAAAAAAGAAATTTACTTGATAATTTTGTTGTATATTTAAAAGGAAAAGCAAGTTGTACAGAGTAGATTTGCATTTCATGTGCAATCATCTTTTTATTATAATATGAAATGCTTATTTTATCCGATAAATTAAAAATAAAAATAAATTTAAAAAAAAAAGAACAATTTGGAATGACGCCCAAAGGGCTATAAAACTGTATACTTTTTGACCCACCAACATCACTACTAGTTCTGTATCCCAAAGACATTAAAGGAAGAAGAAAAGGACCTCTATGTACAAAAATATTTATAGCAGCTCTCTGTGGGGTGGCAAAGAACTGGAAATTGAGTGGATGCCCGTCAACTGGGGAATGGTTGAACAAGTTGTGGTGTATTATTATAATGGAATACTATTGTGTGAGGAGAAACGATGAGGGGAATAGTTTCAGAAATCTTGGGAAGACTCATAGGAACTGTTAAAATGAGAAGTATGCAGAACCAGATCACTGTACACAATAATCGCAGTGTTGTAATGACAATCAGTTGTGAAAGACTTAGCTACTTTTGATTAAGACAATGATCCAAGACAATTCCAAAGGACCCATGATAAAAAATACTATCTGCCTCCAGAGAGAGAGAACTGATGAGCTCTGAGTGCAAATTAATGCATACATTTTACTTCATTTTTTCTTCTCTGAATGTGCTTTCATTTGCAACATGGCTAATATGGAAATATATTTTGTATGACCTCACAAGTACAATTGAAATCAAGTTACTTGCCTTCTCAAGAAAGTCCCAAGAAAAGGCAGGGGGAAAGGAGATAACTTTGAACCAAATTTTTAAAAAAGTGATTATTACATTTTTTACATGTAATTGGGAAATATTTTATGAAATAAAAATAATTTTAAAGTATATTTACTCATTTGGGAAGTGAGAGAAAAGGAAAACACGTCAAACTTTACAAAATACCTCACATACTCCCCTAAACTAAAAATTGTACAGCTCCTTGGTTTCAGATCCCTGCAATTCAGCTCCTTCCTACAAGGATCCTCTCCAGCCCAACAAAACTTTTTGATTCATAACTAAAGACAGCTAAATGTAGGAAAGCCCCTGAGCATGGGGAAGGCAGGAACTTTCAAATCCAAATGATCAATTTCATAGAATGGTCCAAATACCTTACCTCCAAAAGTTGCCTGGGAACTGAATGAAGTGTGTTGAGCAGGGGTAGCGACAAGGGTTGAGAATACTGAAAGTAAATGTTCACTCACCTTCTGTGGCGGAGTCCCAATAAGCATCTCCAGGTAGTAGCCCTTGCCAGCGTCCCCTCGCAAATTATTTATCATGGGCAAAAAGTTGACCAATCCCCTCTTTGGGTCCAGCGCTAAAGCCAGTCCCTCTGCCGCCGCATCCCGCTGGTGTCCCCGGGACGCATTCCCAAGTGGTGCAGCTGGCGATGCTGTCAGTGGGGATGGGCGAGGCGCAACCCCATTTAGCTTGATCGGGGAGACTTTCAGGGGTAAGGTGAAGGGAGCTGGAGTCGGAGCCACAGCATGAGTGGTCCAGTGGAATAGTAAGTGCAAAAAAAGCAGTAGTTGTGTCTCCTCTCGAGTGCACATTGGGAGCAGCTAATCTGGCTACTTTGCTGGAAACCGAGGTAGCCACAGCTAGGCTGGAGGGACTGTGGTACAGAAGGAGGAGCTAGTATGGGAAGACTCCCCAAGTCCCTCCAAGCCGAATCTCACCCCCTGGCTTCACCTGGCTACAGGGAAGTGGAGGCCAAGTTTTTTTTTTTTTTTCCTCAGCTCCCGGATCAAACTGGCAGTAATTACGTCTCCAATACTTAGCAGGTTTTCCCCACCCACTTTTGTTTGTCTTTCCCCTCCTCCCCTAAAAAAAAATAAGTCCAGGAATTTCCCAAGACTGGAACTAAGACTGAGCTGAGACTCAGGCAGGAAGGGTGTGGGAAAATGTTTCAGAACTCTTAAAGGGACAAAGACCTAAAATGATTCCAGTCATTAGATAAACCTGTGACCTGCTTCCCGGTGTGGTTTGCAGGAAAAGACCAGTCTTACACAACTAGTAGAAGCCTTACCGGGATAAGACTAGCACACACCCGACGTAAGGCAGGAACACCTGCTGTGTCACTGTCATAGCATGGTAGCTCCACAATCAAAAGTGTGGAGAGTTTTCCGGCTTCCTACCTTAAGCTGACTCCAAGTTTTTGTCATAAAAGCAAACTGAATTATTCTGATGATCAGGATGATGTATTTAGAGGCATGGAATCTGTGTGAATGGAGGCAGAATGAGGTGATTGGTATGACAAAACAAAACCATTGGATGCAACTAACCTGACCCGTGCCTGCTTTATGATTTCCCCCTCCCCCAGTTATAAAATTTTAATGATTTCTGGACTTGTCTCCCGCTGCTGAAAAAAGAACCTTTCCCTTTTCATAAAACCAGTTGTTGGCTGCCATCCAATACGTAAATATAAATGTTTTAAGACATACCTATGTAAAATGGGGCAGACGGTGCTTACCTCCCGCTCACCTTAGCTAGAGGAATTTTAAGACCCCTGAAATAAGAATGCCACCAAATGCATTCCATAATGGTATCTACGACTTAATTTATTATTAACTTAATAAGTGGAAGGAACAATTACACAAAGATAAAATTCTTTGATTTCCACTGAAATGGGGATAGAAAAAAATATTTCTCAGTCCACCAATTGAATTATGTTAGTTATTTTAAAAACAAGTTTAATGGACACTTCTGGCCAGATGACAGTAATCGGAAATTGGGCAGCCCAGAATTCTCACTACTCTAGAACAGGTTTTAAAAAAGAGAGTGCCAGAGAAGTGATCAAGAAATCTAAAGAGAAACTATATAGGTTTGCACAAAGAGGTTATCGACAGCCTACAGACATAAGGGATGGGTTCAGCAAGAAAAGGTGGGTGTTGGAAAGGCTCATAGGAGCCTTTCAGTACAGGGACCAGAGAAATTGTATAACCATAGATGAGAAGACTAGCACAGACCAGAGAGAGGTAAGACATGGACACCTATGTCTTACCCTAGTTCAGAATCAGGAGCTCAGTCTAGTAGATTAATAATCTTTTTTTTACCCTAGAATATTGAAAGTTTTCAGTTTGCTTGCTTAAACTGCTCCCAAGTTTTTGAAGAACACAAAACATAGCAGTCAGTAGCAGGACCCATATAATACAAATTAGAACCAATCAAAGTCCCACCTTTCATTCTTTTGTTGTGCAGTCATTTTTCAGTCCTACCCAACTCTTTGTGACCTTGTTTGGAATTTTCTTGGCAAAGATACTGGAGTGGTTTGCTGCTTTCTTCTCCAGCTCATTATACAGATGAGGTAATTTAGGCAAACAGGGTTAAGTGACTTGCCCAGGGTCACACAGCTATTAAGTATCTGAGGTCAGATTTGAACTCAGGAAGATGGGTTTTCCTGACTCCAGACCTGACACTCAATCCACTTTACCACCTAACTGCCTTACCTTTCCTTTTAGTAGTGTGCAAAGCCTTGTGCTGAACCAAAAACCCAGTTAAGAAAGTAAGGCCTAAAAGTAAGTAAACAGAAGAAGAGACTGATAGTAAAGATATGGGTCCTGATGATAGGGTTCAGACTCTGGGAACCTCCTTGAACTCCCCTTGAATCTTTCTACTTAACCTGGCCTTTCATACTCATATCTGTTGGCATTATCTGTTACCTCTTGATTTTCCCACCTACATCCCACCCAAGCCCTGTATTGTCTGATACTTACCAGTTGCCTCCAGCAGTTTCCCACCCTGGATTACATCACTAGTTACCCCAATCTCATCCAGATCCTCTTTAGACAGTCCTCCCAGACCACTAGACCACCTCTAGATCTTTCCTAAGGACTTTTTGTATATAAATTCCATCTCACTTCCATGAAGGCGCTCAGATTCAATCCTACTCAGACTCTACCTGAGTTCTATCTGGCCCGCTTGTGAATACAAGCGTTACATATGCTTAGGCTCCTTAAGAGTCAACCCAATATGGTGAATCTTTAATAAACTTTGTCTTTCTTTGGCTTTAAGAAGGCGTGAGTCGAACTCGTTCGAGCAGGACCTGGTGTGTCGGTATTTTGGGGTCCCAGCACCCCTGAACCTCAACACAGAGAAACCCAAGACACAAAGTCCATAAAACACTACAACTTTTACAAGCAAATCCTCAAAAAAAAAAACCCAAAACAAAAACAGCTTTCCCATGAGACCAAATAGAATTCTTTTCTTTTTAGTATTTTTATTTTTCCCCAGTTACATGTAAAAACAATTTTAAAACATTGAGTTCCAAATTCTCTCCCTCCCTCCTCATCCCCACTCCTTGAGAAGGCAAGTAGTTCGATATAGGTTATGCAAGTGTAGTCATGCAAAATATATCCATAATAGTCATGTTGTGAAAGAAAACACAGACCAAAAAAACCACCCAACAACAAACAAAAAATAAAAACAAGCGCAAGAAAAAATGAAGTCAAAACAAAGTGTGCTTCAATTTGTCTTCAAGACAACATCAGTTCATTCTCTGGGGACGGATAGCATTTTTCTTCATAAATCCTTCTGAGTTGTCTTAGATTATTGTATTGCTGAGAATGATTAAGTCATTCACAGCGGATCATTTTACTATATTGCTGTTACTTTGTACACAGTACATTTCACTTTACCTTGCCCATGTAAGTCTTTCCAGGTTATTTTGAGAGCATCCTGATCATCATTTGTTATATTACAATATTATTTCATCATCATCACGTGCCACAACTTGTTCAATCATTCCCCAGTTGCTGGATATCCTCTCAATTTCTAATTCTTTGCCTCCAGAAATGAACTATATATATATATATATATATATATATGTAGAGAGAGAGAGAGAGAGAGAGAGAGATTTATTTATTTATTTTTGATTTTGACATTCATTTCCACAAAATTTTGATTTCCAATTCTTCTCCCCATCTTTCCCCTCCCCCCAGTCCATAACACTTTACATTCTGATTACCCCTTCCCTCAATGTGCCCTCCCTTCTATCACACTCCACCCTTCCTTTAAACTATAAATATTTTTGTACATATAAGTCCTTTTCCTTCTTAAAAAAATCTCTTTTGTAATATAGACCTAACAGGATATGCGTGATTTTATAGCCCTTCAGGCATAGTTCCAAATTGTTCTACAGAACGGTTGAAGCAATTCATAACTCCACCGATAGTGCATTAATGTCTCATTATTCCCACACCACCTTCAACATTTGTCATTTACCTTTTCTGTCCTATTAGCCAATCTAATAGGTATGAGATAGTACCTCAGAATTGTTTTAATTTACATTTCTCCAACCAATAGGAAGTTAGAGTATTTTTTATATGACTATAGATAACTTTGATTACTTCATTTGAAAACTGATCATAGCTTTTGATCATTTATCAATTGGGGAATAACTTTTATTTTTATAAATTTGACTCAGTTCTCTATACGCTTGAGAAATAAGGCCTTTATCAGAAAAACTTGCTTCAAAATTTTTTTTTACAGTTACTATTGCTTGCTGTATTTCCCTCCATCCTACCTTGCCTCCACTAGAATTCTTGGCAAAAATGAACCAAGAATTTTAAAATGTTAATGTAAATGAGATCAGTGTTATATAGGAAAGAATTAGAAATGAAATGGGAACTTTGGAGGAAAGAAATAGGAGGAGAGTAAACACTTTAGTACAGGAAATCCAAACCTTACCAAATAAACAGATTTCTCCAAAAACTGTCATATATCAAAGACAAATCAATGATTCCTTGAGACAACAATGAATAATGCATAAACAATGAAGATATTAAAAAAAGAAAGCTATCATATCTCCTGTTAAAAACAACTGATTATAAAACAGGTCAAGGACACATAATCTTTGGACTATCTGAAAAATGCAACTGAAAAAAGAAGTCTCAATGCCATATTTAACAAGACTATGAGAATCAGAGTAAAAGGTGAAAATGTAAACAATTAGTCCTTTCCCGAAAGAAAACCAAAACATGAGTGCCCAGAAATGTCATAAGCAAAATACAGGTCAAAGAAAAAATGTACTGCAGGCAGCCAGAAAGAAAGAGTTCAAGCCATAGTCAGAATCACAAAACGCTTGGCAGCTCTCACTGTGAAGGAGAGGAGAACTTGGAATATAGTATTCTAAAAGGCAAAAGAAAATAGTTTACACCCACAAATAACTTACATGGCAAAGCAAATTTATCCTAAGAGGGGAGAAGAGGAGGAGAGATGGATTTTTTAATGAACTAGAGAGCTTCCAATCATACCTGGTACAAAAGTCAGAGATGAGAAGATACTTTGAAATGCAATCAGAAGAATCAAGAAAAACCAGGAAGAAAAATACACTTCAGCAATTGGAAAGGACTATTTGATGGTAGAGTATTTTTATTCTAATAAAGAAAGAGGTAACAAATATCCCTTCGGAATCCCAATATCTTCAGTAGTTGTAGAGGGAGTTAAATAAGAGAAAGGACTGTCTTCACTGGTCATGGAGGAAATTAAATAAGACAGAAGACCAGGAAGTGTTTTTGTAATGTCTTTATGATTTTAAGAGAAAAAAATATATTGAGGAGAAAGAAAAAAGGGAGTGGATTTTACCACCATACATAATTGGAGCATCTGAGAAGAAGATTCGAAAAACATGGAAGTAGTGGGTGTAGCAGAAATCACACTAACCTCATTTTCATCTGAAGTGACTAAAAAACATTTTATGGACAGGTCAGGTGAAATGTAAAATGTCTAATTAACAGTCTTGTGAACTCTTTTATATTCTAATAAGGCTTGAAAGTGTCAGCCTCACAGTAGATTGTAACAGGAGCTAAAAATTAAAGTAACAATTTCTGTTAAAAGTCATTCTGTTAATGCATACTGTGAGTCTTTTATAGTTAGCATTTCTTTTGTGTGTTCTTTCTCATACTTACCCCATTCATGGTTCATCTTTCGCACTGAATATCTTTATTATTCCCCTTGAGCCTCCTCCAATGTGATCTGGACTCGTTCTTTTGTTTAAAACACATTAAAACTGCCCTTCAGACTTACTTAGTGTCAGGCTGACGGTTTTGCCTATTAGTCCCCTGAGATCTAGCTTTTTCCCTCATTCTTGCTGTGGACGATCATGGACATCTCAGAGGCAAGAAAGATACATTTAACTGAGGAAAGAGGGTGTCTTTGCTGACTATATTTGTTGAAAATCCTTCCCTTCCTATAGCCAGGTATATTTCTGTTTATTAAATGTGGATGAAGTATGTATATCTGATTTCATTCTAATCTCAAACTTAAATTACTAAGATAATGACCTGGCATGAAACATGGGGTAACCCTAGACACAGGTGATAATTTAAGCTTTGGATTTATATACAGTCAGTTCAGTCTTTCAGATAAGGGTGGAAAAATGGTGTGGAAGGAAGTTTCACATATTATATTTTTCAATTTGTTTCCTTAATCAAGGTTTTCTATAGGAAGACAAAAACTTAGCTTTTTTTTTTTTTGCCACAACTCAGTTTCTTCTGAGAATATAAGAATTTAATACATGTTTTTATTTCTCCAGAAAGGGTAGATATGTTCCCTGCTTCATTGCAAGTCCTCAAACAGGCAGTACATAAAATTTTGGATTTTATTTAGCCTAACAGAAAAAATGCAAGGGACTTGAATATGAGAAAATAGTCAAAATGACTTACCTCTTCCAGTGAGGCTCACCTAGCATTCCATGGATCTACATAGTCCTCCAGACACAGAGAATTGCCAAGGATAATTCTAACTTAATTAAGGTAAAACGCTTGGGGTTGTTAGATTATCAACCAACCCACTCTTTCAGTAAGCCCTATCTTCTTCCATGGACCTATAAAGTCCTCTGGATTTAGAGAAGTCCTATCTTGGGGTTAAGCCCTACCACTAAAGGGAAGCTATGAACATTTCTCAAATCATTTTTTCTTCCCTACACTTCGGAATTAACATAACTTATCATATAAATAAAGGGCAAGGTATAGATTTGTTCCCTCATACTGTGATTTTGCCCCTTACTGCTTTGAAGTTTTCTGTTTGGTTTCCTGAGGACCTTAATTACTCTTTTCTATCAAAAAATTGAGCGGTTTAAATACTATTTTGACATTTTGCCAGAGAAATAGGCGTTATATAGAGATGGGACTATATTAAGACCCAAAGGAGCCCAGATCTCTGAAAAATATTTTGGTAAAACTCTAAAAATATGTCAGATTAAAAAAGTCCTCTATCCAGTCTGAGAATTCACAAAAGGACATCCAGAATTCTGCTGAAGCCGTTATGACAGGGTAGGTTAAAGATAGTTGTGATAGCACAGTACAAAGTAGCCCATTTCTACAAAAAGGGCAGCCCTGGAATCCTGTGTCCTCAGAAACATGGCCTTAACTGGGGTTGTCAAGGACACTCAAAGCACCAGGGGAAAAGCCCCAGCAGTGAGAACTGCTCCAGACACAAGAGAAGAATGGATTCAGCAGTATTTAGTGCAACACAGTATCCTGACAGCTTGGATCTGAACTACAATTTGGGATAAGCCAAACAATCTATGCAGAATGTAGGAATTTAACCACCATGCTCAAAACAAAGGAGCCATGTTAGACTCAACAACAAACCCTAAAACCAGATGCTGAGGCTACTAATTTGAGTATCATTAACTTGGACTGAGAGATGCTCATGCAATAAACCACAGAGAAGAAAGTTATCTTAAAACAAGACCAAGTAGATCCTCAGAGGAAAAAAAGAATCCTCTCCACAAGGACAAGATTACCTGGAAGAAATGAAATACTATATACAAAGTAGAATGGATAGAAAGGGAAAAAAGTGTCAAGGAGATAAGTGGCACAGTGGATAGAAAACTGAACTTGGAGTTAGAGATCCATGTTCAAATCCAACCTCAGAACCTTATTAGCTGTGTGAACCTGGGCAAGTTATTTAACCTCTGTTTGCTCAGTTTTGCCATCTGTAAAATGGGGATAATAATAGCACTTGCCTCCCAGGGTTATTGTGAGGATCAAATGAGATAATTGTAAAGCATTTAACAGAGTACTGGTGAATAGTAATTAATTTCTTCTTCTTCATCTTCCTCCTTTTCCTCCTTCTTCTTCCTAGATATACAGTGTGTTAACAAGTATATTCATTCTTCCCCTGTCTGGTTTACATGAAAGTGAAGTTCATGGAATGCGTCCCTCCTCCATGTTTGAATATTCTTCATTTCATGCCATTTCATTCTTTATTTCATCCTAATATCTGAGATGTCAGTCAGTAAACATTTGCTAAGTGCCTACTCTGTGCCAGGCATTGTGCTAAGTGCTGGGGAGACAAATAAATACATTACAATCTCTGCCCTCCAGCAGCTCATAATCTAACAGGGAAAGATGACACAAGAAAAGAAGCTAAAAGGAGTGAGGTTACCCAGTTGTAGAAGCGTGATGAAGCCAGAGTGGCAAACGATCTGAGAAGGTGAGAGTTTTAGAGCTGATTTCATCTTGCAGAATGCTCAGTTTCTGGAGATCATGAAGTTCAGAAAAGTAACTTTGTGGAAAATTTTGAGGAAAATTCCCAAGGTGCCCTTCTTGGATGACAGGGGATCGGAGAAGCTCCCAGCTATCCAACAAAACTCCTGCATTGCCTTTCTTCTTCCCTAATATAGTTCCTGATTCCTCCCATTTCTACTTTCTAAGATCATCAAAAAAGAGTGAAACCATTCCCAGATTTTCTGTCTCTATTACTAACCTTTCACTATGCCCTTTGAATACAATGGGCTTCTAACAACAGGCAAACAGTCATCTCCCCATAATTTATTACAATTCCATTTCAAAATGTCTTTTTGAGATCTGGACTTTTTTTTATCAGGATGAGAGCCTGAGTGATTGGGAAGACACTTGTGTTCTTCACAGTAATAGAGGATTTTGAAGAGGGGAAGGTTTTTGGGTAAAGAAAATGAGTTCTGTTTTGGAGATGTTGAATTTAAGATATGTAGGATAACTAGTTGGGGATGTCATATAGACAATTGGAAATAGGAGACTGGAGGTCAACAGAAAGATAAGGACTAGATAAACAGATGTAAACATTATCTGCATAGAGATAACAGTTGAATCCTTGAACACTGATGAGGTTACCAATACAAGTAATATGGAAGGAGAAAAGAAAAGGACCCAGAATAGAGCTTTGGGAGAACCTGAATGAAAATCCAGCAAAGAAGACATGAGTAAAGGGAGGTAGGGGGAGAATCAAGAGAGGACAATGTTATGAAAACCTAGAGAGAAAAGAGTATCAACATGACTGACACTGTCAAAGACTGCAGAGAAGTCAAATCGAATTAACAAAAGGCCATTAAAACTGGCGTTTAAGAGACCATTAGCAACTTTGCAAAGATGATCAGTTGAATGATGAGGTTGGAAGCTAGACTACAGAAGTAAGAAGAGAGTGAGAGAAAGAAAATGGAGGTGATAATTATAGACACATTTCTAAAGTTTAGCTGTGAAAGTAAGGAGATATATAGGGTGGTAGGCAATAGGGATTGATAGATCAAGTGAATATTTTTGAGGATGGGAATGTTTGTAGGCTGCAGGAAATCAGCCAGTAGATGGGGAGACATTGAAGATGTCTTTTAAACAGTTCTCATAGAAAGTTTTTCTTTTTATTGAGAGGCAATTGTCTTTCTTCAACTTCTACCAAGTGGTCCCAAATCCTTTGTCCAGAACTAAGCAAAACAAGTCTAATCACTTAGAAAGATGGTTCATATAGGAGAAAGTGCACTAGGTTTGGAATCAGAGGACCTGGGTTCCAACTCTGACTGTGATTAATGCTAATTTTCTGACATTGAGTAAATTATGTCTTCTTTCTGGCTCTCAGCTTCCTTATGTGTAAAATACAGGGGGATAATCTCTGAAGTCCCATTCAGTATAAAATCCTACATTTTCATGATCCCTTTTCCACGTGACAGTTCAAGTACTGAAAGGCAGAAATCAGGATTCCTCTAATTTTTGTCTTCCACAAGAGAAATCACAAAAACTCTGAGCCTCCATTTCTTTATCAGAAAATAGAGATGGTAATTTTTTCTACCTACCTCATAAATTTCTACCTACCTCATAAATATCATGGCCTCATATAATGTCATGCAAATCAAACTTCTCATTTTATATTGGCTCCTAAAGAAGTTAAGGTACTGTACTCAAGTTCACAAATGTAAAAAATGTCAAAGTTGGGATTTGAACCCAGGTCCAACGACTCCAAATTTAGAACATTTTCCACTGCACCAAAATGCTTTGTAACTTTAAGTTATTATATAAACATTAATTGTAATTATGATCATTTTGTGGGGTTTGTTTTTAGATTTTTTTAGATTCCTGCGGTGTTATAGATGCTTTAAAGGCATCTACTTAACGCTTTGTATTACACTTGTCACAGTGCCACATATAAGTAGAAACATTTGCTCACGATGATGTCATGTTATTTGAAATGCAGAATACAAATTAACCCGTTATCACACTTTACTAACTCTGTAAAACCATCCAAGAAAAAAGGCAACGCTTGCTTCAGAAAATGATTTGCAGGGACAAGCCTGTATACTACAAATTACTTTTTCTATTCTCAGGACAACGATTTTATCTAAAAGTCATCAATTTGGGATCATATTAAGTTCTTATTGTTCTTAGTTGTCACCTGCTCTTATCCTTTCCTGTCAATAGATACAGAAGGCTGTGTTTTGCCCTCTGGCGCATCTGGAGATGATTTCCAGAATATGAAAGTGGCATTGAAATATTATTTCTCCTTTTATGCTATTTTGTTTACTGATTTCATTAATTCTCATAGATTCAATTATTTCTATATTAATGTTCTCATTTCTGCTTATCTGATCTTAATCTCTATCTTAACCTTCTCCAACTGCCTATTGGGCATCTTAAACTGGATAACCCAAAGATATATTAAATTCTACATATCTAAAACTGAATTCATTGTCTTTTCTCCCAGAGTTTCTCTTCCTAACTTCTCTATTACCCTGAAGATTACTGCCATCCTTCCAGTCACCTAGGATTGCAACCTTCAACTCCTCTCTCTCTCTCTCCCCCTTTCCCTTTGTCCATTCTCTTTCTGAGGTCCATGGATATTACCTTCATAATATTTCTCGCTTATGGCTCAGTTTCTTCTCTGACGCTATCATCACTGTGATTTAGGCTCTTATCACCTCACACATGAACTAGAGCAATAACCTACTGTTTAGTCTTCCTGTCAGAATGTCTCTTCCCTAGTTCATCCTCCACTCAGTTGTCAAATTGATCTTTCTAAAGCTCAGGTCTGATTATGTCACACCCCTCCTCAGTAAACTCTAATGGTCCCCTTCAGGATCAAATATAAATTTTTCTTTTTACATACAAAGCCCTTTACTCACCCTGCCATGCAGGGATCCAGTTATACTGGACTCTGTTGTTTGCATAAGATAATCCATCTTCTGACTGGACATTTTCGCTGGCTATCCTCTATGCCTAGAATTTTATCTCTCCTTATCTCTACCTCCCGGATTTTCTACCTTGTACTTCAAGTCCCAGCTGAAATCCTATTTCTATAAGAAGTCTTTCTTCATCCACTTTAATGCTAGTGCTTTTCCTTTACGGATTGTCTCTAATTCATCAGATATGTGTTTTTCAATCTTGCTTGTATATACTTGCTTTGCATGTTGTCTCCCCATTAGACTTTGAGCTCCCTGAGAGCATGAACTGTCTTCTATTTGCATATCTCCATGTACTTAGCACATTTCCTTGCTCATAGTTGCTTAATAAATATTTGTTGGTTGACAAATTAATGCTTTGCAGTATAATTTAGATCCAATCCTGCTAAGCCCCTTTCCATTCCACTTTTTTTCACGATTTGTCTTGAAATTCTTGACCTTTTGTTTTTCCAGATAATTTTTATTACTTTTTTCCTAACTTGATAAAGTAAGCATTTGGTAGTTTAATTTGTTTTCTGTAAAAACATAAAATAATTTAGATAGTACTGTAATTTTTATTATTCTGGCTCTGAGTACCCATTAGCAATTAACATCTCTCCAATATTTGTGTCTGTTTTTATTTCTGTAAGGAATGTTTTTTCCCCATTATATTCATTTAGTGCCTGTGAAACTGGTAGGGAGATTCTCAAGTGTTTTATGGATTTTGAAGGTATTTTAGATGGAACTTCTCCTTTTATCTCTTTCTGCTGGATTTTGTTGGGAAAGGGGATGAAGAGTTGTAGGTCCTCATTGAACTGATCAACTTTGGGTCCTTTGGCATTAGTGGTTGGACTGTAGATAATTAATGATATAAAGAATGGTTTGCCTTGGATTCAAACAGATATTTATCATTTTTGAGATTTTACCCCAATAATACTTTTCTTGAGCTTTTCTTGACTATGAAGGATACTCCATTTCTTCTAAGAGACTTCTGCCCACAATAGTATATATGATTATCTCCTGAAAAATATTTGTTGAATTTCTCTTTGAATTTGTTGTGGCTTGGAAATAAGAACTAATTGTGAAATAAGTTAGTATTCAAGGCCAAATAAAACCGTAGATGTAAACATATGGCAAATTCCAATATTTCAATTCACCAAACATTTATGAAGTGGTTCCCATGTTTAAGAGACTGTTCTAGGCGGCTGGGATAAAAATGTAGGAAATGATCCAGTCCATGCTCGTTAAAAGTTTATAAGCTAGTAGAGACTGGATACGTATACAAAGTACTATAATATAAAGTACATACAGATGTAAGTATATACAAATATTGGGAGAGATTCAAGGAAGGTGATCTCCATTTCCAAATTATGAGGTAAAGAAAGAATTTATGGAAGAAGTAATAAAACTAAGAAGGATATTAAATTAAGAAGGATAAGAAGGATATACTAAGAAGTATGACACAGAGGGGGAAATTAGACTTGGATCTAAAACATGTTGATCAAAACCTTGACTTTTACCCCTTATAAGTTGTGGGACCTTGGACAAATCAGTTCAGTTCTTTGGGCATAAATTTCTTCATCTGTTAAAAAAAGAGCATTGGGAATACTGTTCTATGTATTAAGTTTAATAACTCAACATGCTATAAATAATATAGGGAAAAATATCACTTATATCCAACCATTCTGGAAAGCAATTTGGAACTGTGCCCTAAGGGCTATAAAATTGTGTATACCCTTTGACCCAAAAATACCACTTCTAGGTCTGTATCCCAAAGAGATCATAAAAATGGGAAAAGGACCCACATGTACAAAAATATTTATAGTAGCTCTCTTTGGGGCAGCCAAGAATTGGAAACTGAAGGGATATCCATTAATTGGGTAATGACTGAACAAATTGTGGTATATGAATGTAATGGAATGTTCCATAAGAAATGATGAGCAGGTGCTGTTTAGAAAAACCTGGACTTACATGAACTGAAGCTGAGTGAAGTGAGCAGAACGAGGACAATAGTATACACAATGTGTGATGACTGACTTTGATAGACTTAGTTCTTCTCAGCAATGCGAGGATCTGAGATAACTAAAGACCTATGATGGAAAATGCTGTACACATCCAGAGAAAGAACTATGGAGTCTGAACATGGATCGAAGCATACTATTTGCTTTTTCTCTTTTCTTTTTGGTTTCTTCTTTCTTGCGATTCCTCCCATTGATACTAATTATTCTTTACAGCATGACTAATGTGAAAATATGTTTAATATAAATGTATAAGTAGAATCTATATCAGATTGCATGCTGTCTTTGGGTGTGGGGAGGGAGAAAATTTGGAACTCAAAATCTTTTGGAAGTGAATGTTGAAAACTAAAAATAAATAAATATTAAAAAAAGAAATATCACTTGTAGGAAGTAAATGATTACCAACTGACTCCCCCCACCCCCCGCCAATTCAGCCAACAAAACAATGAATCATTTTTTTGTATGTCAATTTCTGGGATGTAAAGCTCACACAGAGATTTTAACAGTTGGCTCTCCCTTCCTTCTCTCAGACCCCTGAGTGTGGGACATACACAGAAAATTAAGGGAGTTAAGCATTCTTGACCTAGCTTTAAAATACCAGTTCTTTCCCTCTACCCCTATCCCTATTGTGTTATACTTCTTTCCCCCTATAACATTCTACTTACTTTTGTTTCTTCTTCCATAAATTCTACTTTTACCTCATAATTTGGAAATGAATCTCACCTTCCTCAATCTCTTCTAATATTGTTGTGACTTCATTTATTTGTGTGCACTTTGTATAACAGTTATTATTAGGGCTGTAATTGGAACAGGTTCATATGTAAGCACTTGTAACACAGGATCCCCCTCCCTCCAATTCCTTCTTTTTGGTTTACTTTTGCTTTAAGGAATCACCTTTACCAGGTCTAGAGATTATTTAACATTTAAATTATTGATCTCCCTCCCTTTGTAGGCTTTTTTTTAATGGACCTGAAGGGTGTAATTCAAACCCATGTCCTCTGATTCCAAATTCAAACCTTTTCTCACTATATTACTATAAGTAAAGATACTCTGTAAATATCAGTTATGTACTAAAGCCTGGAATTAAAGAATTTAATAGTTTTTTCAATCTAGATCAGGGGTGGGGAACCTGTAGCCTCAAGTCTAAATGTGGCCCTCTAGGTCCTCAAGGGTGGATCTCTGATTGAATCCAAACTTCGTAGTACAAATCCCCTAAAAAAGGGATTTGTTCTGTGAAACTTGAACTCAGTCAAAAGGTCGTACCTAAAGACCTAGAAGGCCACATGTGGCCTTGAGGTCACAGTTTCTCTACCCCTGATCCAGCTGTTTTAGATGCAGCTTCCCTGTCACACTTTGTGAAAAATTTATCAGGCAGGTTTGACTCTTTATGGGGTATACTTTCCAAGGCAGAAGATGTAATTTACAAAGAAGAAAAAATCCAGCAAGTATCTCTAACCAAAAGAGAATAGAAAAGTGGGGGACTTAGCAGAAAGGAGAAAGCATTATTATATGGTCTCTTCAGGAACTCCTTTTAATAAACCAGATTCACACCTTGAGCAAATCTGATAATGTAGGAGGGCTCAGTCCGAGCAAAAATGAACATAGTAGATCTGTGTGGTATAAGTTCCTCATTTAGCTTGGAGGTGGAAAGGTATGTGTGAGAAAACTCCTTCACTTAATAAAACCTGATGAGAACAATGACATAGAGTATGTGATACCAGTTAGGAGGCTATTATAGGAGTCAGGTAGACCAGATAGGAGGCTATTGTAATAGACTAGATTGAGAAATATGAAGACCTGTACTAGGATAGTAACTATGAGAGAGTAAAGGAATTCCTTTGTATAATTTGTGAAGTCCTGGAGTTTCATCTTATAGTTTTAGGATAATTTTTTCAAAAGAAGGAATAATGATTTAAGTCCTTGCAGTGTGCCATGTAGTACCAGATATTGCAATTCTAGTGAAACTCTTTAGGCAAAACGTTGATAAGAAAGTTAAAAAAAAATTGTAGGCCAGTGAACTAATGTCCTTGTGTTTTGCTCTGCTCTGTTTTATCTCCTGCTGAAAAATGTAGAATTTCAATTCTAATAAAAGGAGTCATTTTGTGATATTAGTTAGAAAAATAAACCAAATTGCATACTAAAATGCTTTATGAAGCATTTTAATATATGTGGAAATGACTATTGTACTTATCTCCAACCTCCATCCCCTAAGGGGAGGTAAATAATTTTATGTAGTCCAGGATTTATAATCAAGTAGCAAAGAAATGAAATCAAGATAGAGGAAAGAGAAAATAGTCTGAGAGGTATTAATAAGATTATAAGAAGAACTGTCCAAGGAAAATGGTACATATTTTAGTTGCAGCACTGAAAACTAAAAGGAAAAGAAATGTTATAAAGTACACAGTGAAAGTAATTCTACAAGGTCTTTTCCATTAAAAAATTGCACAAGGAAAATTAATTATATGTCCACCAGATGTCAGTATAATGTAAATCTTAGGTAGCTCTACATCAAAACAATTTAGGTCTTATTTTGGTAGACTGTCTCTCTTTTTAAATTAAAGAAAAGTTACTTTTAGTTCCATATTCTTTCCCTCCCTCCAACCCTCCTCCACTCATTGAGAAGTCAAGAAATACCATATTCGTTAGACATATTAAGTCATGCAAAACATATTGGACTTTGTCTCTAAGATTTGTAGGCTGCAAATAGAATGAATATTTCCAGGAATACATATTATGGTATTAGCCATATTAAGGAGAACTTTTCAAGAATGCAGATATATCATTTAAAAGAAAATATAAGAATTATTCAAGGACGATAATTAGAGTATGCCTTGTATTAGAGTTATTTACGTATAGGAATTATTGCTAGATTTTAACACTACTAGATTGTAAGCTTTTGAAAGGCTGGGACTATATTATTTTATCTACTTATTTCCAATATCTAGATAATTGCTTTGCAAATAATAGAACCTTATTAATTTTTTTTTCCAATTGTAGCCAGTTGCTCAAAAATAGCTTGGCTAGTGATAGTAAAGTGAGTGACTGACAAGTAAGTTTGTTTGCGAGTCTGACCTAATATATAGACATAGTATTAGATCTATTTTAAGTATCTCAAGGAACTCCCAGAATAACCCTCTGTAATCAGATATCTTTCTCACTTAGATGAAATAGTATCTAAAATCACATAACTGTAAATTCATCATTTTATGAGGCATTGTCCTCTTTCTGAAGGCCTAATTAAAAATGAAAATACCCCTACTACAGTATAATCTTATGGGAGAGTAGACAGAGGTATAGAAAACATCCTTCCTTTGAAATTTTATCTAGTTCCAAGCCTTTTGGTATGGTCATAAATTTTCTCTGGTAGAAATGTTAAGATTAGCAGAGGTCAGCAGTCCAGCTCCTCTGCTTTGTCTAAGACAAGAAAAAAAGTTGGTAAATTACTTGCTAATGTTGTCCTAAGATGAGTGGGGAACCTGCAGCCTCAAGGCCACATGTGGCTCTCTTGGTCCTCAAGAGTGACCCTTTGACTGACTAAGGGTTGCACTTGAGGACCAACAGGGCCATGTGTGGCCTTGAGGCCACAGGTTCCCCACCCCCTGAAAAAGACTAGTTGCCATTGTTAGATAATACTTTTGCTATCCAAAATATCTTGGAAAATGAAGAAGATTATGGTTGAGAGTGTGGTTCTAGTGCATATTAGGTCTCTAGAGATTACCAGTTCCAGTGTGTGTGTGTGTGTGTGTGTGTGTGTGTGTGTGTGTGTGTGTGCACGCGCACGCGCACGTGCATGTGCATTTGTGTGTATACATACACACATATATATACATACATATACACATGTACATATATGTAATTCTCCCTTAACAGACTGTACTACAGAGGCTATTGTATGATAACATGAGAGGTAAACTATGAGGGAAGGAGACAGAGAGAATATCTGAAGATATTATTAAGCATGAGTGAAGTTTAAAGGCATCACAATTTGGGGGCCGTACCCTTAATTCTACTATAATCTCCAATCCTAGTTTTTCTTAGGAGGTTCAATCTAATCTCACCAAATGCCTATTGCATATTTAAAGTTAAATATTTTAGAGATGCTTGAACTTTAATATGTCCAAAATTGAACTCTATATTTTCCACAAACCCTTCTGCCTTCCAGATTCCCCTATTATTACTGAAGATACCACAAATCTTCTAATCTCCCAGGTTGAGGCTGTGGATATTATCCTGGACCCCTCACTCTCTCTTATCTCATCTATCCAATCATTTGCCAAAACTTCCACATCTGCAACTTTTCTCTGACCCTATCTCTCCATTCATATAACTACCACCTTAGTTCAGGCTCTCATCACCTGTTTTCCTAGATGATTGTGACAACCTTCAGTTTTTCTTGCTATCCCAAGTCTCTCACCATTCCAGATCACTCTGCACACTGCTGCCAAAGTGATTTGCCTGAAATTCAGGTCTGATGATATAACTCCCTTACTCAATCAAGTTGTGTGGCTTCCTATTGCCTCTAAGATAAATATACTCCTTTGTCTAGCTTTTAAAGCCCTCTTCAACCTGGTTCCAACTTACATTTCTATTAAACATTATTTTCCTTCCTGAACTCTGTGATATGCCAAACTGTCTTTTTCTTTATTCTTCCATCTCCCATTTCTGTTTCATAATATTGGCTATTCTACATGCATGGAGTAGAATTCATTCTTACATCTACTTTATAAAGCCCCTCTCTTCAAGACCTAACTCACATATAATATGCTCTATCAAATCTTTCCTGGTTCTTCAACTGCCAATGCTTTCTCTGCCAAACTATCTTTTATTTAATTACTTCATTTTTATTTTCTATTTATTCATTTTATACTATATAAATTCATTTCTGAATTTGTTTCTCCCATTAGAATGCAAACTCTTTGTAAATAGAAATTATTTCATTCTTGGCATTTGTTTCCCCTAAAGCTGGCACATAGTGCCTGGTATCTGTTAAATATTTATCGAATATTTGTTGTTTGATTTATTAATATGCAAGCTGCTGGAATTTGACAATGACATCTACTTCTAGAAAATCAGTATTAAATATCTGGGCAGATTGGATTGCCCCATTAGGAGCTTTTCATTATTATTGTTATTTTTAATATTTTATTTTTCCAATTATATATAAAAATAATTTTTAACATTTTTAAAAAATTGTGTTCCTGTATCACCTATATCAAATTACTTGCCTTTTCAATGTGATGAGGGGAAGGGGGAAGGAGAGAATTTGGGACTCAAAATTTGAAAAAATGTTAAAATTGTTTTTACACATAATTGAGGAAAATATTAAATTAAAAAGTAAAAAACATTTGCATTCCAAATTATTTCCCTCCCTCTCTCATTTCTCCCCTCTCCTGGAGAAGAAAAACAATTTGATGTAGGTTATACACGTGCAATCATACAAAATATATTTCCATATTAGTCCTTTTTTGAAAGAAAACACAACTCCCTCAAAACCAAACACAAGAAAAATAATGAAACTTTTAAAAGTTAAAAGTATCATCTTCCCATATACAAATGTAAACAGTTGAACCTTATTGAATCCCTTATGATTACTTTTTCCTGTTTATCTTTTTATGCTTCTCTTGAGTCTTGTGTTTGAAAGATGAATTTTCTATTCACCTCTGGTCTTTTCATTAAATATCCATTTCCCCCCGAACGAATATTACTAAAAGTGTGATTTGCATTCAGTTTCCTTCAGTTTTGTCTTTGGAGATGGATAACATTTTTTATCATGTCTTTTGAAATTGTGTTAGACTGTTTTCTGAGAATAGCTAAGTTATTCAGTGTTGATCACTACATGATATTATTATTACCATGCAGAATGTTCTCCTGGTTCTGCTCATTTCATTTGTGTCAGTTCTTGCATCTCTTTCCAGGTTTTTCTGAGAGCATACTGTTTGTCACTTATTATAGTATATATCACAATCATATACCACAACTTGCTCAGCCATTCCTCAATTGCTGAACAGCCCCTCAATTTCCAATTTTTTGCCCCACTAAAAGAGCTATGATAAATATTTTTCTACATATAGAGCCTTTTCCTTTCTTTTGTTAATCTCTTTGGGATATAGACCCAGTAGTGGCATTGCTGGATCAAAGGGCATACGTGGTTTTATAGGCCTTTAGGAATAGTTCCAAACTGCTGTCTAAAACAATTGGTTTGCAACTCCAATAAGAGTGCATTAGTGTTTTAGTTTTCCCACATATCCTTCAACATTTATCATGTTCTTTTTCTTTCATATTAGCCAGTCTGATAGTTGTAAGGTGGTTTTTTAGAGTTACTTTAATTTGCATTTCTCTAATCAGTGATTTGGAACATTTCTTCATGACTGTAGATGGCTTTCATTACTTGATCTAAAAACTGCCTGTTCATATCCTTTGACTATTTATCATTTGGGGAATGACTTACATTTTTATAAATTTGACTCACTTCTCTATATTTGAAAATTAGGCCTTTATCAGAGAAACTTGCCATAAATTTCTTTTTGTACTTATGATTACTATGCATTTCCTTCCATACTATTTTCCCTGTTTTTCCTTTTCTCTTTCTACTCTCTCTCCATTCATCCTCAAAAGTATTTTTCTTCTAATTACCACTTCCTCCAATCTACCTTTTCTTTTATCCACACTGCCCCCTTCCACTACTCATATCTCCTTCTTCTTCTATTTTCCTGCAGGATAAGATAGATTTCAATAATCAACTCAGTGTGTATGTTATTTCCTCTTTGAGCTAATTCCAATGAGAATAAAGTCCAAGTGTTCCCCCTTCACCTCCTCAATCTTACAGTCCACTGTAGAAGTTCTTTCATGTGAAAAATACCTGTAAAAATGACTCTAAACAAATTCTAGAGCAGCAGAAGTCACAAAAT